>NC_089492.1:91368766-91676019 GCF_036850765.1 Saccopteryx bilineata
CAGGAGAGAGAAAGAGAGAGAGAGAGAGAAGGGAGGAGCAGGAAGCATCAACTTCCATATGTGCCTTGACCAGGCAAGCCCAGGGTTTTGAACCGGTGACCTCAGCATTCCAGGTCAACGCTTTATCCACTGCGCCACCACAGGTCAGGCCTTATTACTGCTTTTGCTGCATCCCAGAGATTCTGATATATTATATTGTCATTTTCATTTGTCTATATTTATCTTTTGATCTCTGCACTTATTTCTTCTTTGACCCTTTCATTTTTTAAAAGTATATTGTTTAGTTTCCACATTTTTGTGGGTTTTTTTTTCCTTCTTTTTTGTAGTTGAATTCTAGTTTCAAGGCTTTATGATCAGAAAATATGCTTGGTAAAATTTCAATTTTTCTGAATTTGCTGATGTTATTTTTGTGGCCCAACATATGGTCAGTTCTTGAGAATGTTCCATGTACACTAGAGAAAAATGTATACTCTTCGCTTTGGGATGAAGTGTCCTTAGATGTCTATCATATCCAGGTGCTCTAGTGTTTCGTTTAAGACCAATATATCTTTATTGATTCTCTGTTTGGATGACTAATCTAGAGCCATCAGCAGTGTATTGAGGTCTCTAAGTATGGTTGTATTTTTGTCAGTTTTTGTTTTAAGGTCAATAAGTAGCTGTCTTATATATTTTGGTGCTCCTTGGTTTGGTGCATATATATTAAGGATTGTTATGTCTTCTTGATTCAGTGTTTCCTTAATCATTATGAAATGACCATTTTTGTCTCTGAGTACTTTTGCTGTCTTGTAGTCAGCATTATTAGATATGAGTATTGCTACACCTGCTTTTTTGGGATGTTATTTGCTTAGAGTATTGTTTTTCAGCCTTTCACTTTGAATTTGTTTTTATCCTTGTTGCTTAGATGAGTTTCTTGTAGGCAGCATACATTGGATTTTCTTTTTTAATCCATTCTGCTACTCTGTTTCTTTTTATTGGTGAGTTTAATCCATTTACGTTTAGTGTAATTATTGACACTTGTGGATTCTCTATTGCCATTTTATAAATTACTTTCTGTCAGTTTTGTATCGTTTGATTCTTCTCTTTTGTTTTTCTAGCATTTGTTTTTGTTTGTTTGTATTCCATACTTCTTTCCTTTGTTGCTACCTTTTTTAAGTCATGTGCTTCTGTGGTGGTTTTTTCAAGGGTGGTTACCATTAAGTAATGAAAAGGGTACCTAGCATATTTATTGTAGTACCCTATCTTGTGAGTGTTTCTGCACTTCATCGTCCTTTGCTACTGTTAAACTCCGTCCTCTCCTCCTTTTTTTTTGCTTTTGTTGTCACAGTTTAAATTTGGTTTTATTTTGTTCTTGGTGGAGCTTTTGCTTTGGTTTTGTTTTGTTTTGTTCTTTGGATCTGGTTGGAAAACCCCCTTTAGTATTTCCTGGAGTGGGGGTTTTCTGATGATAAATTCCCTCATCTTTTCTGTATTTGTGAATGTTTTTTCTCCTTCATACTTGAAGAATAACTTTGATGGGTATAGTATTCTTGGCTGAAAGTTCCTCTCTTTTAGGGCTTTAAATATTGGAGTCCACTCTCTTCTAGTTTGTAGAGTTTCTGCTGAAAAATCTGATGATAATCTAATAGGCCTTCCTTAATATGTTGTATTCTTCTTTTCCTTGGCTGCCTTGAGAATTTTTTCTTTGTCGTTGGTTTGTGCCATTTTCATTATGATGTGCCTTGGAGTAGGTCTGTTGTGGTTAAGAAAACTCGGTGTTTTGTTTGCTTCTTGAATTTGAGGCTTTAGTTCTTTCCACAGGCTTGGGAAGTTCTCGTCTATTATTTGTTTGAATATATTCTCCATAGCATTTTCTCTCTCTTCTCCCTCTGATATACCTGTTATTCTTATATTATTCTTTTTGATGGAATCAGAAAATTCCTGTAGGGCTTTCTCATTTTTTAAATTTTTGAGTCTCTCTCTTCTTCTCTCTGTTGTGCCTCAAGTTGCTTGTCTTCTATGTCACTAATCCTACCTTCTATCTGGCCTGTTCTATTAGCTAAGCTTGTTACCTCATTTTTCAGTTCATAAATTGAGTTTTTCATCTCTTTTTGATTTGTTTTTATAGTTTCAATTTCCTTGGTAATATATTCTTTGTGTTCATTGAGTTGTTTTCTGAGCTCCCTAAATTACCTTTCTGTGTTTTCTTGTATATCTCTGAGTATTTTTAGGATTTCTATTTTAAATTCTCTGTCATTTAGCTCCAAGGTTTCCAATATATTGAATTTTTTCTCCATATATTTTTCCACATCTATCTGTGTTACTTCTCTATCTTTTGTATCCATGATATTTGACTTCCTTTTTCTCAATGGCATCTGAGGGTGGTCTTGTTGATAGCACTAATGAGAATTAATAAGGAATAAAAAGTAAAAAAAAAAGTAAAAAAAATGGGAAGAAACCCCCCAAAAAACAATAATAATTTATTATTTCCCTCCCTTTTATTTCTTCTCTTCCCCTCCTCTTCCCTCCTCCTTAGGAAAATATTGTGATAAGCTGTGAATTATATTATGCTAAATGGAACAAAAACTGCCTATAACGGAGTACCTGAGTTGGGGGGAACTGTTCAATGGGCAAAAAAGGAAGTAGGGACCCATAAAATGCAAAAAAGGAAAAAATTTGGATCAAGTATAAAATGATTTGCTTGTAAGTGATGGTCAACTAAGAGATATAATGGAGGGATAAGAGGGAAACATAAAAAGGGGGAAAATATTGTATTAAGTGGAGCAAAGACTGAATGGAATGGAGATCCTGGGTTGGGAGGAATGCTAATGAGTTAAAAAGCAAAGTAAAAAGCACCCAAAATGCCACAAAAAAAGCCCAACAAAAACTTGAGTCCAAATTAAATAAGTTGTTCGTGATTGAGTATTGAATGAGAGGAAAATTAAAAGGAGAAAAGAAGAAACTAATAGAAAGGGAGAAACAAGAAAAATTTGAAAGGAAAGGAAGGAAAAAGAAAAAGAAAACAAAAAGAGAGAGATAGAGAGTTAAGAGTTTTGGAATGTAATCCTCATGGAGAGTAAGGAATAAGAAAAGAAATAAAATGAAACACTTTTGGGTAATGTCGTTCAAGAAAAGGAAAGAGTAATACGGGCAGAGAATAAAAGGACCAAGGTGGAGGAAATAGAAATAATACTAATAAAGGCAAAAAGAAACAAACAAACAAAAAAATAGTGGAACAAATTATAAAGTCTGTGGATTTTTCTTGAATTTGAGAGTTTAACTTCTTCTTAACTTTTCTTTCCTCTCCCTCTTCCTGGTCAATGACTCTGTACCCCAGGCTCTGCCCCTGTGGCACACTTAGGTAGGGATTTGCAGTTGATGAGACTCTACGGCAATGTCATATATTTGGCTTCAGTCTCGTTGGTAGTCAAGGCTTGTTAGCGTTTGCAGGCTCCAACAATTAGAGAGTCCGTTTTCCTGGAGCCTCTCTCCTAGTCTCTCCTTCCTGAATTAGCAGCCTAATGATTCAGCTATGAGGCTGCCCCTGCCGCTGCCTCTGCCTGGGGAGTAAGAGGCTCAAAGAGCTGGCAAATCCCCACTCTATCCCCACTCAATGCAGGGCTCTGGGTAAGGCTCTGGCAGTCAGAGCTGCCAGCATAATCGAGCGGGGCTGGGAGCCAATTGCTCTCAAGGTGACTTTCTATGAGCTTCCAGGCCTGTTCAGCATGCCTAGCACTCTGTGGGACCACTCTCGCCTGGCTTTCCACACTTTGTAATCTGTTTTGGCTGGGAAGAAGATGCCCTAGTCACTGCCTGCAGTACAGGAGGTCTTAACACTGCCAAGTTCCTCTTTTTAGCATATATCCCTGAGTATGAAAGCTCTGCCAATCAGAAGTTGCCCCCACCCCTTTAGCAAGAGGCACTAAAGAATATCACGCCTCTTGTCTTGGATTGCTGAACTGAGAGAGATATTGTCAGTTAGAGCTGCGTAGGTCAGTTGGGAGGTGAGCAGCCTGTGGGTTAAGCTAACTTCAGCGATTGGATCCGCCGAATTTCTCCAGAATGAACTACAAGCTGCCTGCGTGCCCCTCCCCCAATGCTTGATTGTTAGCTTGAATGGCTGGGTGAGGTGCCCCACCCATCTAGAGAAGCTCGGGTGTAGGGAAGTTTGCTTTGGCGCACACCCTGTGTGCCTCTGGCAGCTGCTGCTTGTGGCGTGGGCGGTTGCTTTCGGTGTGCGTGGGCTGTTGGGCTGCTCGCGTGCTGGAGGTTGGGCCTCTCATGGCGTGGCGGCCGCGGGTTGTTTCTCGCATGGACTGATTCACCACAGGCACACTCTTTCCTCGGCTTGAACAAACGTCCATGCCGCAGCCTAGCTACCTCCACACCCTTAGCTCCTCCCGACTCTCAGTTCCAAGTGAAAGCAGGCTTTGCTCAGGTTAGTGGGGAAGGCAGAGTGTTTCTTTGTTCGACTTATTTCCTTCAGGGTTGATTATATATTTAGTCAATTTTTCGCTCAACCCTACCTTTGCCTTCAGGGTGTGGAACTCCCGGATGCTCCAAGGATAGATTTTTCTGTCTCTGGTTGATGAACTTGTTGAAATTTTGGGGAGATTTTTCGGTCGTGCTCCTCACGGCACCATTTCTATCTCATTTGATTTTTTACAAAAGATGTAAGACCTGTAACACAACCTACCATGGAAGGGGTGCCATCTGTACAAATGCCTACACATGACTTCCATGTTTATTGCCATTTATCAAGATAGTTATTCAAAATGTTAAAACATCTTCACCTTTTGTAGACACACCTAATTCTTTGCAAAAAAGAAACTGATTTACTATTTGATCTTCATTAATAAAATGGATGAATGCTAAGAGTTGTGCCATGTTGGTAATGTCTGTTGACTCATCAGCTTGCAATACAAAATTTGAATACTGAAGCTTATTAATTACTGTATACATTTTCCTCGGTATCAGAAGACATTTCTATAATATGCCTGTGAAGTGTATTGTTGGACAGAAGAATCTTGCTTATTTTCATTGCTGCTTCATTTACTAGGATTGCCATGACCATTTTTTTGCATGCAGTCAAAATAAGTTACTCACCTAAAGTATGAGCTTTCATATTTTTTGCTATTAGTTCTGAGACTTGATAAGAAGTGATTTGAGCATTATCAGAAACAGTCATTATACTTTTAAAAGAATTTGCCGCTTTTGTTTGCTGTTCAGACAATCTCTTGAAAAAACTTACAGATTTATCTTGTAAATTCGAGTTTATAGTTTTAAAATGTTTGCTCAATTTATGAGGAAGCAATGATTCATTTGCCATTTTATATCCACGTACTAAACATAGTGGTAAAGGATGATCTTCACTTCCAGTCCAAGTGAAACCAAAACTTAAATAACTTTCATTATATTTACGAGTAGGCTGCGATTTTGCTTTCTTACTTGCACTTAACTTTTACTCACTTCCAGAATCGAATTCTTCAATATTGTGCTTCTTTTTTGTTTTTTTTTAAAATTCATTTTAGAGAGGAGAGGGAGACACAGAGAGAGAGAGGGAGGAGAGACAGAGAGAGAGAAGTGGGGGAGGAGCTGGAAGCATCAATTCCCATATGTGCCTTGACTGGGCAAGCCCAGGGTTTCGAACTGGCGACCTCAGCATTTCCAGGTTGATGCTTTGTCCACTGCACCACCACAGGTCAGGCCAATATTGCACTTCTTTTTGAGAAATATATTCGTTTCATTTGTGTGTATTTATCTAAAAATAATATAATGATGTGTTAATAATAAATATAATAATGATGTGTTAACAAAAAGAGCGGTATTTTCATAATGAAATGGTATAATAGAGTAACTATATTTATTTTTATATCTGGGCACATGCTGCGAACCAGCGCAGCTAGTAATTCCAGGTCCCAAGTGGGAACGGTGCAGAATTAAGAAAATACAGGGACAGGAAGGCCCTATAATTATTGCTGGCAAGAACAAAGTGAGTCCAAAAACCGTGTCTTGCTTTATTTATAGGGCAAAGTGAGGCCATTAGCAAATCTTAACACCAAACAAAGGATAGAAGAAACTTGCCTCCAGTCTTCGGGGGATCATGGAGGGGAGGATAAACAATCCAGCACCATAGCTTAACAGCCTTTGCAACCTAATCAGGCAAATGAGGTTAGGGGTTGGGTAGACTGTCAGCTTACAGCCAATTCCCCACACCTCTGTCCCCCAAAAATCTAAACTCCAAAAACCTGTTGGTTTTTGGTCCCCAACAGGCACATATTTCTCTGGAATACCATAGGGTGCACCTGGAAATCTTCTAGGGTGCACCAGTGCACCCTGGCACACACTTTGAGAACCACTTCACTAGAGTCTTAGCTTAATCACAATTGCAGTAAGTCCCTTCTGCCACACAAAGAAACATTTACAGTCTCCAGGGATTAGGACCTGGAGGTCTCTGGGGATCATCACTGAGCCTATCACAATATTAAAAAAAAAAACCTGAAAAATCAAACATGTGCTTTTCTTTTCAAAGACACTTACCCCTATTCCTGTTTTGTGCCAGTGTTTTTGAGGGGGAACAGATTCCTGACTTCAAAATGTGCCACTTTGGTATGTGGATCATTTTGAGCTTAAGACAATCAAGACCCAGCAGATTCTAAATAACATTTACCTGTCCCTTAACTACCTAAAAGAATTTAGATTGGGGGGGGGATGGCCCAGAAAGAGAGCTGTTACCAGAAATGACTATTATTTGAATGACCTACCTGTATGTCAGGACAAACATCTAAATATAAAATATCTGTTCTTATAATCCTGTGAATTATCTTCCCCTCCTTTTATTCTGCAGGTACTTATTCCATTTCTTAGCTCAGGATAACATACAGGGTAGGGCAAAAGTAGGTTTACAATTGTGAGTATGTAAAACACAGTTTATTTTTGTGTTATTATTTATTAGTTATGGTTTTTCTTTCTAGTTATAGTTTTTATTATTATTATTTTTTATTTTGTGACAGAGACAGAGAGAAGAACAAGTAGGGACAGACAGACAGGAAAGGAGAGAGATGAAAAGCACCAATTCTTCATTGTGGCATCTTAGTTGTTCATTGATTGCTTTCTCATATGTGTTTTGACTGGGGGCTATAGCAGAGTGAGAGACCCATTGCTCAAGCCAGTGACCTTGAACTCAAGCTGGTGAGCTTTGCTTAAACCAAATGAGCCCGTGCTCAAGCCGGCAGCCTCGGGGTTTCAAACCTGGGTCCTCCGCATTGCAGTCCAACACTATCCACTGCGCCACCACCTGGTCAGGCTACTTATGGTATTATTTTCCATACAAACAACTGTAAACCTACTCTGCCCCGTCCTGTATAAGTTTCAATTGTCCAACTTCTCCTTGGCTCTCATATTCTTATGAGGTCTTCATGTAATGAATTTTTAAATCTGTTTTATGTTAATTTAATTATTAGACCAGCCAAAGAGCCTAAAAGAATAGAAGGAAAATTTTTCCTCCCCAACATTTTACTGTCTAAAATGTAAGCTATCCTATCACTATAATTTTGAACCTGGAATTTTACAGAAAAGATACTCTGGCATCTATTGCCCTTTTGGGGATGATTCTTATTTATATATCGCTAAGCGCTTCAGCTTTCTGGGCACAAAGAGTTCTGGAGCCATGGATATGTTAAAAAGAATCCTTAATTCTTTCAAATGTCATACCCTAATTTTTCTCCAAAAGAAGTATTATCTCTTTTCTGTGGCACACTTTGCTTGTTCTGCTTCTGGTTGATTCTGGGCTCAAATTCCATTTAGAAAGTGTCACGACTTTCTCTGTGTTTGTTCAAGCACAGTCTACAGCTGTGCTATAGTCAGAGCCTGGTAAGAGGACCAGAACCAGGGCTGAGTTTTTTTACTCCTCAGACCCCAAAATGTGCTCCCTTTATTCCACATTCTTGGATCTTGCTTACCCCACTGTTCCCTATTTTTCCCCCAAAAGGAGGCCTCCCAGTGCATTTGTCTCCTGCAAATTTCTAGTTCTCGCAGTTCTTTTCGTGGCAACAAAAATTCCTTCCTTAGCTTTCCATCATAAAGACAAGAGTAGATGGATCTTGATGAATGTTTTTATCAACTGACCAGTGATTTCACTCAAAATAGAAGTCTCTTTATTAGAGCAGGATTTTATATCAGAAGAAGAAAGACAGTATGGATAAAGTAAAAATATGCACTATTTGGGGATGAATGCTAGCAAGTGGCCAGAATGCCCTTAATTTGCGGGGAGTATCTGGTCAATTTCATTTGAGCATGGAGAGGATAGATATTCTGGAAATCCAAATTAAATTATGCAGAGTCTGTATATAAACTATAAAAGACCCTGAAAAACTACCTGGAATTCATAACCGATTTTCTGTACATAATTCTTGCTCCTTACTCTTTTACTCTTAGAAATGGACTAATGTAACCTACTAATCTTAGGTAGAATTGCTGATTTTCTAGGATAGTAAAATCATTAAATAGTTGTTTTTATCAAAAGGATTTATTTTTGCTCCTCTCTGGAATAGAATAAACAAAGGTCTAATTTATGTCAATGAAACACTTTACAAAGCTGAGTAAATGACAATGTCAATAAACAATTGAAACGAGGATTTGCTTCCAATTCATGGTGAATAATTGAGATGACAAAAATTAATATCACTAATCCTTCCTGAACAAAAGCTTTGGGTGGAGTAAAAATGTACTAGCATGCTTTTTGTCCTCTGTCTTCTTGCATCCTTATTTCTCCCCATTTCTCCCCTCTATTAGTAGTGAAGTGATATTCCGGTAACACCAACATTGGCAGCAGTTAGAAAAGGACAAGACTTCAGTGTTTGGTTATACAGTTGGATACTCACCAGCACCAGTATACATCAGAATACTTTATAAAAAGCGCCATTCCATCAAGCAAATTATTCCAAGCTCAAGGCACAGAGGTGTGGACCTCCCCTGTTAACGCAAATTTTTAAGGACCAAGAAGGAAAGGCTTTCATGTGGACTTCTACAGAGGATTTCCTTTGTTCTATGAAATAGTCAAATGTGCAGGAATGATTCTTTATTTACACAGGAAGTTCCTAACAATAGATTCTGATTCTGCTATTAGGGTTCCTCTTTCTCCTTTATTCTAAGAGAATTTGAAATTCAAAGAGAAAAGGGAAGAACTGTGAAAAGGCAGGATGTCTTGAATATGCCACTGATGTAAAGTTTAACCTTTAAAACAGCACATCTACTATGGGACAGCTCCATGCCCAAAAGTCTGTTTACAAAAGAAGGCATTAATCAAGACATATGAATCCATTTATAATGTCTTTGCACTGTTGCTAACACCGGAGTGAACTAGTGAGTGAGATGGCTGAAGCCTGACAGCTAATTTAAACCCAAGGTCTTCACTGTCCAGAGATTTATCAGTGAGTCAAGCAGCCAGTTTCTTTTATGACTTGTACCTTCTTCTTTTTCAGAGGTAGTAAATGAAAAAGACTGAAAAAGAAGGTGCCATCTATTGCAGCTCTGCAAAATCTCATAAACACCTGTGCCCTGGGCTTTCATTATAACACCTTCTTCTTAGCTAATTACTGTCAGCATTAAATTACAGAGTCAGGAGGCCCAACTCAATACCAATTCATTCATTTCAGGTCACAGTTTGGCAGAAAACCAGTAGTGAAAGGCCAAACCTTGATCTACTAAACTTTTTATTTGTCACTAAACAATAGTCTTGACAAGCAGTATAATTTGCATCAAGCAGGGCTACACCAAAGTCTTATTAATAGTTTTTTATTTATTTTTAAATAAAAATATGCTCTGGCCTCTAGTCCACTTGACAGGACTTAACATTTTGCATATCAAAAGACACAAAGGTAGTAGATTATTTCTTCCTGGTTCAAGCATTGTATTTTCTATTATTATCAACCTTACATCTGAGTTTTTTTTTTTTAAATCATGTGTTTTAAAAAATTAGCTGAACTTTTTAGACCCATCAGATCAGAGTGGTTGCTTTTTAATACTGTGATGGAGAGGTGAACTTTTTTGGCAGCATGGTTTCTGTAAAACATTGATTGGAGGAATTTACTGGCTTAACCTTTTTAAATTCCATTATTGTAGAGTTCAGCATGCAGGTGGTCAGATCAAAATGCGTTTTTAAGAAATGCAGAAAGGTTTTAATCTGCTTAGGTATTTCTGGGATATAAAAGTGATAAAGCTACTAACTTTCTGGAGGGTTTGACTTTATTTTTTATACTCTAGCTATCATTCTTCAAAAGCTTATTTGGGAAAAAGAAGTCCAATGTTCTAAAACCTAGTATATGTGGTTGACAGTTTGATTATAGTTTCTTAAATGAACTGACTTTCTGATCATGTAGAAATAAGAATGAAATGAGAAATTCAAAATCAGTATATCTTGAACTCATGTAGGATAGAGTGATAATATTAGTCCATAGGACCAATTTCTTCTGATCTGTGGTGCTTTGGTTTTAGCACATAAAGAAAATGCTTTTGGTGAAAACATTTTCATTGCTTTGAATGAAGAGTTCTTGTGGCCTCAATGATGTCAGAGCCTGGACTAAGCATCTTCTCACATTTGACCTGTCTAGTTAATTCTCACAGGAGTTAGGAATAATTGTCATCTAATAGAGGAGGAAAATTAAGCTAGGTGAAATGAAATATCCTGCTCAAGATCATGTACTGCTAAGAGGCAGAAAGAGGATTGAAGCACAAGTGTTCTGTCTTGAAAGACACTGACTTGGTCCTGGCCAGCTGGTTCAGTGGATAAAGCATTGACCTGGTGTGTGAACGTCTTGGGTTCGATCCCCGGTCAGGGCACACAGGAGAAGCGACCATCTGCTTCTCTTCCCTCCCCCTACTCTCTCTCCCCTCTTGCAGCCAGTGGGTCCATTGGTTTGAGCATTGGCCCCAGGCACTGAAGATAGCTCAGTAGATTCAAACATCAGCCCCATATGGTGGTTGCTGGATAGATCCTGGTCAGGGCCCATGTGGGAATCTGTCTTACTATCTCCCATCCTCTCACTAAAACTACCACCTCTTCTGCACAATGTTATCAGGGGAAGATTATGGTTCTGTTCACTTATTATTACCATTATCAGTGATCGGTGTTTAAATGTAGTGCTCCCCAGCAGATTTTCTAAGTGGGCAGCCTGCTCTTTGTTAATTGTCAAGCTAAGAAAAACTCTAATTTTTCTTTGATTCATGAACTTTTGGAAGGCAGTGAACAAACAAAACAAACAAAGAAGCACTTCAAGTGTTGCTCTAATATGCCCACTATCTTTTCTCTGCAGGCTAGAAGAATAAACAAATCCTCATGATAACGTCTTCATGGAGTGGGGACTGATAAGTTACAGAGCCTAACTGAAGTGGATGAGTGTAGGAATGTAGTGGTCTGTGGAGATCCTTAATTAAGATTCTATTTATTTATTTATTTTTAAAATATTTACTTATTTATTTATTTAATTGTGTTTACATAGATTCTAGGGTCACCCTGAATGCATCCCCTCTCCCCCATGTTCCTCTCAATGTCTCGCTTGCCCTCCTCCCTACAGTGCCCTACCCCCTTCCCTTCAGGTTTATCCCATCCTATCATCCCCTTTCCCTCTGTTCTCTTTTCCTCTGGTCCCTTTGATCCCTCCTCTGTCTCAATTCCATTCTTCAGTTCTCATTATTCCTTGGATTTCTCGAATGAGTGAGGTCATATGATATTTTTCTTTCTCTGCCTGGCTTGATCCTTAAGATTTTAAATGCATGAAATAGGCAGGGATTGGGGCATGGTAGTTACATTTGTAATACAAACAACATATTATGTAAGATACAGCAGCTCTTTATCTTTTCCCCTGCTTTCTCAGGAACCAGTAAAATATAACTTTTCATTTATGATGGATTCTATAATTGCAAAATGGTTGCAAACAGGCATCTAGTTTATAGATAGGTTTTGTGACAATGCCTTTTTCCCAAGAGTAATCTGAATGAGTTTATACAAAGTGGTTGGCACTGTGCTGGATGCTGGGGAAGGGGTGACCACTAAATAGGACATAGTTCCTGGATAAATTTCTATAGGAGTTGGTAATGCAGTTGGGCAGCCAAAACAGGTAGGTATCTATAGTGATAGCTGTCACAATAAAAAAGTATATAGTCTAGAATAGAGGTATAGGCAGGTGTTAGGAACTCTGGGTATGGGACTAAGATAGGCTTTCAAAAAGAAGGTGTCTTTAAAGAATAAAAAATGATTTACTAAGCAGATGAAATTGCAGGTTCCAAAACAGGCGTGAGAATGTGAAACGTCATAGCCAAAATGTCATGGTCCAGGATGAGAGAAGTTGACTGTTGGGCAAGTGAGTTTGTAAAATTTGTATTTTTTGAGTTTGCTCACTTTTAGTGTTAAAAAATGGTGCTGGGCTGCACCAAGTATGTGATCTCTGAAATTGCAAATTACCTTTCCTGCTTGGGAAGGGCCATTGTCTTGCTAATGTTTGCTGGAGGAGGGGTTTTGTGCCAGAAAATTTTGAAGACAGTGAGAGCAGAGAGAGGGAGATGGGGAACAGAGGTGAGGGGCTTTTGTGAGCTCTGCTGAGACTGGTGGGGCCTTTGATTCTTGGAGGAACTGGAGAAGATTCTCCTGGTTGTGGAACCAGAGAATGTGTCAGTGGCTTTGTGATCTCTGAATGAATGAAAAGGGAAGTGTTTTCTCTGTGTGTTTGCTCCTCAGCTGGTGCAAGCCTTGAGTAAAGGAATGGCCCAACATTTTTTGGCTCCACTGTTTCTTTACAGTCTGCCCAAATCTAATGGGAACCTGCATGTGAATGGCCATGATGATGATGGCCACAACTACTGGCCATACAGTGACGTGAGTGGAAAGGCTACTGTAAGGTCGGTGGATGGAGGGATGGTCATGTGGGTAACTCAGACCCGCCCACTTTGGCTAGGACCGCCCACAATCAAGCCCGCCAAAGGAAACTTCCCAGGAACCATTTGGAAAGAAGCTATCGTCTGCCAGCCAGTGAAATTTCACCACGTCATAGTAGCTCCACTTCCCTAGAGGGACCCTTTAAATATCTCCCACGCGGTTTAATCCGTGCAACTTCTCTGGCCTCCATCTTTTCTCAGGGCCAGGGAACCTTGCCGGGCGGGGTGTGCACTCTGTACTCAATAAAGCCGTTTATTCGGCATAAAACTGAGGACTTTCTACCTTAAATCAGGAACAAGACAGGGTTGTCCACTCTCTCCACTCTTATTCAACGTGGTGCTAGAAGTTCTGGCCAGAGCAATCAGACAAGACAAAGAAATAAAAGGCATCCATATCGGAAAAGAAGAAGTAAAGCTATCACTTTTTGCTGATGATATGATCCTATACATCGAAAACCCGAAGGACTCCACAAAAAGATTATTAGAAACAATAAACCAATACAGTAAGGTCGCAGGATACAAAATTAACATACAAAAGTCCATAGCCTTTCTATATGCCAACAATGAAATATTAGAAAACGAACTCAAAAAAATAATCCCCTTCACGATTGCAACAAAAAAAAAAAAATACCTAGGAATAAACATAACAAAGAACGTAAAGGACCTATATAATGAAAATTACAAAGCATTGTTAAGGGAAATCGAAAAAGATACAATGAGATGGAAAAATATTCCTTGTTCTTGGATAGGAAGAATAAATATAATCAAAATGGCCATATTATCCAAAGCAATATACAAATTTAATGCAATTCCCATCAAAATCCCTATGAGATTTTTTAAAGAAATGGAACAAAAAATCATCAGATTTATATGGAACTATAAAAAACCCCGAATAGCCAAAACAATCCTAAGGAAAAAGAATGAAGCTGGGGGCATTACAATACCTGACTTTAAACTATATTATAGGGCCACGACAATCAAAACAGCATGGTATTGGCAAAAAAATAGACACTCAGACCAATGGAACAGAATAGAAAGCCCAGAAATAAAACCACATATATATGGTCAAATAATCTTTGATAAAGGGGCCAACAACACACAATAGAGAAAAGAAAGCCTCTTCAACAAATGGTGTTGGGAAAACTGGAAAGCCACATGCAAAAGAATGAAACTCGACTACAGCCTGTCCCTGTGTACTAAAATTAATTCAAAATGGATCAAAGACCTAAATATATGACCTGAAACAATAAAGTACATAGAAGAAGACATAGGTACTAAAATCATGGACCTGGGTTTTAAAGAACATTTTATGAACTTGACTCCAATGGCAAGAGAAGTGAAGGCAAAGATAAATGAATGGGACTACATCAGAATTAAAAGTTTTTGCTCAGCAAGAGAAACTGATATCAAAATAAACAGACAGCCAACTATATGGGAAATGATATTTTCAAACGACAGCTCAGATAAGGGCCTAATATCCAAAATTTACAAAGAACTCATAAAACTCAACAACAAACAAACAAACAATCCAATAAAAAAATGGGAAGAGGACATGAACAGACACTTCTCCCAGGAAGAGATACAAATGGCCAACAGATATATGAAAAGATGCTCAGCTTCATTAGTTATTAGAGAAATGCAAATCAAAACTACAATGAGATACCACCTCACTCTTGTTAGATTAGCTATTATCAACAAGACGGGTAATAGCAAATGTTGGAGAGGCTGTGGAGAAAAAGGAACCCTCATTCACTGTTGGTGGGACTGTAAAGTAGTACAACCATTATGGAGGAAAGTATGGTGGTTCCTCAAAAAACTGCAGATAGAACTACCTTATGACCCAGCAATCCCTCTACTGGGTATATACCCCAAAACCTCAGAAACATTGATTCGTGAAGACACATGTAGCCCCATGTTCATTGCAGCACTGTTCACAGTGGCCAAGACATGGAAACAACCAAAAAGCCCTTCAATAGAAGACTGGATAAAGAAGATGTGGCACATATACACTATGGAATACTACTCAGCCATAAGAAATGATGACATCAGATCATTTACAGCAAAATGGTGGGATCTTGATAACATTATAAGGAGTGAAATAAGCAAATCAGAAAAAAACAAGAACTACATGATTCCATACATTGGTGGAACATAAAAATGAGACTAAGAGACATGGACAAGAGTGGTGGTTACCAAGGGTGGGGGGGGGGAGGGAGGACATGGGAGGGAGGGAGGGAGAGAGTTAGAGGGAAGGGGAGGGGCACAGAACTAGATAGAGGGTGACGGAGGACAATCTGACTTTGGGCGAGGGGTTTGCAACATAATTTGATGACAAAATAACCTAGACATGTTTTCTTTGAATATATGTACCCTGATTTATTAATGTCATCCCATTACCATTAATAAAAATTTATTAAAAAAAAAATAAAGCCGTTTATTATTTCACACTTTGCGGCTCCGAGCCCCGTTCCTTCCTTCTTGGCAGGGAAAAATACCTTACAGCTACAACAGAGGCATACTTGTGGACTACGGAGCTCAGACATTGCCTTTGAAGAGTTTAAGTGGGGGATTGCCATGATCAGATTTGTGTTTGGGAAGCATCAGACATAGTTTAGGGAGTTACAATCAGAAGCATGGAGTGCAGTTAGGATCTTTGTTATCTTTAAGCCTAAACAGATTTAAAAAAGCACTAGCCTTCTTAAGGGACTTTAAAATTATGGCAGTGCTGTTATTATATTTTAATAATATAAGGCTTAAAATGATCAACTTAGATCTCAGCTAGATTCCCTAGGGACAGAGCAGCTATGGGAGGTCTCCATATAGCAAGTACAGTGGAAGTGCCCTCAGCATGATCATGTGCAGGGGAGTGAAGGAAGAAGGACTGGGTAGAGGTAGAAGTTGAACTGTGATAGAATCACATAGAACCAATCCATGGGATGCTTGGGAGCAAAATTATCCTAAGAAGCAAGGGGATTAGGTCTTGAAACCTCTGTCATTGAATGTAGACTGTCCCCAGGGAGGAAGAGAGACTCCTGGGCTGTGGACAAGTCTTAGACAGGGATTCAGCTAAAAGCCATCGGCTGCAACAGTGTGGTAGCTGGAGGATGAGTCCTCCATCTCTGAGTGCTCAGCTGAGTGCTCAGGTGAAGCACGCCCTCCACTATCACTAAAGATATTAAAACTCTCCTGAAAACATTCTTGTAATCATGCTCATGGAACAGCTCCCTTGAGCCTTTACATTTGCTCTTTCTTTTGCCTGGAATATTCTTTCCCCTTTTTCATGGCTGGCTTTTTCTTGTTACTGGATTTTACTTCTAATCTCTCCCCCAAAAGGTTCTTCTGATTAGCATCTGTAATCAGCCCTGAGCCCCAACAGTCACTGCCTAAAGCATCATGCCGTTTCATTTTCTTTATAGCAGAACAAGATATACAGGGGGTCCTTGGGTTATGACACAGTTCTGTTCCTATGACAGTGAGTGACGTAACCTGAATTCTGGTGTAAGTTGAAACATACCCTAGCCTAAGTCACTTACCTATCCTAACACAGTTGTAAAATTATAATCTAGCACATAAAAACAACTAAGCCACAGAAAAAGGAAAAGGACATAAATATACTGTACTGTAACATGGCACATCATGTGCAACCAAATTAGTTTGCCCACGTCGTCATAAGTAGGACACTAATGGTGTTAAGCCGAAACACTCACGTCTCAATTTTTAAAATTTTTTTTATGGGAATGAGCATCGTAAACTCGAAATGTTGTATGTTGAGACTGTTGTAACCTGAGGACTTCCTGCATACACATCTAATGATCTGTCTCCCCACCCTTGGAATGTGAGCTCCAAGGATATTTTCTATCTTGTTTATTATTGCATATCCTGCACGCAGAACAGTGCTGGTCATGTAATAGATGCTTAGTCAATAGTTGACAAATGAATAAATAAAAATTAAGTTTAAGAGAATGGATATCAAGAGATATCCATTTATTAAATGAATATATAAAAATTAAACTTTAAGAGAATGGATGTCAGGAGAGTTCGAATATCTTAAATGAGTGCTCCTGAAGAATTAATTTTATTGTTGATTTTAACAAAGGAGGAATAGAGAGAGAGAGAGAGAGAGAGAGAAAGAGAGAAAGAGGGAGGGAGAGAAAGAGACAGGAACACTGATCTGTTCCTGTAAGTGCCCTGACTGGGGATTGAACCGGCAACCTCTGTGCTTCTGGATGACACACTAACCAACTGAGCTATCTGGCCAGGGCTAGAATTCATATCTTTTGCTTTTGACACCAGTTGAACTCAAGTCCAGGAAAAGGGTTTGTGTGTCATTCATCCCTCTTCCACAGTTCTCAGCCGCCTGCAGAGAACTACTGGAGAATATATCTTGATGATGTAAGATAGATGGGCCTCTGGCAAGAGCTTAGCTCTCCGATCTCACATTGAATATCATTTTTCCCCCTCTGGAAAGTTTGAGAGCTTTTATTATTCTAAAAGAAAACTATCTTAGGGGAACATAAATTATCTATTAAAGAGACTTTTGGAACTTTAGCATAAAAATCATGAGTAGAATTTGTGCAGAATTGACAAGCTGCTCTTCTATAATCACCTCAGCTACTTTCTTTCGAATAGAAACAAACTGAAAAATGTAGTCATTTTCAAGTGTAAAGGCAAAAAGGCACTTAGCACAGCTTGAAGATTAAAAGTATTCTGGAGACAATGCTGTTGTAGTTGGCTTTAATTTGAATTTCAGCTCTTAGAGGCCGATTTAGAGTCTAGCCTCATGACCGCTGCTGACTTTCACAAGGGCCTGTGAATGGCGAGAGGTGGGAGGCAGAGCCCGTTTTCTTCCCTTCCTCTATCCACTTCCTCCCTGTCACTGTACCTTATTTGGTGATCCAGCCCAGGAAGCGCTTATTATGCTTGTTCCAGAAGAATGGAAGGAATCTTTGGAAGCCAGTTATTCTAATCAAGTCACTAGCTGCTGGAAATAAATGGACATCATTCCATATAAATTCACTTTTATTTATATTTAAATATTTAGATTCTTTACTAGAATGTTGGGTTCTCTGATTCAACTAAGAGAGTACAGAGAAAACATTTGGGTCATTCTTAAAAAGGCCCTGAGAATACTTAGGCTAGATCTGTAATATTGTCAAGCAACAATAGAGAAAGTAAGAAACTACAGGAATGGAGTGCCTTAGGATATGGTGAATGCTTAGCTGCCTAGGTGTTAATAGAGTGTGGATGGAAAAATCTGGCAAAAGAGATTCAATAAAGAACTCAAGAAATAGAAGCAAGATGATTTTTACGGGTCCTTGCAGCCTTAAAGTTCTATAAGTACAAAGGTGGCTGTCCATGAGATTGTGTCAGTATGTAGTTGTTGCCATAAATGTTATTTTTAAAAAAAAATTATGTCTGGCTCTGGCTGGTTGGCTCAGTGATAGAGCGTCAGCCCGGTGTGTGGAAGTCCTGGGTTTAATTCCTAGCCAGGGCACACAGGAGAAGCACCCATCTGCTTCTCGACCTTTCCCCCTCTCCTTCCTCTCTGCCTCTCTCTTCCCCTCCCTCAGCCAAGGCTCCCTTGGTGCAAAGTTGGCCCAGGTGCTGAGGACAGCCCCATGGCCTCCCCCTCAGGTGCTAGAATGGCTCTGGCTGCAATGGAGCAACACCCCAGATGGGCAGAGCATCGCCCCCTGGTGAGCATGCCCGGTGGATCCCGGTCAGGCACATGCGGGAGTCTGTCTTCCTCCCCGCTTCTCACTTCAGAAAAAATACAACAAGAACAAAAAAGATTGTTTGTTATTCACTTTAAATCTAAGCTTTCCTTTGGACTTCCCCATCTTTCTAGTCACTTAAAACTGAAAATATGAGTCTCTCTTCTTTCTTTCCCATAGGCAGTTCTCTCTCATCCTCAGCCTATTCATTTTTTAAGTTAGTCTTTTATTCAGTCTATATTGAAGTAAATGCATACACACAGTTTGAGTCAAATGGTTTTGTAAGACGTGAAAACAGATGTCTCCCGTATCCTTCATTTCCTCTTTTGTGTAGGCAACCATTTTAAGTTCCTTTGGCTGTTTCATTTGGTATATATCACCATAATTCTAAATAGAAGGTTCGTATATTTAGTTCTTAAGTTTTTAGATTTAGGAATGATTTATTGACTTTCCACTAAGAAGACATGATTTGAGCTCTGGCTGTTTGACTCAGTGGTAGAGCGTTGGCTCAGCATGTGGATGTCCCAGATTGATTCCCGGTCAGAGCACACAGTAGAAGTGACCATCTGCTTCTCCACACCTCCCCCTCTCACTTCTCTCTCCCTTCCTTTTTCTCTCTCTCTTCCCCTCCTGCAACCATGCCTTGATTGGAGCAAGTTGGACCCCGACACTTAGGATGACTCTATGGCTTCTGCCTCAGGTGCTAAGAAGAGCTCAGTTGCTAAGCAACAGTAATGCTAAGGGGCAGAGCATTGCCCCTTAGAGGGCTGGCCACGTGGATCCCGGTCAGAGTGCATGTGGGAGTCTGTCTCTCTGTCTCCCCTCCTCTCACTAAAAAAAAAAAAAAAGAAGAAGAAGAAGATGGGATTGGTTCTTTTTCACCACTTTCCCTACCTTCTTTCTCATTCACTTCCCCATTATAACTCCGGTTAGAGAATTATGTAGTCTTATGTTAATTTGACTATTTAAGGTGAGGCACATAGGTGTACTTTTCTTCCTAAATTTTTATTTTCCCGAGTTAATAATTATGTTTTTTTTGTTTACATGTGTGTTTTCTATGAATATACTCATCATTAATTCAATTCAAAACTCTTCTACATTTTTACAATTCTCTTCTTAATTCTTTATTTAGCTGCATCAAGTGATTTTTGAGTTCCATCTTCTTAAAGAGATACTCTATTAGATGCTTTTGGCTTGTTTTGACCTGCTACATCCTGGACTCATGGCCTCCACTGATGGTACACAGCTGACCTCCTGAGATTTCTTTTTCCCTGGGGTTCCTTTTACCTTCTTGATATCATATTTAATGCCTTATTTTCTGGTTTTCAATGTTAATGTTAAAAAACTAAAAGCCTTTCTGATTTCTGAAGTAGAAGGTAGAGCAAAGGACTGTGTTTTTCTCCCTCCTACTCCTTTGGAAACTTGTAAGTTTTTCTTTTATTTTTCTCAATGTTTTGAAATACCACAATGATATCTATTATTATTGATTATGCTGGCCACCTGGATTGGACATTTAAAATCTAGAAAACCATGTTCGTTAGTCTTAGGCCATTTCCTCCACGCTGTTTTCTCTTCTAGAAATTGTATTATTTGGGTGGTGGCTCTCCTTAGCTAGCTCTCTAATATTCCTGTCTTTACACTCAGGCTTTTATATATTTTTTTGGTTTTTTTGCTCTCCTCTCTGAAAGATTTTCCCACCTTTATTTTCCAAAATGTCTACTGAATTTTTCATCTCTCCTATCATATATTCAATGTGTTTTAGTTTACTTTTTCCTCTCCTTCTATTTTATTTTAATAGCATTATGATTTTTTTAATGAATAGGATATCACCTTTTATCTTTCTGAATTTTACTAGCTATAAATTTCTTCCCCTTTTTCTCTGATGAGTCCATTTTCTCCAAGGTGTTTCTAAAAATTAATCAGCCAATTAATTAATTTTTGGTTTCTATCATTCATGATAGATAAATTTTCATGTGTCTAATAATCCTTATATGTAGGAACTTCGACTTGACTACAGATGTGAGTGTATGGTTGGTGGTTGTCATCAATGGGATGCTCTATAGGGTGACCCTGATTTGGGGAAGTGGAATGTGACTCAGAGTTGGCCTTTTTTTTTTTTTTTAAATCATGGTGGCTTAGGAAAGATTTTAACTTTAATTTTTGCATCTAATATTTTTTTTCAAGTTGTGTGAAGACAGATGAGATTGCAAATGTAGAAATATTTGGGAGAGAAAAAGATCTCTCAAAAGGAATTTAATCATTATTATTATTTATGCTTTCTTTGGCCCTCATGTTAAGTTTCACACATTTCTTTATTTGTAGAAAAGGAGAATTAAGTCAGACATATTAGCTAATGATATGATCAGTGCCACGCACTACTTCATGTGATGGCTGCTAGAGCACTTCCAGATGCCCCACAGGTGTGTACAGAAACTTTTTTCTTTATTATTATTATTATTATTATTATTATTTTGTATTTTTCTGAAGTTGGAAACGGGGAGGCAGTCAGACAGACTCCTGCATGCACCCGACCGGGATCCACCCGGCATGCCCACCAGGGGGTGATGCTCTGCCCATCCGGGGCATCGCTCTGTTGCAACCAGAGCCGTTCTAGCGCCTGAGGCAGAGGCCACAGAGCCATCCTCAGCACCCGGGCCAACTTTGCTCCGATGGAGCCTTGGCTGCGGGAGGGGAAGAGAGAGACAGAGAGGAAGGAGAGGGGGAGGGGTGGAGAAGCAGATGAGCGCTTCTCCTGTGTGCCCTGGCTGGGAATTGAACCCGGGACTTCCACATGCCAGGCCGACGCTCTACCACCGAGCCAACTGGCCAGGGCCACTTCTTTCTTATTTAGAGTGTTGCTCAGTATTTGTCCTCATGGAACCTTAATGAATCATTAAATATAAGAAATTACTTAATAAATGTTAAGATGCACTAGTTCTTGAAAACATATATGACTCATTAAGGAGATCTTCACAGTGTTCAATAAAACAAATATGATAGAACATTTTGGGAAGTTAATAAAAGATCTTTCTGGTGTATAGATTCCAAATACTCTTAAGATCCGTGAAAAAGTGCAATCTATCACCTTGGCTGTGTGAAGGATTCTGAAATACCTGGTAGTGCTTTCCTAGATCATTAAAAAGGTTTTTTTTTTTGTTGTTGTTGTTTTTAATTCATCTTTTGGAGTAAATTAACTATTTAGAAAATGTCAATAATGAGGGACAGTCATTCTCATGTTGATCTCTTTCTTATTGTTTCATGTTACAACTCTTCCAGCAAATATTGAAATTTGTAGAAAAATATTATATCAATCCATTTGAATGGTGTATCTGCCCCAAAGTTCAGTTTCACCTCTGAAGTAAATAAGAATTATACCTAATGAAACTCTGTGAACAATTGTAGAGTAAAAAGGCCAAATAATTTGGAGACAATTTTGTCAAGTAACATTTTACAAAAATGATATACTTTCTTTTTTCTTATTTTTAATTATTTTTTTAAGTAAGAAGAAGGGAGTTGGTGAGACAGATACCCATATGTACCCTGACCAGAATCTACCTGGCAACCCCCATTTGGGGCTGATGCTCAAATCAACCAAGCTATTTTTAGTGCCTAAAGTTGATGCTCAGACCAACCAAGGTATCCTCAGCTCCTGAGGCTGATGCTCAACCCAGTTGAGCCACTGGCTGCAGGAGGGGGAGGGGGAGACGTGGGGGAGAGAAGCAGATGGTTGCTTCTTTTGTGTGCCCTGACTAGGATTGAACCTGGGGTATTTATACACCTGGCCAATGCTCTATCCACTGAGCAAACCAGCCAGGGCATAGTTTATTTTTTCATTCTTCATCATACTCATAATTCAAAACTGAGCTCAAATGTCATATCTCATGTCCTGATTCCTTTCTTCCCTTCTGCCTGGCAGAATTAGGCTCTCTCCACTGTAGTCAAACACCCCTTTTCTTTTTTCCTTTGAAATAGAACTTACACCATGATATTCTAAATTTTTGGTTTCCTGAAGGGAATTTTTTTCCTATTACTCATCTTTGAAACCCCTATGCTTATCAGAGTTTTTGGCTCACAGCAGGAGTTCAGCATGTTTGTTGAATGAATAATGCAAATTCCCCCAAAGCACATGAATTCATTTCATGCTGAAAAAAATTCACGTTCAAATGTATATTAGCTAGTTTCTGTAACAAATTCCAAAATTTCAGAGGCTTACCCAAATTGAACTTTATTTTTTATTCATATAACAGCAATCTTGTTCCCGGTCAGTGAGTGGGTAGTTTTCAAGGACTCATACTTCTTTCTGGTAGCTCTGCCTTTCTCTTGGGCCTCAGAATCCTAAATTTGTGTTGTTCTACATCTTTGTGATAGAAGTTCCTGGACACACTTTTATATAATATAATGTATGCTTCCTTAGGCAAACCACTTGTCTCTCATTAATTTATCAAACTAATATTTATTTGTGAGTTACTATATGAAAGTCAATATTCTAGGCACTTAGTATGGAACAGTGAGCAAAAGAAAGATGCCTCCCTGCCCTTGTGGAACTTACGTTTTATTGCTGATTGACAATAAATAGTAAGTTAAATAAATGAGATCATATAGTAAGTTAGAAGGTGATAAGTGATAGGTAAAAGTAAAAGGTAGAGCAAGGTAAAGGAGATCAGGAGAATAAGGGCTGTTTTGAAATCAGATGAGATGGAACATTGTGAAATCTTTGTCAGCCATAACCAGCATCCAAATATGTACTTACTACGTACACATATTCAAAGAGCTCACCGTTTAGTCTTCATCGCTAGTCCTTTGTGAGCTTCCTGTTTGCTGGGCCAGGCTAACACATGGATATAGGCTCCAGACCCCAAAGCTATCTTCCTTTCCAGTCACTGTTTCTCACATTCTACTATCTGCTTCCCCTGGCTTAAGAGATGGAAGACATTTTTAATTCTTTGCTTGACTTTTACAAATTAATAAGCTTCTGCTGTGCTAAGTGTTGAGCTTGGAGCTTGGATCCCCTCATCTAAACAGACCCTACTCCTGCCAGCAGAGTGACTTTTTGACCTGCCAGTTTTTTCTTATGGGCAGTCCCCACTCCCCCTCTCAGGACCTCTCTGTCTTGTGCTCATCTCCCTGGATAAGCTTTGAGATGCTATCAACTTTCTCTCAACTTTCAACTTTCCGTTTTCTCTCTCTTTATTCCCCAACAGAGCCTCACTGCTCCAGACGAACCTGTTGACCTATCTCCTCCTTATCTCATTTCTTTTATTGGAAATGCCTTACCCTACTCTCATTTTGTCTTTAAAGCTTAATTCAAAAGTCACTTGTTTTGAGACTCTGTGACCACCTCCAGCCTCATTCTTTTTTTTTTTACTTAAAAAGATTTTTTAATTTATTTTAGAGAGAGAAAAGGGGAAGAAGGATGGGAAAAAGAGAAGAAGAGAGGGAAAGAAAAATCAAGATGACACAGATTTTTTTTTTTAACTTGAGTAACTGCACAAATAATGATGTTATTATTGGTATGAGAAAGGCTTGTTGTTTGAAACGGAGATGTATTTATAGGATAGTAGAGATCAAGAGTTGTATTTTGGCCACACACTTTACTGAACAGCTGTCAAATAAATAGGCAGTGCCCTCTAGGAATCTGCAACTTATGGAAGAGAACTGAGTCTGAGAGAACCTTGAGAGTCAGCAGTGTGGTTGGTGTTCGCAACCATGAAAATGCAAACAATTTTCTAGGGAGTAGGATTATATTGAAAGGAGGAGAGGACTGTGGACTGATATCAAGGGATACGCCAACATTCCGATATTTGTAGGGGAGGCAGAGCCAGTGTGAGATTGAGAAGGAGTGTCTGGTCCTGCAGAAGGAAAATCAGGGGAAGGTGTGAGTATAGGAACCTGGTACAGAAAGAGTTTCAAGGAGAATGTGGACAACCACACCAAATGAGGCTGAGAGAATGAATAAGATGAAGACAATTGTCAGTGGGCTTTGGCAAAAAGGAGGAAATTTCTGATTTTGGTAGGAGCCATTTCCATAGGATGGTGGGGAGGGAAGCCTGATTGCAGTGGGTGGCAGAGGGGTGGGGAGTGAGGAGTGGGGACAGCAAGTCTGCAGCACTTTTCCAAGGAGCTCAGCTGTGAAAGGGAGCAGAAGACTGGGATGGTAGCTGACTATGTCTAGATAGACAAGGGAGGTGGTTTAGTTTTCCTTTTTCTTTCTTTTTTCTTCTCTATCTTTTTTTTTGGACAGAGACAGAGAGAGAGTCAGAGAGAGAGACATATAGGGACAGACAGACAGGAAGGGAGAGAGATGAGAAGCATCAAGTCTTTGTTGCAGCACCTTAGTTGTTGATTAATTGCTTTCTCATATGTGCCTTGACCGGGGGAGACTCCAGCAGAGTGAGTTACCCCTTGCTCAAGCTGGTGACCTTGGGCTCAAGCCAGCGACCTTTGGGCTCAAACTAGCAATCATGGGGTCATGTCTATGATCCCACACTCAAGCCAGTGACTCGATGCACAAGTCGGATGAGCCCTAGCTCAAGCCGGCAACCTTGGGGTTTCGAACTTGGGTCCTCCATGTCCCAGTCTGATGCTGTATTCACTGTGCCACCACCTGGTCAGGCTTTTTTCCCCTTTTTAATTTATAAAAGATGGGTGTGATGTTAAGACATGTGTGTTGACAAATGGAACAATCCAGTAGAGAAGATGTACTGTTGAGGCAGGAGAGAAAAGGTATTTCTTGAAGTGAAGCTGTCAGACAGCAGAGAGGATGACCCCGTAGCTCAAGCAGAGGGTCTTTCCTGAGAGAAATGGAGAGCAGTGGAGATAGCAGAGAGCTGGGCTCTGGGTGCGGCATCCCTCCCTTCCACTTTGTCTTATTGGGGAATTCTCTAGATTCATGTATGCTGAAATTTAGGGGCTTATCTGGATAAAGATAGTGAGCAGTTGTATCATGCAGTAGTCACCTGGCTTATTCATCCTATCTTTTTTTCTCTCAGTTTTCTACTTCTTCCAGCTCCCCATGTCTGACTAGATTACATTTGCTGCTTGCTCCTATAGAACATGCACTCGGCCCATTATGTATGGCACCGACAACGTTTTATTTTTGGATGAATTTTCTTGGTCTTTCACAGACAACTCTGTGAGGACAGCAAGCATATTTATCTTTCTTTCCATTGTATCCCCAGCACCTGGCACAGCCTGGCATCTAATAAGAGCTTAATACAGACATGACTGGCATGTAGCAGAAACTTAATGCATATATTTGTTCAAAGAATAAATAGATGAGATTGTATATGAGAGAAAGTGTTCAAATTTAAATTAAATCCCTTTTAGATGTCTCCAGCAGGATTCCAGGAAATCCTTTTCTAATACAATGAGGGGTAGAGATTTATGTGGAGAGGAATCTTTAATGATAACCACCTAGACATTCCTTTTTCTTTTTGTATTGTCACAGAACAGTCTGTATTAGATTATGGCTGAAAAATATAATTGTATTACAAACAAGCGACTTTAGTGACACAAGTTATTCGTTAATAAAATTTCTTACACATATGTAATAGATGCCAATTTTCTTCCTAACATTCAGGAAATAATTGACCTTTTAGAGAGTGACTTTATTGGAACTTGTATTAGCTCCTTCATGTTCAAATTTGTGAAAAGTCCAGTGTTCATTATAAATATTTGTAGGGAGACTTCAAACTTGTGTAGTACTGTCATGCTGCGGGCTTCTTTCATGCTGAAAAGAGATCCTACAACCTCCAGATTCTTAGGTGGGGACAATCCCTGTTCACAGACCAGAGTTGCACTATGGTGGTTGTTCCTATGGTCACATGATATTGTGGCTCCGGGCCTGGCCCCATTTGTGGACCCAGCATGGCCATTTAATGTCTTCAGGTACAGACCTTCACCCAGGTTTTGTGGCGACTGCACATGAAGGTATCTAGACTAGGCATGCCAGGCTGGGTTGTCTGTGTCCCTCCTTATATCCTTTCTGGGCCTAATACCTCCAAGGCCTTACCCCTGAGCAGCTGCAGAAGATGCAAGTCTTGTTCTTATCCCCGGTTCTATGTTATACAGTGGAGCAATGTACACACTCTTTCTCCCCTTTCAACCTCCCAAATACAGAAAATGTCCATCCTGCCCTTTCAATCATAGGTCTGGAGGAAGCACAGGATGGCCCGGAGTGCCTGACCTCAGATCCACAACAGGTGAATCCGTTTTCCTTTGCTGGAAGTGAGAAAGACCTACTTTAGGAATGGAAAGGCCTTGGTTTCTTCCTTTCAGATGAATCTATAGCGACAGGAAGCAAAGCACAAATTAGTTTCCCAGCTGGGCACCCTGCTGTCTCATGTTCTCAATAAATCACACAGTAAACACCTGATCCGTGTTTGCGAATGCACTGGATTCTAACATTGTGGAAGAAGTAAGCAAGTTTCCCTTTAATATATAAATAACATTTTTGATGAGCACTTTGCCAAAATGGTTAGGCTTAAACAGCTTAAAAATTTGTGTTCTCAAAAGTAAAATTGAACAGTATCTTTAACCCTGCTGTCTTTAACATTCTTTATTCGTTTGAAACATTATGTCCATAAAACTGACCTATTCTTATATGTCTGACAAAAAAATACTAAGCTAATGTAGGATCCAGCTGGTGACACTTTATCTCCTTTACCTTGTGAGTGGAAATACTTATTTTAGTAGCCTGAAACATATTCTTAAAGTCTCATATTCTGCAGTTTGTAAGCACTATTTTCACAGGCTAAGAATGATCAAGTTCTTCCATTTCCTTTTGTTCTTCCCTGGCATTTGCTGTCAAAAACCCATGCTTCTTTGGTCACAGTATTGCTCGGTTGGTCTGGCCTGTGCAGCAGGCTGTGATTTTCCTCGATTTCTGGGATGAGAAATGAGTGACCAGAAACACATTCTGTCTCCCAGGATACAAGCCCTTTGAGCTTGCTGGGAAATGAGTACGATTAGGATCCGCTCATTAACTGCAGTGGTTTTCAGGGCATCACACGGAGCATGTATCCCTGTGCAGTCAGAGCCACGGCCTGTTAGCCTGCATCTGGGCAGTCACCTTTCCATGTGTGTTCTCTGGAGAGTTTCACACTCACTATAACACAAGAAAGGAAAACAGAACACCTTTAAATAGCAATTAGAATTAATTCACTTACTCAGTGTGTATTGTTTTAACTATTAGTGTATATATTTATAATCATGTTTAAGTTTGAAATTTTTGTTTTTGTCTTTCAGCCAGCACTTTTTTTTTTTTTGCAGAGAATTTCATGAATATTTTTGAAAAGAATCCATAGTCCCAGTTCAATGCAGATTCAAGGAAGAACAAGAGAGATATTCCTCAGCCCTCCCCAGGACCAGTTAAATGGCCTCAGGTAAGCTATTTTACAGGTAATGAGGGCCTGGGTTAAACCAGTACTTCCTGATGGTGGAAGATGCATCCAGGGAGCTTTTAAAGATACCAATTCTCAGGCACTACACTGTATCAATTAAATCAGATATTGTGGTGGGGGATCTGGTGTTATTATTACTAACATTATGTAACTGATTCTTCAGGTGATTTTACTATAAAATCAGAATCGAGAACCATTGGATCGGATGATCTATAAGTGTTACCCCAACTTTCACAGTCTATGAATTAGTTTGTGTTTCTAGGGAAGGAACTTTCTATCAGATTCCAGTCTACTTATTCAAATTATTAATGGCATTATCCTAGTCTGATTTGAAATTTAAATATTAGGTAATTTGAAGAAGCAAACTTCATGATTTTACTCTGTTCAGATCTCTAACAATAAATAGCTGGAGGGGTGGGCAGTTTTGTCCTTAGTGGGGCTGCCAGTTGATATGCAGATGAGCGGCAGTCCTGCACACCAGCCAGTTACTCAACTAGTGCGTCTGTGGACCTGAAGGAGTGTTCCTGCCTCAGCACTGAGATCAGGACCAAGGGTCATGAAACAACTGAATAGCATCCTTTCACTTGAAAGCTTCAAGTAGAAGTCTAAAGTAGAAGGCTGTTAGGTGGTACTAATGTGCAGCTGGGATGGGAAACATTGATCTAATCTGATGCCTTAAAAAGCTAGAGTTTTTGTCTGTAACATGAAGCTAATAGTAGTACCTTTTACTTGGAATGTTGGTTGAGATAATTCATGCGAAGAGCATAGCTTAGTGCCTGGCACATGGCAATCACTTAAACATGTTATTTATTATTACTACTACTGCTGCTATTATTTGTGTTGTTATTTTTATTATTGATGTCTGGCCAAGGAGGGTTCCAGGTAGACTCTCAGTATTAAACTTATCTTCCCACCTGTCATTCCTTGGGATCCACACTTGCCAACGAAGAGGCCACAGGCTGTGGAGCGGTTGGGGATTGAGAAGCACAGCCATGTGCAGCCTTTCGCCTTTCTTCTCATCTGTGCTGTACATTTCTACTTCCTCTCAGGCTCTCTGCCCCTGGATAAATCACAAGTGTCTTGACTCTCTCAGAGACCCCATTCTCAAAGGTCTTCATTCATTCAGTCAGTCATAAATTCATTCATTTTATTTATTCCCTCATTCCTAATAATACTTAGGAGTTAAAGATTCTAAAGTTTTTTTTTTCCTGAGGCAGAAATCATTTGTATCCAAGCCTATAAACACAGCTGCTTCATTCTCTGCTTTGTTGAGAGGAGAGTGAAAGCATGTTTTTAAAAGAAATAGGAAAAGATCTCCCACAGAGAAAACTGCACGTTGCTGCTGAGGACCTGAGAGCCACTCTCTCATGCCCAGAATGACATGTACGGGAAACATTTCCTTGCTGGGATGCTAGGGGAGACTCTCGGGGTCTAACCTGCAGAGTCTAGCCTTCTGTCCAGCACACAAGATAATGGTACTTCTCTTCACCCTTTTCTTTGTATTTGTATGAAACTACCACCTTTATCTATCATACTGGTGGGCAAGTGGCACCTGCTCAATACTATTGACTTATTTGTTTGGAAGTGTGGTCAAGGGTTTGACATCCTGAGGAAAAACAATGTTTTTTTCCTTAGAAGAAGGGTGAAAACGTTTTTAAAATTGTGTTTGTGCCTTTGTATCAATGAGGCTTTCTCTCATGAGGGCCTATGCATCCAGGTTAGATTTTTTTTTTTTTTTTTCATTTTTCTGAAGCTGGAAACAGGGAGAGACAGCCAGACAGACTCCCGCATGCGCCCGACTGGGATCCACCCGGCACGCCCACCAGGGGCGACGCTCTGCCCACCAGGGGGCGATGCTCTGCCCATCCTGGGCGTCGCCATGTTACGACCAGAGCCACTCTAGCGCCTGGGGCAGAGGCCACAGAGCCATCTCCAGCGCCCGGGCCATCTTTGCTCCAACGGAGCCTCGGCTGCGGGAGGGGAAGAGAGAGACAGAGAGGGAAAGCGCGGCGGAGGGGTGGAGAAGCAAATGGGCGCTTCTCCTGTGTGCCCTGGCCGGAATCGAACCCGGGTCCTCCGCACGCTAGGCCGACGCTCTACCGCTGCAGGTTAGATTTTTAATATGTTTGCTCATGTGCTGAGTGACAAGCTCTTGGTAGTGTGGCCTACATAATGCACAGTGTTACAAAGACTCTTCGTGTCCTTTCCACATGGTATCTAGTGACAAAAGAGAACATGAGGACCCTGGTTTGCCAATATGTTCTTATTTATTTTTCTTTTTTAAAAAGGCTTGTGTAGGGGTCTACATAACTGACAATGATTACATGTTCAATTTGGCCAATTTGTTCATTTTTTATACACCTGCCATTTTTCTGCTTTGCTGATTTTAAGAACTGATTTCATGTATCTTGCTTTAATGAATTTGGATGTTGTGTTTCTGTAAAATTCTGAGGCACAAAGGCTGTTTTTGCATTTTGTGTTTGGGCACCAGGAATTTAGTTTCCATCGGGACCTGAACGAGGCTGTAATTTAGGAAGACTGCCTGAAGACTGGCGCACTCATTGCATTCAAGGGTTGGGTGTGGAAAATCTTGATTGAAATTACTTTCAATCTGACTATGTGTGTGTAAACACACGTAACTATCATCTTCTTTAACCCTTCTTCCCTGGATCTACTTAACAAAATTACATTCTATCTACTTAGTATATATCTGAAATTTTTTTATCATGTCTTTAAACCTTTTTTGGTATTTTTAAAAGTTTTATTGAGATATAATTGACATGCAGCACTGTATAAGTTTAAGGTGTATAACATAATGACTTGACTTACATATATTGTAAAATGATTAGCACAATAAGCTTAGTTGTCATCTATCACCTCATAAACTTAAAAAAATGAAAAAAACAAAAAGTTATTTTCCCTTGTGATGAGAACTTTTAGGATTTTCTCTCTTAGCAACTGTTCACTTATGGTTGATCATTTAGGTTGTTCCTGACTTTTCTCAATTACCAATAACGGTATGAATATAAAATATGTCCAGCTATGATGTATTGGCAGTACTGGTAATATTCCCAGATGGTAGTCCCATTCCAGATCAGAGCTAAGTTTGCTAGCTGTGCTAGTAAAAGGTGGGCAATTTATGCTTTGCTATTAACTTTTATCTGATCATTAACATGTAGCTTGGTTTGTAGTTTGTTAATAAGCTTATACAACAATCAAATTTTAGAACATTCTTATCCCCAAAGAAAACCCTATACCCATTTGGAATCACTCTCTATTCTCCCCAGTCACCAGCCTCTGGCAATCACTAATCTGATTTCTGTTTCTATGGATTCACCTATCCTGGATATTTCCTATAAATGGGATCATACAACATGTGGCATACTGATGATATGCCCATCTGACATCTTTCACTTAATGCTTTTAGGGTTCATCTACTTTGTAGTACATATCAGTGTCCCATTTCTTTTTATGGTTAAATAAATATGGCATTATATGGATGTAGCACATTTTGTTTATTCATCAATTACTAAACATTTGGGTTATTTTTATTTTTGGCTGTTATAAATGATGCTGATGTAAAGATAGAGGTTTGATATAGTCAGTAATTTGGTCATGGAATAGATGAAAGATCTTAAATGCAAAGACTTAAGAGGATAAAAATCAAAGACGATTCAGAGTCTGAACTTGAAACAGCTATTTTATGTTTCTTCTTGGCATTTTCACAAATTCTGACTTCACAAAGTCTCATCTCTTTAAAAAAAATTTTTTTTTGTATTTTTCTGAAGTGAGAAGCAAGGAAGCAGAGAGACAGACTCCCGCATGCAGCTGACAGGGATCCACCCGGCATGCCCACTAGGGGGTGATGCTCTCCCATCTGGGGCCATTGCTCCATTACAACTGGAGCCATCCTAGCACCTGAGGCGGAGGCCATGGAGCCATCCTCAGCGCCCAGGCCAACCTTGCTCCAATGGAGCCCTGTCTGTGGGAGAGGAAGAGAGAGATAGAGAGAAAGGAGAGGGGGAAGGGTGAAGAAGCAGATGGTACTTCTCCTGTGTGCTCTGACTGGGAATCAAACCTGGGACATCCACATGCCAGACTGATCTTTTACTGATGAACCAACCAGTCAGGGCCATGAAGTCTCATATCTTTGTGCAACTTCTTGGATCCAGATGAACTTGTTGGGTTCTTAGTGATGAAACCCAGAGTGATTTTAACTATGTAAGTGGCCCTCACTTTGCAGAATTCTGCTTTAACAACACATATTACTGGCTGGAAAGGCAATGTGTAATAGATTTCCATATGTTAGCTCAAAGAAGGAAGATGAGGAAAGTTCTCTCTGGCTTTTCCTGTTTACTGGCTCAATCATCAACTCTCTGCTTCTCAGTCGCTAGGTAAAAAAAAAAGCAAGTTATCTAAAATAACATTTTGTGGCTTCTTCTGAAGCTTTACAGAGTTTAATATCTCATATTAGTTTTTATTTCTTGTGTTGCCAAGGAACAGAAAATAAAATCAAGAAAATAAGCACAAAAAAAACAAAACAAAAAAACAACAACAACAACACAAAAATATTGAAAAGCAAGAGGGAAATGGTTTGAGGGCCACTACTGTTTTACTACCTGTGTCGATCTTCCTCCTTTTACAGTCTCCGACTGTGCAGAGGCCTGCCGCTCCTATTTGTAAGGGGCAGTGGAGAACAGCAAAGAACCAAAAAGAACACCCCAAATTCACTCCTTGGAAGCTACTCCCTAGAGTTCCAACCAATGTAAACAATAGTCTCAAAATGTAGAGGGGGAACACTGTACTTGTTCTTCTTCTTACAGCTCTAGTTAACCAACAACTAACCATCCAGTCAGGAAACATACATGCGTCATCCCAATAACAGCTCCTTTTATACAAAGCTTTGTGAGGGACAGCGTCAAAAGGGGAGCATGTTTGAGTTGAGCTGAGCCATTTAAAGCAAAGCACACTGTGCCAGCTGGCTGGAAGGAAGACAGACTTCCCCTGGGCACGATTTCAAGCAGGGGCAGCAAGCAAAGGTAAAATCTTGAGTTTATATTTCCATTAAAAACAAGGATTATGATTTTGATCTTGCTGTTCAATGTTCTCTCTCTATTTCCAGTTCAAAAATCCCTAGTCTGTCAAAAATAAAATTTAAAAAGAAGTTTCCTGACTCCCTGCAGCAGAGCCACATAGCTCAATGTACATTAAAGCCCCTGAATAATGATTCTGCGCTGAAGGCCCATGGGAGCTTTGGTCTTGCTTGCTCACAACAATGGGTGCCGGGAACTCATTGCTCTAATTCCAGGGGGTTGTGTGACTGGGGCAAACCACTTAACTTCCCAGTGTCTAAATTCTAACTTGTGAAATGAGCTAAAGAGACTTATCCACAGGGGTTTAAGGAAACTAATTAAGGTTTATAAAGACCTTCTTGAATGGAACATGATGTAATTGTTACCATAAATAATATGACTACAGATTTTCATGGCATTTCCCCCATCCCACAGGACCCAGCATACTTCATGCATATGAACCTGTTTAAACTTCACAGTTCCCCAATGAGGCAGAAAGAGGAAGATCTCAATATTCACATTCTATAAGGGGAAATTGAGGACATCATATATATTTTTTTAACAGAGACAGAGAGGGAGGGAGACAGGAAGGGAGAGAGATGAGAAGCATCAGTTTTTCATTGTGGCTCCTTAGTTGTTCACCGATTGCTTTCTCATATGTGCCTTGACTAGGGGGCTACAGCTGAGCGAGTGACCCCTTACTCAAGCCAGAAAACTTGGATTCAAATACTTCTTATGGTGAAGAAATATTTTATATTCAGCATTTACTTCAATTTTACTTCAGTTTCATTTTTTTTTGTGAAATAAAATTAAAAATAATTTTTTATAGTTAAAATACCATGAATATTATAATTTCATTTTAATGAAAGTCAATCTGTCTTTTTGGATGTATGAATAGACAAACAGCTAGAATAATACTTGCATAATGTTAATTATAGACTGTAGGATTTTAGGCATTTTTCTTTTTTTGTTAGACTTTTTGCATCAGTTTAATTTTTATAATGAGCACATATCTTTTTTTAACAAAATGATAAAGTTGTCATTCTTAATAAAGTACAGTCAATACTAATGTGAGGAGGAAGGGATTTTAAAAATTTTATAAGAAGTATCACGGAGTATCTTTAATTAGTGTATTTCTCAAAATTTTTAACAACTCTTCCTAACATATTACTTATGTTGGCTATTTTACATATCTCCTTTCTGTTTTCCTGTCATGATTAGCAGTACACCCCTCAAACTCAAAAATGAAGCATAGATGTTTCCACTCTGAAAATTCCAGTGTAGGCAAGGATCTCCAAGAAGCAGAGGAGGTAGTGGTAGCTGTGAATAGAATAGGATGCCAATAAATTCTACAGATTGTGAAAAGGAAGAGACAAACCTGTAGAGCCACCCTGGGATTGACAGGAGAATGTAGCAGACATGTCAAACTTGTCACCCCCAAAGAGCCACACACTTATCTCAGAACTGCTTCTGCCCTGAAAATGGTGTTTCTTACCATACAACTTGATCTTCCTGGCCACTGGATCATAGCTTATTGGACCAGGATTGGGTACTTAATCTAGAGCAAGCAGTATTTCAGTTGGCCGGTGACGACCTACATAATCTGGTTTGAAGATGTGATGTGTACAACCTTTGAGTGATGTTCATGTCACTGGCAGGTTTCCCACGAAGCAGACTGAGTTGGAGATCAGTGTGTCAAAGGTTACCCAAGAGTGCTCTTAAGATCATCCTCTGGGGAAGGGGAAGGAGACAGAAATAACAGAGGGACTGGTGGAACGGTCACATGGTCTCAGTGCATATCAGTTATAGGGAGTTCCGGAGCTGGAAGGCCTGATGTCTCAAATTGGGTCAAAAAGACTAGGCCTTTATTCTCTCTATCAGTCAGCCCCAGCTGCCCTGGAGGAGGCAGCACTTGTCGGGGCTGGGGCTGCAGGTGGGGGCTGACTGCCAGCAGCACTTCCAGCGGCTCCGGAGGAAATCCTTATTCCCGGAGGGGATCTGGGTAGCACATCACAGTGTCCATCCACTCTGTTGCTTTTCACTTTTTTTCTGACACTCAGATTCTGTTTGGGATTTAAAGTAGGTAATATAACATGCATTATCGTTGTGCATAAAAAGAGAGTGGAAGTCATTGCGATGAAGGGTGAGCAAGGCCATCAAGAAGACGTTGATGTTATGACACAGAAGCCATGAGTACACCAGGAAGTAGCTCGAAGCAGGCCAGAACACAGTGGGTGTTACCAAGCACCCTAGTGGTACCAGCTGGAGTGAAAATGTGCAAACTCAGTAGCTGATCCCTTAGAGACACTTTCAGCTCCAGTGTGGTTCTTGATTTCCTATACATAAAAATGCCCCAGAAGCCATGAGTACACCAGAAAGTAGCTCGAAGCAGGCCAGAACACAGTGGGTGTTACCAAGCACCCTAGTGGTACCAGCTGGAGTGAAAATGTGCAAACTCAGTAGCTGATCCCTTAGAGACACTTTCAGCTCCAGTGTGGTTCTTGATTTCCTATACATAAAAACGCCCCTTTAGTTCTGCATGTGTTTTAGATATCAGCCTAAAGGTCTGAAATTCTTTGTCCCCTAAGTGTACACAATTCCATTTAGTTTGATCTACATAAATGCAAGGGACTCAGAGAAGACAAGATACTCGGCAAAACAGATCCCAAGACAACCTGTTTTGGGACCATTTATCTAGAATATCAACATTGCTATAATAACATGGCCCCAGGTGATGCAGGATGATGAAAAGTATAGGTCTACATTTAATATTCTTTTATGACTAGACCTACCGCCACCTCTGTGTTCTTGCCCTATGCCATTCATTTTTTCATTTCATTATATAATTATATGCCGAAACAAAATATTCCTACACCGGAGATTTAGTTAAAAAGTACCCTGAGAGTATTTAGTTAAATAAGTGAGATGGAGCATTATTTACTAATTTACTATTGACCTTCATAATAATAATAATATAAACAATTATTGTGTACCTATTACATGCCAGTGACTATGTAAAAGAATTTATATTCATTATTTCAGTTAGCACTCAAATGTCATATGATAGGTAAGTTTTTTTTTATTCCCCTTTTACAGATAAGGAAAAGGATGCTCATGGGAATAAGTATTTTGCCAAAGATCACAAAGCCAGGAGAGCCAAGACAAACCAGGCAGCTTGCCTCTAGACTATGCATTTATCTGTACACTGGTCTGTACCATAGACCTAAAGAATTCTAATCCTGATTCCACAGTGCTGGGCTTTTGACAGATTCATGACTGGTGGTCTGGAGAGCTCTGTTCTCCACATTCAGGGGCTGCCCTGTCGGAAGTTCAACCCTTTGAGATTCTCTCTTCAGACTTTTCTTTCAGCTGTCTTCTTTTAAAGGGCAAAAATATTATGAAACACCAAACTCTTGAACAAATTCTCCCAAGATGTTACTGGATTGCTGAAACAGTTTAATCCCATAAAACCAACCTCAGATATTGGATGTTTGGGAGTTTAGGGCCTGCTGACTAGAGAAAACCAAGTTGAAGCCACCAAAGAAAATTCCCCTCGGGGGACATTTTCCCTTCCATTGGCCCTGTTTATTCTTTTGAATGCACAGAAGATAACATTCAAAATCGTGCAGCAAATGCCAGCTGAATTTTAAAAGTTGTATACAATCCAAATGAGGTTTATTTTACTCATTTTGTAAATCAACATATTACAATTGATCAAATGGGCTCAAATACAATTTGGGAAGAATAGCGATGGTTCTAACTATGTTCCAACTCACTGTCGGTTTTCTTTCAGTGCTTTAAGCAAACCTTCAGGTGGTGGCAGTACAGTCACCTCTTTGTTACGTTGAATGCCAAAGCCTCTGCTAAGTGGTTGCCTAGCAACCCTTGTCTCTTTTGTATTCTTTTGTAAAAAGGTATTTTTGCATTGTACAATACAGAATTTTCTATTTGTATTTATTGGTGATTTAAAAGGACATTTCCATTTGTGTGTTAGAATATAATAAATTCCATGTGGTCCATCAAACCTCTGAGTAATAATTATGAGATAGCAAAGCCTCATTTGGTGAACCTACAAGCAACAGCAGCTCCCACAATTGTAGAGGCATTTCAGAATCCTGCTGGAAAGCATAAAGGATTTAAAGACTGGGCTGCATCTAATAGAACTGCACGTTTCTTATGAAATGTTGCTTTTTAAATACATATATTATTAGTGCTCTTATGGGCTAAATGTACTTTTACTGAAGATATCTTTAAGTTGCATAGCTCTCAAAGCTATAGAAATAAGAAAGATGCAAAGTGATATAAAATGTGTAGAATATTTTTTCATTATTTTCTCCTGGAACTTATGAACATGATGATTTGCCTTTTTTTTAAAAAAAAAAACAACACAAAAAAACAAAAAACAAAACAAAACTCTAAAGGAGGAAGCCCTTTGGCTTTCATGTGATTTGCTTTCTAATTTTCATCTTTGAACTTGGCTTTCCTTAGTCTCTCTCAAGGGTTCTAAAGGGTGATATACAGAAGGCTTGAGAATGGAACCTCTATAGGTATTCCTGGCAAAAGCCATGATCTTTTTAAAGTCTTGAGACATTAGATTCTGATCTGGAGAGATGATCTTATGGCAAATATTTAACTGCCCCAAACATAGAAGCTAAGTTTGTGTGAACAGTGAAACCCAAATATAGAGTTGGAGTGGAATTTACGGTCTTCACCCATGCAGAAGATTTCTAATTAAGTAATATCAGGATCAAATAGAAGAATATATATATATTTATTTGCAAATTGATGTGATATTTTTAGTAATCTGGAACCAGTATTAAACAGTGCTCAAAAGTTTTTAAATTCTTTTAAAATTTGACAAGACTTAATTATACAGAACTGGTTATATAAATAACCAAGTTAAGCAGGTTTCTTAAATGGTGTGCTCGATGTTCTGTGGCAGAGGCAAGAAGCAGTGGGTCATTCACTTTCCAATAGCTCCTTTGGAACAACCTCTCATCTACAAATACAATAGTTTTATTTACTGTACCTTCTAAAAATTAAACCAAAGGTCCTATGACTGATTAAATTTATCTTTAAATCCTATCCCTATAAATCATCTCTCTCCATATGTATATGGAGACCTAGCCTTCCCCCTGATAATCAGCAACCCCTGAGACAGCAGAAGACAACTGCTGGGACTTGACTAATGATCACAAGGTCTGGACCTCAGGCGGGCTAAAGATAGCATCTTGACCTGAATTATGTTTCAGGTCCTGAGCTCTATGGTGGAATGACCCTCAGGCTATTTTCCCATGAAACCAGGCAGAGGGAAACCAGAACAGACCTCAGAACTGTCCTCAAGACTCGAAAAAATGATTTACTACCCTTACCTCACCTCTGCCCAGTCAGCTCCCAGCACATCTCCAAACCCCTTAGCCATGGTGTCTTGTGATTTTGCCCTATATAATCTGTAATTTACACTCCATCCAGGGGTTCAGGCTTTTGAGCATTAGCTTCCTGTTCTCCAGACCTGGGTGATGCCCTTCATAATCAAATGACCGATCTCTTTCCCACTGCCATCCTCAGTGTTTAGTACTTGTCTCTGCTAGCACTGGGTAGACTAACTCTGTTGATAACAAAAATAAAGTAGAACAAAGCTGTGGAGAGAAACTCTTTTCTGCAGTGCTGTCCCGAAGTTTGCAATGAGCCAGGGTTGCCCTTTGGGGACTTTCATACTAGGCGCCAGCTACAGGGCTGAGACCAAGAAAGTCTCAGGTGGCAAGAAGGAGGAGGCTAAATTAACTGATGTTTTAAAAAGACCTGAAGTAGCTATTTATTCCATTTTCTCCTAATCTAGTAATCCACACTTAGGCAAACTTCCTGTGTGTATGTGTGTGTGTGTGTGAGTGAGAGAACTCTTACTTTTTATTCATTCCCTATTTCCAGGTTTGTTAATTTAAAAAATGTTTTCCTTCTTTTTTAATCTTGTTCTAGATGTTCATGTTAACTAAGCCTTACCTGTATGAAAGCATGTGCATTTGTGTGTGCGCGCACGTGTGTGTAGAGGGGCATGGCTGGAGGAGACAGAGTGTGATTTTTACCTTGTGATTCACAGCAGGTCCACCCCTTCTTACTTTTGAGCCGACTTATGAACATAGTATGTTTTTGAAAACTTGTATTTGTAGGAAGTCTGGGTGATGAAGGATTTTACGTGTGAGAATTGCTTGTTTTGTCTTCCTTCACATGGCAGTAGGAGGGCCCTGTCTGTGGCAGCTCTGTTCACCAGCTGAGTTGTTCTCTCTCTGAGTCTGTGGGAGGGAGGACAGCTACCTCCTTGTGGTTAGCAGCAGTGCTAAGTTAAGAGCCTTGTGTAACATTGGCATCCAGTTTCTTTTTTTCTCTCTTCTTGAAGAACAGAAAAGAACCAAGAGTCACTTGAAGTTTTCCTAGTCAAATATGCCTCATCATTACATTAGTTTCTGAATTTCACCAATTCATTGGCTTTTTTCCGATGGACAGGTGAACCTCAGTTAATTTATAAGTCTTTCCACTTTTTACATATTTTTTGGAGTTCTCATAGGTCAGCCTTTGTGCTCCTTTCAGCTACCAGACTAGTCCATGTCATGCTGTTGCTGCCATGATGCCTACAATGTGATGGGACAGTGGTGCCCTGCCCTGGGACCCAGACTAGACTTGTTCCCTGCAGCCACCATGTTGCTTGTTAATCTGTTTTCCTAATGTGGGTTCCCCCCAAGAGTCCAGCCACATGGTGTTCCTGGTTCTGTACTGCTCTCTGTGCAGAGTAGAGGGTTGTAGTGGACTGCTGTTTGTTTGTTTGTTTGTTTGTTTGTTTTTGTATTTTTCTGAAGCTGGAAACGGGAGAGACAGACAGACTCCCGCATGCGCCCAACCGGGATCCACCCGGCACGCCCACCAGGGGCGAGGCTCTGCCCACCAGGGGGCGATGCTCTGCCCCTCTGGGGCATCGCTCTGCCGTAACCAGAGCCACTCTAACGTCTGGGGCAGAGGCCAAGGAGCCATCCCCAGTGCCCAGGCCATCTTTGCTCCAATGAAGCCTTGGCTGTGGGAGGGGAAGAGAGAGACAGAGAGGAAGGAGGGGAGGTGGAGAAGCAAATGGGCGCTTCTCCTATGTGCCCTGGCCAGGAATCGAACCCGGGTCCCCCCCGCATGCCAGGCCAATGCTCTACGGCTGAGCAAACCGGCCAGGGCCTTGGACTGCTGTTTTTGCTTATCTAGTTTCTTATTCCCTTTATACCACCTGCTTTTGGGGAGGGGACTTACTCTGATCTCTTCCATGTGGTCCACTGAAATTGTTAATCACTGGACCTTTCACACACATGGCCTGCAGATGTCCCTACGGCCCAAGGTGAGTTGACTCAGTAGCTGGGAAATTTGCACCCTTGAATAGAGGGACACATTGTTGGAGGGAAATTATTGTTCCATGGCTATTGCCTCAGAGACTGTGAGGTTTATGACAGTGGTCCCTGGGGCTAATTTTCTTTCTGTCCTTTCTGGGTTTAGTTTAATCAGCTTCCTTTTTATGGCTAAGATATCCAGAGTCAATTTTGTTTACTTGAAATAAACTGTTACTAATACCACAGGAGAATGGCTACCTCTCTGATCAAATAGGGTTAGTTGTGTCAAGTCACATGGCCTATAAGGAGTTAGGAGATTTAATGAGATGCCTGTTTTTGTTATAACTACCACTCTGCATTTCCAGGTGATTTACTGATTTTCTAGGTGAGTGGGATGGGAGGCTCGGGTGATGTCTATGTGTTTCCTTCTAGCCCCAGATCCTACTACTTTCTTGTGCAGTGATTCTACACCGAGGGCACGATGTCCAAAGGACAGATGATTGCTTGGAGATATAACTAATTTAAGCAGTATATTCAATACTATATAATTATATGAGTTACATGTTGGAAAAAAAAATTGACATAGCCCATGTTGTGTTCTCTCTTCCTAGTCCTTGTGTTTTCTATTTTCACAATTTATTACTTTCTCTCTCCTTCTTTTTACTAGTTTTCTCCAGTTTAATTGTTATGGGGAAATAGTTCTTTCCCTGAAAATAACCTCATCCCATGTGAACTAATAATGGATATAAATAAAACAGAGGTGGCAGAAGGAAGGTGTTACCTAATTCCACACAGCTGAGTATTTCCAAAATCACAGCCTATCCCGTGCAAAAACACTGTGATAATGTGTTTATTCCACAACTACCTTGTGTCTATGTTGTGCTAAGTAAGTACTTTCATATGTTATTTTACGTAAATAACTGTCAACAATCTGGAGGTAGATAGTATCCTCTCTCCCTTCTTGCATTTTAATACGTTATGGATGAGTGAATTTGGGCTTTGAGTCATTGAGAATGGTCACAGATGTCACCTGTATTTGAGTTCTCATCTATCTCAGTTCAAAGCCTGTACTTCCTCTGCCATGGCTCTTCTCTTACTTAACTCCATTTTACAAATTAAAGGCATCATAGGATCTGAAGATGTAAATGGGTTAGATACAGTCACTGTTTTTGAAGAACTTACCATTCAGTAGAAGGAAGAAACAGTATAAAAACCAACTACAATAAGAATAAATTATTAAAGGCATTCACAAAATATCCCAGGAGTTCAGAAGAGGGAATATTAATTCCATTTGGGCTTGGGGCACGAAGAAAAGCTTGTAGGAGGAGGTGACTTGTGGACTGGAATGAGAAGGTAAATAGAATCTACTGGGCTAAAACCCTCCTCACACTGCCCAGGCTGACACCCTACACAGGCAGCCGTGGACTTCTGTCACCAGCATGAAGTGTACATGGGCTCCTGCTTGGTGTTACCTAAACACTTTTAGATTGAATTGTTTAAGAAAGAAATGGAAAGGAAGTGATCTGGAGGAAGGGCAGCGAAGGAAGGAATGGGGAGGGAAAAACAGCTAGGGGTGAGAGAAGGGGAGAGAGAGAAGGAAAAGAAGAGAGAATGAGCGAAGGAAATTGCGTTTGACCTTTTAATTCTCATTTTTAGTTAGTGCAAATAATTCCATGGCATGATAAGTCCAGTTTATCTATTCTTCTACTGAGAGAGATTTTGGTTGTTTCTTCTCTTTAAATTGAATTTATTGGGGTGACATTGATTAATAAAATTATATGTTTCAGGTGTACAGTTCTATAATACATCATCTATATGTGGTATTGTATGTTCATCACCCCAAGTTGGTTGTTTCTTTTTTGCTCTTAAATATTTGGATCAGTCTTTGATATACATGCAGTTATGGGAACACCAGAAGATAAGTGACATTAGACTTCATTTTGGAACCTGTGGTCTCTCTTGCATGTCTTCCATGTGGGAACCTACCACATTTTCGTGCTTTGGAACAGCCTTGAGTTTTAGAACACATTTATTAAGATATTTAATCTTTTAAATCCATATCTGAACATTCCTGGGATGTTTTCTCCTATTAGATTGGATGGCTTATATTCACCTTGAAGTTAAAAAAATAATTTTGGCTGTATACTTTAGCAGCTAAAATAAAAACTCAGTTCTAAGTTTAGATTTCTCTTGCTGCTCTAATTTTCATTGGAACTTGTGTACTTCATTTAAAACTTCATTTAAGACTCTTGGGAGAACTATTTTTAAGGAATGGCTCAGACAATTGAATGAAGACTAAAAGTAGAACAGCTAAAATTAAACGTTCTTAGAATGTTAGGAGTAGGGGTGAACACACAATACAGTTTACAGAAGATTTTGTGGAATGGTGCACCTGATTTATTAAAAAGTTCCTAGAGTGGTTTTGTATGTCATCTAGAAGTTTCTTCACCTCTAACAAATACTTTTTAAAAAAGGATATTTTGATAGCTGTTTAACTTTTACATAAAAGTATATTATACTATTCTGGAAATAAGCTATGTCATCCTCAGTTTCAGCAAAGGTTTTACAGGTTCATATATATATATTTTTTGTTCATGTCTTCCCTTACTCCTCTCTCTCTCAAAATATTTGTTGATCACCTCCTAGGTATGAAGTATTGTTCTAGTTGCTGGGGATATAGCAGTCAACAAAAGAGAAAAATCTTTGTCCTGTGGAGCTTAAGGTCTACTGGGGAAGATAGAGCATAGCAAGAAAACTATGTAAGATACATATATGTTAGATTGTGATTAGTGTAATGAGTAAAAGCAGGGAAGGGGGGATAGGAAATGTTGGGGAATGGTGGGGTGTTTTTAGATGAGGTGGTGACAAGGGAAGGGCCTTCTGGGCTGAGGTAGCAAGTGCAAATGTGAACATCTCTGGAAAATTTGAGGAAGAGTAAGGAAACGAGTGTGGATTGTAGAGGGATGGAAGAGTACAGTGATCCCTTCTGATTTGGAGGGGATATGTTCCAAGACTCCTAGTGGATGCCTGAAATGTTGGATAGTACTAAATCCTATATATACTATGTGTTATTCTATATATAGATACTTAGGATAAAATTTCATTTATAAGTTAGACACAGTAAGAGATTAACACTAATAATCAAATAGAACAATTATAAAAAATAACATAATAAAAGTTATGTGAATATGGTCTCTGTTCCTCTCCCTCTGTTGCGGATAACTAACCTGATAATTGAGGTAACCAGTAAAGAACTAACAGGCAGGTAGCATACAGTGTGGATACGCTGGACAAAGGGATGACTCCTGTCTCTGGCCTGACAGAGTGGGATGGCATGAGATTTCATCATGTTACTCAGAAGAGTGCACATGCCCGCTCTTAATACTGTGACCTCACTTGCTACTACAATAGTCCCCTAAATATTTGCAGTTTCAGTTACTTGCGGTCAACCATGGTCCAAGAATATGAATGAAAAATTTCAGAAATAAACAACTTATAAGTTCTATGTCCATTATTTTCTTGTTGAAGCAAGAATCAAACTCATCAGTGAGAGTGAGAAATGCTTAAAGGTGTAAAAAGTTTTGACTCTAAACATGGTGACTGGCCTTACTTTGAATTTATGACCTTTTATAAATCCCAAGGTGTTCTCAACACAGCTCATCAATCCTAATTATCTCCATCTTTCCTTTATCACTCTTCCATGTTCCCATGATCCCAAGGGTATTTTCCATCTTAACTACCCCCTCAAAACTTTTTACATCCTTCACCATTTCTCACACTCACTGACGAGTTTGATTCTTGCTTCAACAAGAATATAATGAACAGAAAACTCTTTGCAACATCAAATCTTCCAACCTATCTGCATCTGTACCTTAACTCTTTGTCCTTGCTCCTTTTCACAAAGGAAGAGCTAGCTGTCTTTGCTCTTTCCTAAGGCTGACTACCCTTTTTGCTATTTTCATGGATATTGCTCCTGAAACTGTTTCCTCTCTCTGGCCACAGTAGTTTTTCTTCTTTCGTTGGAATCACCATACATGTCAGAATATATTTCATCCTGAAACAAGCAAGCAAGCAAGCAAGCAAGCAAGCAAGCAAGGCAAGCAGGCAACCAATGAAGCAAGCAAACAAACCCTTTCTTGACCTCCCACCCTCTTTTAGCAGTGGCCCCATTTTCCTCCTTGCTTTTATGGTAAAACTTCCTAAGGTTGTCCATGCTTTCTGTCTCAACCTTTCCATCTTTCATTCTTGCTTGAACAGTTCAATAAGAATTTTATCCTCACTGTGACAAGAAAACAGATTTTATCACTATCACCAATGATTTCTACATTATCAGCTTCAGTGATCCTTTTGCATTTTTACTTTTCATGAATCTCAGCAACATTCACAGAGTGGACACTCCCTTTCTGAAACAGTGATATCACTTGGATTCTGGAACATTTTACTTTCCTGATTTCCTCCAGCTTAATTAGTTTGAATAATTATATATCTCTTATGGCTTATTATTCATTAATATTTGAAATAAATTTTCATTTGGTAAAATACCTTTTAGTGTTTACATATAATATATTAATACATATTGACTATTTTGTTACTCTTTGAACTCTATTTGGTTGTAATGTATTATATTTTCATTGTCTATTTAACTCTATTATTTATATTTTAATTGGGATTTATACTTACATATCATATATGAAATGTGCACACTATTCCATATTGGTACATTTTTTTGTCAGGTTTTGATATGTGGTTGGCTGGCTTTTAAAAATTAAATGGTAAGATATAAAATTAATATTCAGAAATCAGTGGCATTTTTATATACCAACAACAAACTTTCTGAAAGAGAAATTAAGGAAACAATCTCCTTCACTATTGCAACAACAACAAAAAAATAAAGCACCTAAGAGTAAATTTAACCAAGGAGGTAAAGGACTTGTACTTGGAAAATTATAAAACATTGATAAAAGAAATCAAGGAAGATACACACAAGTGGAAGCATATACTGTGTTCATAAATAGGAAGGATAAACATCATTAAAATGTCTATATTACCCAAAGCAATCTATAAATTCAATGCAATTCCTATTAAAATACCATACTTCAAAGATATAGAACAAATATTTCAAAACTTTATACGGAACATAAAAAGAACACGAATAGCCTCCGCAATCTTGAAAATGAAGAATAAAGTGGGAGGTATCACAATTCCTGATATCAAGTTATACTATAAGGCCATTGTACTCAAAACAGCCTGGTACTGGCATAAGAACAGGCATACAGATCAAGAACATCAAGGCATACAGAACAGAGCAGAGAACCCAGAAATAAACCAACGCCTTTATGGTCAATTGATATTTGACAAAGGAGGTAAGAGCATACAATGGAGTAAAGACAGTCTCTTTAATAAATGGTGTTGGGAAAATTGGACAGGTACATGTAAAGAAATGAAACTAGACCACCAACTTACACCATTCACAAAAATAAACTCAAAATGGGTAAAAGACTTAAATGTAAGTCATGAGACTATAAATATCTTGGAAGAAAACATAGGCAGGAACTCTCTGATATCTCTCGTAGCATTATTTTTGCTGATTTATTTCCATGGGCAAGTGAAATAAAGGACAGGATGAACAAATGGGACTATATCAAACTAAAAAGCCTTTGCACAGCAAAAGAAACCATGAACAAAATAAAAAGACGACCCACACAATGGGAGAAACATATTTGCCAATACATCTGATAAAGGGTTAATAACCAAAATTTATAAAGAACTTCTGAAACTCAAACACCAGGAAGGTAAACAATTCAATTAAAAAATGAGCAAAAGAACTGAATAGATACTTCTCCAAAGTGGACATACAAATGACCAATAGGCATATACAAAAATGTTTAACATCATTAATCAGAGAAATGCAAATTAAAACCATAATGAGATATTACCTCACACCTGTCAGAATGGCAATCATTAATAAAACAACACACAATAAGTGCTGGTGAGGGTGTGAAGAAAAGGGAACCCTCCTGCACTGCTGATGGGAATGCAGACTTATGCAGCCACAGTGGAGAACTGTATGGGGTTTCCTCAAAAAATTAAAAATGGAACTGCCTTTTGATTCAGCTATCCCACTTTTAGGAATATATCCTAATAATACCAAATCACTGTTTCAAAAGAAGATATGCACCCCCATGTTTATTGTAGCATTGTTTACAATAGCAAAGATCTGGAAACAGCCCACATGTCTGTCAGTGGATGAGTGGATTAAAAAGCTGTGGTACATATACACAATGGAATACTATGCAGCTATGAAAAAGAAGGAAATCTCACCTTTTGTGTCAGAATGGATGGACCTGGAGATTATTATGCTAAGTGAAATAAGCCAGGAAGAGAAAAAATATCATATGATCTCACATATAGTGTGTCCATAAAGTCATGGTGCACTTTGGACCGGTCACAGGAAAGCAACAAAAGATGATAGAAATATGAAATCTGACCAAATAAAAGGAAAACCCTCCCAGTTTCTGTAGGATGATGTGGCAGCATGTGCGCATATGCAGATGATGACGTAACACAGTGGAGCAGCCCACGGCCATGGCAGTCGAGATGTGGACGGTACAGAGGAAAGTTCAGTGTGTTCTGTGGCTCACTAAATTAGAATCTGTGACCAAAGTGCAACGTGAATATTGGCACGTTTATAATGAAGCGCCGCCACATAGGAATAACATTAGTGGGTGGGATAAGCAGTTGAAGGAAACCGGCAGTTTGGTGGAGAAATCCCGTTCTGGTAGGCCATCAGTCAGTGACGAGTCTGTAGAGGCTATACGAGATAGCTACCTAAGGAGCCCTAAAACATCTGTGCATGAGCCCACATCAAACTGCACTGAATAGGTATGAAACTGGGAGAGTTTTCCTTTTATTTGGTGCAGATTTCACATTTCTATCGTCTTTTGTTGCTTTCCTGTGACCAGTCAAAAGTGCACCATGACTTTACGGACACACTGTATATGTGAAGTCTAATAAACAAAGTGAACTGAGGAATAGAATAGAGGCAGAGGCGGGGGTCACAGGGACCAGAGGGACAGCTGTCAAAGGGAAGGGACATGAGGGGATGGGATCAGAGAAGGTAAAGGGTTTAGTGAAACTATATACATACAGTACATAACACAGAGATATAGATAACAGGACAGCAAATCCTAGAGGGAAGGGAGGAGGGAGTTAAGGGTAAGAAGGTAAAGGGGGAATAAAGAAGGGACACAGGGGTAGGGGGCAAGGGAGTTATATTCAGTGGGACACTTGAATTCGTTTAAACACAATAAATTAAATATAAAAATAAAAAGTAAAAATTATATGTCATCTACTCCTTTTTCTATGTTCTGTGATAACATTGTTTTTATAAAAATGATTCCCATTTCTTATAAGTAATTCATACTTGAAATGAAAAAACAAACCAAAACAAAACACAGTCACTCCTAATTTTGTCATTTGAAAATAACTATCATTAATATTAGTTGGAATGGATACCAGATATCACTTGATGTGTATGTATGTGTGTATGTGTACAAAGAAGAGTGTGCCTGGAACATACTAGGTGATCAATTATTGACCTCTGTTTATTGAATAAATAGAACATTAGATGAAATTAATTTGGCAAACATGGAACTAAATTGTATTTTTATTTATTATATTTTATTAATATTTATTTACAATAAAAATTATCAAAATAATTCTATTTGATTTTAACAGAATAAAAACAAATAATGGAAATAATTGAAACTGGAGACATTTCAGAAATTAGATACATTTTTTATTGTAAAATATTGATTTCTCAAAGAGGCATCAATGGTTAAGAAAAACAATTACATAATAAAGGATTGTTTGATTTATTAAATTTATTTTTATGCATCTTTACCTTTAGATAAAATTGCTTAATAGCATTTTAATAATTCTTGTCTTTACTTCATTTATTTTGATTACTTTCTGTTTGTTCCTTTTCTTTACAATCTTGCCAACAGTTATTTTTTTGTCTTTCTGATTACAGCCATTTTAACAGGTGTGAAACCACTTCATTGTGGATTTGATTTCCATTTCCCTGTTGATTAGTGATGTTGAACACCTTTTCATGCATCTCTTGGTTCTCTGTGTGCCTTCTTTGGAGAAATCTCTACTCAACATCTCTGCCCATCTTTTTTATTTTTTATTTTATTTATTTATTTACTTACTTTTTACAGAGACAGAGAGAGAGAGTCAGAGAGAGGGATAGATAGGGACAGACAGGAACAGAGAGAGATGAGAAGCATCAATCATCAGTTTTTCGTTGCGACATCTTAAGTTGTTCATTGATTGCTTTCTTATATGTGCCCTGACCGTGGGCCTTCAGCAGACCAAGTAACCCCTTGCTCGAGCCAGCGACCTTGGGTCCAAGCTGGTGAGCTTTGCTCAAACCAGATGAGCCCGTGCTCAAGATGGTGACCTCGGGGGTCTTGAACCTGGATCCTCTGCATCCCGGTCCGACGGTCTATCCACTGTGCCACCGCCTGGGCAGGCTCTGCCCATCTTTTAATCAAATATTTTTCTTTTTTGGGTATTGAGTTGTATGTGTTCTTTATATATTTTGGATATTAACCCCTTATCAGATATATGATTTGCAATTTTTCTTTTTACCATTTGATAGGCTGTTTTTTCATAGTGTTGGAGATTTCATTTGTTTTACAGAAGATTTTTAATTTGATATAGTCCCACATATTTAGTTTTTCTTTTGTTGCCTATGCTATTAGATCTTCTTAAATTTATTAATTCTTGTTTTGTGGCCTAACATATGATATGTCCTGGAAAGTGTTCCTTGCACACTTGACAAAAATACGTATTTTATTGTTTTGAATTGAAAGTTCTATATATGTCTGTTAAGTCCATCTGGCCTAATGTGTTAAGACCAGTGTTTCCTTATTGATTTTCTGTTTGAATGATCTATACATTGAATAAAATGGGCATTCAAGTTCTCTGCTATTATTGTATTGTTGTTCATTTCTCCTTTTATATCTGTTAATATTGGCTTTATATATTTAGTGCTCTTATGTTGGCTGCATAAACATTTACAAATGTTATATCCTTTTCTTAGATGGACTCCTTTATCATTATATAATGACCTCATTTGTTTCCTATGACAGTTTTTGTCTTAAAGTTGATTTTGTCTGATATAAGCATAGCTAGCCCAGCTTTCATTTGGTTCTGTTTTCTTATAATATATATATTTGTCCATCTCCTCACTTTGTCTGTGTATGTCAAGGCTGAAGTGAATTTCTTGTAAACAGTATGTAGTGGGGTCTTTGTTTCCCCTTTTTAAAAAATCCATTCTTCCACTCTGTGTCTTTTCAATAGTATATTCAGTCTTTTTGCCTTTAAAATAATTATTGATAGATATGGAATTACTGTTGCCACTTTAAAAATTGTTTTCTAGTTGTTTTGTAAAATCTTTGTTCTTTCTTTCTCTCTTGTTTTCTTCCTTTGTGGTTTCATGATGTCCTGTAGTGGTATGTTCAGATTTCTTTTTCTTTTGTGTATTTACTATAGATTTTTGCTTTGTCGTTATATTAGGGCTTTCACAAAACATTTCAGATTTATAAAGCATATTTTAAGCTGATAACAAATTTGAATGTACACAAAACCTTGCCTTTATATCCTTCTACCCCAACTTTTTGCTTTTGGTGTTAAAATATATATTTTTTACATTGTGTATTTATTAACATTATTATAGTTCTCAGTTATTTTTAAATACTTTTGTCTTTGAACCTTTATACTGCAGTTATAAATGATTACCTACCACCATTACATTAGTGTATTCTAAATTTAACTATAAATTTTGCTTGTTAGTTTTATACTTTCATATGTTTCTGTTACTAGTTACTATTTTTTCACTTTAACTGAAGAACTCCCTTTGTCATTTCTTTTTTAAAATTTTTATTGATTGATTTTAGAGACAGAGAGAGGAAGGGAGATTGAAAGATTGATTTGTTGTTTTACTTAGTTATGTATTCACTGGTTGATTTTTGTATGTACCCTGACTATGGATGGGACTTACAACCTTGACATATCAAGATGATGCTCTAAGCAATTGAGATCCCATCCAGCGTCCTTTGTCATTTCTTGTAAGGTCTTTTTAGGGCAGTGAACTCATTCAGCTTTGCTTGTTTGAAAAACACTTTATTTTGCCTTCAATTGAAGGACAACTTTGCTGGATAGAGTATTATTGGTTGGAAATTTTTTCTTTTAGCACTTTAAATATATTTATTTAGGAGTACATTGAAATTTCTTTAATTCAATCTCATATGCATTTAGAGCAAAGGTGTGGTTGTATATGGAAATATATAGGGCTATAACCCAATGCCCAGGTTTTCTTTAGGAATTTGTAAATACTTTAATCGGTGATTATAAGTCAACTATTTTACTTGATCATGCAGTACTTCTGATTGTCTGTTTATGGAATTGAAATCTAATTATTGTGATTTTGTAACCTGCAGAAGATGTGATGATTCATGAGATAAAATAAGTTCAACAGATGTCTTCATCAATGAAGGAAGCCCAGCACTCTGCATATTTTGCTAGACTTTCTGATTGTTTCATTTTAGTAATGAACCAAGATATCTGTTCCTATTGGCGTCATTCCAAAATGAAGCTACAATTTTTTCCCCCAGAAAATATGAAGAATGACAAAACTGTGTGTAAATGAATACTTAAAGGTTAAGTAATAATAGTCTTTTCAACATATATATGTTGGCCAGACTAGGTTCATTTAACCAGGTAACCTAAAGAATTCTTTATAATTTTTTAAAAAATTTAAAAAATGTGTTTCAAATTTTTTTTTCAGTTTAAGTTTTCATGTCAGTTAGTGATAAGAGTCTTATTCTGGACTTCCAGTTGAAGTCTAAATTCGTAGTACTCAGAAATTAAAACATTATTTATATATATGTTTATTTTTAAATTTCTTTTTTATTTTCACTTTAAGAATTACAGTCTTGTAGTAGATACTCTCTCTTCCTGGAATGCTTTCATCTCATGATCATACCTAGTTTGTTCCCTATTATTACTCAGGTCTTAGAGAGAGTCTCCTTGGCAATCCATCTAAGATAGCTATTGAACAATTCCTATCATGTTTTCTGTTGCAAATCTCTGCATAACACTAGGCCATTGGCTATTTTCTTATTCACTTTATTTTCCTCCTCCATTCCATTCTCTTTTCTTCTCTTTTCTTTTTTCCCCTTCTTTTCTCCTTCTCTCTAGTTTTCGATGTTGGTCCCTCAGCTGCTCACAAAGGAGCAGGAATCTTGTCTGCCAGAGTCACCTCTATTTCCAGTATCATAAATAGGATCCAGCGTAGATACCCATGAAACATTAAATAAATTAATAAAAGAACGAATTAGAAATTCTCCTACATTCCAATGAACACAATATTGAATTATAATTAGTGAATGTTCCACAAAGCATCATTTAACACTCAAATGAGTGTCTGAATGAACTGCTATATCCTTAGGGAAGATGTGCTTGTTTAATTTCTTGTGTTTTTAATAAAATCCTTCTCATTGATATTGTTTTCCAAACTCATGACTCTTCTCTTGATCCCATTCTTGAGTCCATCCTGAGCTTAATCCCTGACCTTCATTTTCTTATTTTAACTGGACACATCTAAAATATGATTATTTGTAAAAAAAAAAAAAAAAAAAAGATGGTAGGAGGGAGAGGGAGATACGATTCTTCTAATATAACGGGGGGGGGGGGAGTAACTTAGAACAATGACTAATTCATGAACTATGTTTTGAGGTTTAGATTGCATTACATTATTTTAGCAATTCACATATTAGGTGATAAATACATGTTTAATATGTACTGGGCAACTGGGAATATAAAGGTGAGACATGCAAAGTTCTTATCCTTGAGAGTTCATATTGTTGGGGAGGATAGACTTATAGACACATAATTTGATGGTTTAAAAAGACGTTATAGGACATACATATTATTTTTTGAAAATTGCATGGGGCTTTTTTCAGGATGGCAAGGAAAAGAACATTCTGAAGCAAGCTTGTGCCCAGAGACCTCTTAGGCACTAGGCCCTACCCAACTCCAAGTCATTCTCCACACTGATGCCTACCCTGTGCAAGTATTTCTAAGCCTGAGGATGTAGTTTGGCAGTGTCTGGCATATGACTCAAACTCAAAAATATTAGTAAATAAATGAATAACTTTGCCTTTTGAGTAACAGGGATTTTAGTGGAATATATACAAGTAATGTTTCTCTAAAAAAAGTTCACACTAACACCAGGGTTGAAAGACCTAAAATTGAGGAGATCCTGGTGCCTATGAGGCCTGTTGGGATAATCTAGGAGTTAGGGACTCTAACTCTCCATGGAACGTATGAGCAAGAGCATCAGCAGAACATACACAAAGCAGGGGTGGGGTGTTGAATGCAGGAAAAGAAAACATAGAGGTGTTGAGAAGAAAGGCAAGCACTGTTCTACTTATGGACAATTGAGCACTGCAGATAATCTTTCTAAGTTACTCAGAAGTGTTCAGAAGGAAATACCTTTTGAATTTGAATCCTTGGATTGTATTCTTACTCGAAGTTACAACTTACAAAAGGAAATGTTTTGTTGTTTTCCCCTAAGACCTGATATTTGTCAACCTCAATTCTTGCTTTAAGGCAATTTGGCTTTTTCATTCTTTTTTTCCCTAAGAAAGAAAGGCATTGCCAGTTCTTCAATAAGAACTTGTCTGTGATGGAAAAGTCTCTAACTTACAGTTTCTTCCACATTGACAGAGATTGAATTTAGGGCAGAATTTATTTGTCAGGGCAAGTTTGGAGAAAAGACTCCTGCTCTTGGGGCTGCCACAGAAGTCCCTCTCAGTATCTAAGATTCTGTGGCGGTGCCTAGTGTGTGCTGTAGCTTCCTTAATCTCAGTCTGGTAAAACCTCTCACATTTATGTACCATCTGTATGATTATTGATTTTGTTCATTAAATAAACTTTGAATTAAGTAACGTATTAAAAAGCTTATGCTGATCCTAAGCAATCACATTTGTGGAATCACAGATTTTGTGTGTGTCTTTTTTTCCTAATGCATATTAAGATAAATCCATAGCCCATAAATATGTTTATTCTTGTATCCAATAAAATGATCTTGTTTTCCTAATGGTCCAGGACTTCCACACTGGGGGACTCTGGAAAAGTGTTTCTAAGCTTGCTGGGACACAAACCTTTGTGAGCAGCAACTCTGGCTAAAATCTGTAAATTCATAGAGAATAAATGAGGAACCCAGGACCTCAAACCACTAACTAACTACTGTCTCCATCACTGTTCGACTGAGGGGATGTTTGAGGGTCTTGGTGCATGAACCAGGAGTGCACATTTTTCTTCCCAGGTTTGGTGTGGCCAAAAAGAAAGAAATGACATCAAAGGCTGAGATATTTTCCGTGTCTCTCTTGCATAGAGGGTGGCACAGGAGGTGGGGCTACCACCCTGCAGGTGCAGCAATCCAGGAGAAGCTCCCTACGAAGGACAGGCTTGTATTTGCTTTGGGGCCTTGGTCCCCGGTCAGATCTTGGCTGCTGGGAGTGACTAGATCTCCAGATAACGGGCTCATGTGCTCCCATTGGTATGGGACATATAGGTTTATAGCTCCTGATCTACTGAAGAATCCAGATTCTCATTAACCAAGACATCACTCCATTAAAGGCATTTGGCAATAGAGGAGCTAAGGAAAAGAAGGCGACTGCTTTTGGCAGAAATTGCAGGGAGAATTCAGAATGTCAGAAATGCAGTTTCACCAGCGCTTCCATTAATAAAACCCATGGGAAACATAACCGTTTTACAAGGAAATCATCATGTTTGAGAAAATATAAAACAAAATGACTATAAATCACGAAGTAGCTGTGCATGCTTTTACTTGCCTGTAAAAAAGAACACACCAACAAAAAATCCAAGCAATCAACCCCAAATTTCTGGTTCACAGCTTGTATTGTCTCCTTACAATTTGAAGTGAATAAAGAATTCTTTGAGCAAAATGTTTTTGAACCCCGGTTTTATCTTTCTGCAACTTCCTCAGCATAGAGCCCACATACTCCATCATGCTCCCCTCCTGAAGACAGTGGTCACAGCCTCCCTCCCCTCCATGTTCAAGACCTTTCATTTCTTTTTCTTCCTCATCAAATGAATCTGGAAACCCAAACCATTTATCCTTACTGATTATTAATTGACTGTATTTTGACTTATCATATCTGTGAGTCTGCACCATGGGCCAGTTTTTCAGATGCCGACGGGTGCTATATAACCAAAAAAGAAAAGGTTACATGTCATTGAGTTTGGAAGGTTCAGGGCTGAACAACTTAAATGTGTTTCATTACTCCGGGACTCCTCAGAAACTTTAATGTCTATATGAAATGATAGATCATGAGGAAGGTATATAGCTTTCAGTGTTTCCCAGACTTATTTCACCATAGTAAAAATTTATTTTGAGCATCTCCAGGAATTTATGTTTGTCTATCACATTGTGGAGAATGTTGTTTTAGCTGAAACTCATCTAAGTGTGCCTAGGCAGAATGTATATCAGCAATCTATTTATATTTTATGACTGTAGAAAGTTGAATTGTGGGTCCCTGGTACTTGTGAATGTGGTATTATTTGGAAATAGGGTCTTTGAAGATGTAATTAAGTTCAGGATCTTAAATTGAAATCATCCTGGGTTTTAGGTGAGCCCTAAATCCAATGACGGTGTCCTTATAAGAGACAGAATAGAAGGTGACACAGACACATACAAGGAGAGGAAGGCCATGTGAGGAAGGAACCAGAGATTGAAGTTATGCTACCCCAGCTAGGTGGTCAGGAGCCAACAGGACCTGGAAGAGATAAGGAAGGAATCAGCCTCAGAGCCGTTGGAGGCGGCAGAATTGTTCTGCCAGTACTTTGATTTCTGATTTCTAGCCTCCCAAACTAGGGGCCACAGGACATGTGGCTTCAACACATTTCTTCTACTTAGAAAGTTTCTGACAAAGGTCAAAAGATGTAGGAGACTTTGTTATGTGTTCCAGGAGTCCACAGTAAGGAGCAGTTGCAGTACTAAAAAATGAATTAAATGCTATTATTATGTCAAGAGTGACAGATATATAAAGGTTATATCTGGGAGTCTTGGGATATAGGGAGAAAAGGGCAGAGATTGCATTAAGTTTGAGAAGTGAGAAGGAGCCAGGATCAGGCAGGGTAGAAATGTGAAAGAAAGTACAAAGGCAAAGGGGAGGGAAAATAGTTATAAGGAAAAAACTTATAACTAGGGAATACATTTCTCTAGTTATAAGCCACCTGGTTTCTGGTAATCTGTGGTGGGAGCTATAGGAAACTAGTACAATGCCATTTATTTGTAGAGTGTGATGACTTAGGCTTTGACTTTTTATTTTTCTAAAAAAAAATTAGGTATCATTAAGACATGTGCAGATAGTTTTTTTGTTGTTGTCTTGTTGTGTTTTTTTTGTTTTTTTTGTATTTTTCTGAAGTGAGAATCAGGACGCAGAGAGACAGAATCCCGCATGTGCCTGACCGGGTTCCACCCGGCATGCTCACTAGGGGGCGATGCTCTGCCCATCTGGGCCATTGCTCTGTTGCAGCTGGAGCCATTCTAGTCCCTGAGGTGGAGGCCACAGAGCCATCCTCAGCATCTGGGCCAACTTTGCTCCCATGGAGCCTTGGCTGCAGGAGGGGAAGAGAGATATAGAGAGGAAGGAGAGGGGTGGAGAATCAGATGGGCACTTCTATTGTGTGCCCTGGCCAGGAATCTAACCCAGACATCCACACACTGGGCAACGCTCTACCACTGAGCCAACCAGCCAGGGCGGCAGATAGTTTTGAGAGTACAAACCTGACTCTGCTTTTTGATCACTGAAAATAAGATTGATTTAATTTTTTTGAGTGGACTGGTTAAGGAGAGGGCTGAGTATATTAGAAGAACTAACCATGGTTTCTTTCCAAAAGGTAACTCCCTTCCTTTTGGGTCCCTTTCCAGTGTTTTCCGTCTTGGTGAGGGGCTCCTGCATCCCTCCTCCCTCCTGTCTTATTCACTTTCCATACCTGATTATGTTAACTTCTAAATCTTATTCCAGTCTATTCTCTTGTTCACGTATTTACTGCAACATCTGAGACCAGTCTTCATCAGCTGTTGCCTGGGCTACCGGAACCTCTTAATAGTCCTCCATATATTTACTCTCGTGCCTCTCCAAAACATTTTGTACTCAGTATATTATCTACCCCTTTCTCTCCCAGCACTTAAAACACTAGCTTGGCTTCCCACTTCTCTTAGGTAAGGACCAATATTCTTAATATGTGCTTCAAGATCTGCTATAGTCTGATTTCTACTATCTTCCCAAACTCATTCCACACCATTTCATTCTGCTCTGTTTTCTCTTTCCTAGAGGATAGAGGAAGACTGCATGGTTGAACCCATGCCTAATATCCATTCCTACCTCTCCGGCCACTTTGTGCATGAACCCAGTGTGCAAGCATGAGTTGGCAGGGGAAAGAGGGTAATTAATAACTTTATAGAAAGCCTCTTTTCCAGTAAAGATAGATCTTTTGGGCATCATTCCTAATCCCCCCCCTTTTTTTTCTTAGCAAGAGAGACAAAGATATAGGGTGAGAGAGAGGGATAGATAGGGACAGACAGGCAAGAAGGGAGAGAGATGAGAAGCATCAAATTCTTCATTGCGGCACCTTAGTTGTTCATTGATTGCTTTCTCATATGTGCCTTGACTAGGGGGCCCCAGCCAAGCCAGGGACATTGGACTCAAGCCAGCGACCTTGGGCTCAAGCCAGTGATCTTTGGGCTCAATCCAGTGACCATGAGATCATGTCTATAATCCCATGCTCAAGCTGGTGAGCCTGCCCTCAAACCAGATGAGCCCATGCTCAAATTGGCAACCTCTGGGTTTTGATCCTAGGTCCTATGCATCCCAGGCCAATGCTTTTTCCACTGCACCACCATCTGGTCAGGCCTAATCTGCTTTTCCTAAACTCCCCAAGGAACTTGATGGACCCTTCCAAATTCCTGACAATCTGGTTGACCATTAACCACCACCCATGAATTGTTATAAATTCTTACCTTATATCTTCTTTGCTTCTAGGCCAAGTGGCCCACAGGAAGAACTGCTCAAAGGCCCACTGGTGGCAGCAGTCCACTTCTGGTGTTAACAGATTGGATAGAATTATGTATAAGTCAAGATAAAATGTCCTCTTAGTTAAGTAATCACAGAGAACTTCTCTCTGAACTTTAAAAGTAGGTTGACAAAGAGGTGATTGCCTAGCCTTTAGGAATGAGACATTAGGAGTGACTGCACCAGGAGGGCGAGCCATCTGCTTATGCCTTTAGGACGGGCTTAAGCCTGGTTTCATCAATACCAGTCCACTTGATAATGAGGTGCCTCTGAGCATACTTACGTTTATGGCTTGTTAAAATCAAATGGCACCTAGTTTCCATGTCTCCTGGTTTTCCATTTTTATAGTCTGTCTCTACCAGGGCTCAACAAGTCTCAAGCAGTTTCTTAAAATGAGAATAGTTACGTAATAAAGGGTGCATGATTTTACTATAAAATCTTTGAGGCCACTTTCCCCATCAGGGATAACTATAGGTTCCTTACAATTTCCTATTAGCTGCAGACAATATGAGCATCATTGGATTTTCTGTGTCAGAACCCCAGGGTGGGGGCCCTGGGACCCACTCACTGCCATCTTTGGGAGCTCCCAGTTAATGGCCTAGAGAGAATCCTGCTCTGGGTTTTTTACTCCCTCCTTCATTTCCTGCTTTCTTTCCGCTTTGCCTTTGTACTTTCTTTCACATTTCTACCCTGCCTGATCCTGGCTCCTTCTCACTTCTCAAACTTAATGCAATCTCTGCCCTTTTCTCCCTATACCCCAAGACTCCCAGATATAACCTTTATAATTCTGTCACTTTTGACATAATAATAGCATTTAATTCATATTTTAGTACTGCAACTATTCCTTACTGTGGACTCCTGGAACACATAACAAAGTCTCGTACATCGTTTGACCTTTGTCAGAAACTTTCTAAGTAGAAGAAATGTGTTGAAGCCACATGTCCTGTTTGCTAATAGAAATGTCAGATATTAAGTTGAATTCGCCTTGGGATTTGTATCACTGCTTAAAATGACTTTTGGGACGTGTAATAATTGTAGGGAACCACGATTTCTGCTTCATTCTTTTTTGAGAGGTGTTCCCTCCGAGAGCAGGATGTATGTTTCTTTCTACTATAAATAAATCTTTCCTCGGGAAGGGCCTGATAGGGCATTTGGTCCATTGCACCAACAAGGCTGTACAGCAGGAGGAAGGACGCTCTTTGGCATCTGATCCCAGCTGATTTAAAGGCCTGGGGACATGGATTTGTCCTTGCTCCTTGGGCAGCATTAAATTCATGGCTTAATTCTTCACGGGTTTACCAGGCTATTACACTTCATTTCTCTTTCCTGAAATCCCTCCTCTTTCTTAATTTCTGTTCAGACAAAAATGCTACTCCCCATTACACATCATTTTCACTATTTATGGACTAATTTCATGTGCTTCTATTTTTTATGAACCACTCAGTTCCCCTTGTTTCTCTCCCTGAGAATGATCATTTCCTTTATTAAGTACTTTTATTTCTTATCACTTATTCCCTTCATTATGGATATGACTCTGTGACCTTCTGAATCCCCAAACTTGGTGTATCATCCTTAGAACAATGTCAGATTCAGGTCATTTTTGTAGTGTTTTGTTTTGCTCAGTGGAATAGTAAGTAGAGTTTTGTATAGGCACTGAGTGCATTTGAAACAGTGTCGCTTGGTTCTTCTCCCTAGCGGAGTTTATAATGCAAACTTGTTTCTAATCTGCTGTTCTTGTTTACCTATGATATCTTTTATCATTATTAGATCCCTAGCTCCTCCAGCCACTTGGGCATGGCAAGCTTCTCCATTAGATGAGTTAGCAATTTTCACATTGAGGTTCACACAGTTCTACCTTGCCTGCATTTCCAAGCTTATTTTATGTTTTTTTTGTTTCTTATCTTTGCTCACTGATATTTGCAACACCTCTCAGATCAGTCACATTAGGAAAATCTCATTAACTTGCTGATTACTCTTTCTCCCAGTCTTTTGTTAAAATATTAAGTAAGATTTGACACCAACTCCTTAGCACTCTAATAGTCACTTCAGTTTCACCCAAGTTTTTGTGGCAAAATTAGAAAGACCCTGTAGGTGAGCCTGTCAGTTGCATTAAGACTTGACCTTGTGTGCCATCTGAATCTGTTCATTTATGCATGCCTGCTAGGTTTTCCAACTCTATCTTCCCTTCTGCTTTTCTGTAAGAAGTTCTTTTTTAAGATTATCATTATTTGTTAATGGTCCATACTTAGAGTCTTTTAAAGTTAAGGATAGATTCCCTTTTATCTCTATAAATTGTTGTGGTGGTGAGTGTGTGTGTGTGGGGGTTACCAACATTTGAATTCTCATTATGTTTTAATATGTTAATATTTTATTTCGTTCAGTAGGCAGCATCCACATGTAAGGAAGGAGGATTTGTAACTTCAGTTTCATAGGTTCTGAAGCTGAGGTACCTGATGAAGAGGTGGCTGGGCTGGGATTTCAGTGTAAGTCTCTCAGACGGCATCCAGGGCACCAGCTGCCTGCCAAACGTCAGGCAGGTAGCATCACTGTTTGGTGGCCCATTGGCTCTTTGGTAAGGGTTTTGGTGTATCTGGTGAGACCTGAGGAAAGCATCCAGGGAAGAAGGTATTTGGGGCACCACTGAGCATGAAGTAACTACAGTGCACCCTGGGAAGGATTTCAGAAATCTCACAGGACAGGTGATGTCTTAAGTTGGTCTAAATATCACCCATGTGGCTACCTCCTGCATTTGAAACCTCCCTTTGTGATCTCTTCACATTCTTTCACAACTTATCACAGACCTTCTGGCTGTGCCTGGCTCCCTGGGTCTGCTGCTGGAAACTCTTAGCTGGTTTAGCACAGTGCCACCTTGGGAAAATGGCATTATTCTTTTAAGGATCATAAATCTCTTTCCCCACTACTGTCTCTGGTGGGGAATGAATTTGGAAAGGCGCTGCTATTTTACTTTCTCAGGAGAAAGCTAGTGTAGAACAGTACAAAGAAAGGCACTGAAAAAAGTCATGGTAAGCATATAAAAGATTGACTTCAGTACACTCAAGGGAGGGATTTTGTTCAAATGCACTCAGTGCCTTGGACACTCCCTTCCTCTTGTTGGTTTGGATTCAGCTGTTCTATGATTCTCTCAGTCACACACACTCTTTTGCACAGACCTTTCCCTCCTGATCTGTGATTGACTGATTGGTGATACTCTATAGAGCCTGCTTTGCCGGGGGCCTGGAACTCATTCCCCTCAATCTCAGCATTGGAATCAATTCTTTCACGCTACACTCTAACTGCTTGACACTAATACAGCCTAGGCCAGACTCCTGGTTTCCCACTAACCCCAAGGAGAGGTCAAGTGGATCAAGGGTTGGTCACTTGGAACAGGGAGGGACAAAAGACCAACTACTGGTGATGTGTTCTGTAATAAACATTCTCAAGTTTGTCTAGATTAAATTACAGTCGCTTGACTAATCACATAGGCTGTTGAGCACTAAACTATCCTGGAGTCTTTAAATGCTGGACCTTTAGAGCGATCTAGGTATCCCAAAAAGGGTTGCCGGATTTAGTAAATAAAAATGCAGGACATCTTGTTAATTTGAATTTCAGAAAAAAACCATAATTTTTTAGGGTATGTTCCAAATATCGCATGTAAAGTTTTTCTAGATTGCCTGAAAACTGTGTGGGCATTAAGTGGCACAGTTGCTGCTGAAATTCTCTAGCCTGCATAAACTTGAACTATTGCATGGCAGATACTTATCCTTAAAAAGAACTTATTTGTTCTTTATCTGAAATTCAAGTTTAGCCGGGCATGTTGCACTTTATTTGGCAAACTAATCCCAAAGAAAGATGCCCTAACTCATGTTGTAAACACCTCTTTGGGAAGACAGTCACCTGCAAAGACCTGCAGCAGTTCCAGGCAGCTGACGAGGGTCAGATGAATGCCGGGGACAATGAGCTCAGAACTGGAAGACTTCCGCTAGATTCAAAGAATCCACAGGAGTTCAATAGTCAGCGATAAAGTTACATGGAGAAGGGAGTGGATTTTAGGTTGGTGACAGGTCCAAAGCAAAAATATGGAGGTGGGGAAATTGTCAGGAGTAAAGGAATAAGGCTGGGTAGGAGAAGAACTGGAGACAGATTGAAGAGGAAATCGGTTTTGAACTCTGTTCTGCTGGTAGCATAGAGTCACTGAAATCTTTAACTATGGGGAAGAAACACTGTGGGTCATGTTTTAGGAAGACTGTTACTTCCCAGAAGAAGAAGCTGAGGCAAAGAGAGGTTAAGTAATTTACCCAACATCAGATTTTAGTGGAGAATGGAGAAAGGCCATATGGGTACAGTCAACTTGAAGCAACTAAGAAAACCTGGCTTTATGGTGAATGTTTTTCTTTGTACTCTTTTCTTAGATTGCATAGAAATGATGTAAGTGGCAGAGTCATGAGCTAACAGCCTCTACTCTGGATGAACTTGGCCTCTTTTGATATTTGGAGCCTACAAAATATAAGATTTAGTAGCTACTGAGAATATTTCTCCCTATGTGCTGGGATAGCAGCAAAGAAGTACATAACCTGCTTTATGTTGCCCCCCCCCCCTTTGGGGTTATCCAGGAGGGATGATGGCCACATTCAACACAGCAAAAGAATCACGCTTAATCTACTAAATTGTCATGGACAATGTAGACTCTTCTCTTCCCATCTGTTTTTTTTTTTTTTTAAGGGCTATCAAGTGCAATAAGAGTATAATCTATGAACTCAGTGCCAATTTCAGAACTATTTGAAATCTGTAAATTTTATAAGAATTATGTTTTTTTTTGCATAAGTATGAGGGTAAAGTTTTCAAGGAAGCCCTGTCCTGTGTGGATAGTCTAATGCTTTGATGCTGTCCTTTTGTTTAGGCCACCGAACATTTATGTGTCAAAATAACATCGGGAAAGCACAAGCAAATCTCCAGCCTTGTAATTTTCTGGGTGACTGAGATTGCTTTCACATAAATGCTTATTATTTTGTTTCTCATTTCTCATAGGTTTATATTTTCTTCCTTCTGCATTAACTAATAACTTTCTGTTTTCTAGTTGTGTGAGCTAGAATATATCATCTGTGGTAGAGATTCAGGCATTAGAGGAGATGTTGGATTAAATGACTTTTTAAGATTTTGTTAATCTATTTCCTTGGTGACTCAAAATTATATACTGATTTCCTCAGAGGACTCAAAAATTGTAGTTGACAGTTACAAATATTGATTGATCACATAACCTATCTTTTCTTTAGGTATAATCAAGTGATACATCACTGAGTTTTCTCTTTTGATAATAATGATTTCATAGCTTAGCAACTCTTTCTATAATGTTGGCCAATGAAATATTCAGATGATTCCACATTCTTTAGGCTGTCAAGAACAGTGAATTAGCCTAAAACATTGGCCTCAGGACTAACAAAGAATGAGATGTATAGTATAGGAGTCTTCAGGGTAAAATATGATAGAGAAATCATTCTCAAACAGTGAGCAATGTTCTTCATGACTCAGAATCATCTAGGAAGCTTTAAAAAAGTACAGTTTACTAGACCTCACCTTGGAAATTTTGATTCAGTATATTTGAAGTATGAGATGGGAGTCCTCTTCTCTCCTAATGAAAGCTGGGCTCTGGCCTTCTACCTGCTTAAGAAAAACTGAGCACTCCCCACAACTGCCAATGTCTGTGAGCATGCATATGAGCTGAGGTTATCCTCGGAAGCAGCCATTTCTCACAGTTCTGAAATATGATTTGGGGCAACTCCTTCTCCCTAATGCCCTATAGTTCCTTAGGTTTATCTAGCACCTCTCCCTTACTGTGTCAGATCCCATGCATTCCATACCCTGCCTTTGATGTTCTCTCCCTTCTCATGCATCAGTAAAATCAAGAAATCCAGCCACTAAAAAAAAAATTCCTCCTTGTCATACCTTACTTCCTGAACTTACACTCATAAGTAAGCCTTAAGATGGCAAATGGAAAAAAAATATGGCAGGTGGGATTCTAAAGAAAAAGGCTAACTTATGGTTTTAGTCCACTTGTGCTGCTATACAAGATCATAGACTGGTTGCCTCATAAATAGCAGGAATGTATTGTTCATAGTTCTGGAGGCTGCAAGTCCAAGGTCAGGGTACGAGTAAGGTTGGGTAAGGGCTCTCTTCTGAGTGGCAGACTTCTGTTTTATCTTCATATTGTGGAAGGTGTTAATGAGCTGTGTGAGATTTCTTTTTTTAAAATTTAATTAATTGTGTTTACATAGATTCTAGGGTCACCACGAATGCATCCCCCTCCCCCATACTAATCTAATCTCATTCATGAGGGCTCTAGCTTCATGACCTAAACACCTCCAAGTGGCTCTACCTACAACAAATGCCATCACCTTTAGGGGTTAAGATTTCAACATACAAATTTTGAGGGAATACAGACATTCAGATCATAGTACTTACCAAAAGAGAGTGCTAAATTGGATGTATCTCCATAATATATTTATTTCAGTAGCTTTGTAATTTTATGAAATAGTTTATCTTGTCATTTTATTGTATGGCCAAAAGGTCATTCCAATTGCTAACAGAAAGAAATTAGTAAGTAAAGACTTTTGCTTTTAGCATGACCCTTCCCCACAATACAAAACACTGCTGCCATCATACATTCTGTTTCCAAAGGAAGAGAAGATTATTTGCCCAGTCTAAGTTACTTTAACCTAGAAGGTGTATGAAGGCTTATGTTGACTTGTTTTTATTTTGGTTCAAGTTTCACTTCTTCCTTAGTAATTGCTTTTGGAAAAGACACTTAACAGAAAACAAACTGTTGCACCTAAAGATTGATTATACCATTTCTTCTCTGTCTCTGTTCTTATCAATTTTATGTGACATATGTGAAAGTCAATAAACGTTCTTTGTTCATGACTACAGGGACAAAACGCTTAGCTATGAGGACTTAAAAAAAATCAGGGACTTTCCTCTTGCACCCTTAAGTCACTATTGAACATGTTTACCATTAATATTTTCTAATGTAAGTATGCATATTTTGAAAGTGTTTTTCTCTTACTTAGAATAGTATGTGTGATTATTTCAAAAAATTTGGAAAAAATTTATTAATAGAAACATTTTTAAGCTCACCAACTAGAGAAACTTATTATTAGTATTTTTTGTAATCACTGATAAATTATATGCTGGTATGTACATAGAATTTCTATTCTCTTTTTTGATACAAATGATAGCATATTCTCACAATTCTACATTTATTTTAATTTATAAGTATATCTTGAAGTTACTCTATATTATTACATGTAGAGCTACCACATTCTTTTTAGAGACTGCACATTATTTTATTGTATTGAAGTCTTTTAATTTACCGTATTTTTTGCTTTATAAGATGCACCTAGGATTTTAAGGAGGAAAATAAGAAAAAAATATCCTGGACCAAATGGTGTGTTAAAATATTTAATAAAATATACTACAATAATATTTCAACAGTGTAAATTCAACAACAGTATTAACAACCATTAGCACTGTTATTAACAAATGAGAAGAGACTTTAATGTTCAAATACTCTTCTAGTTGTCCGGGAACCCGCAGAAGGTAAAATAAAATGAACATTCACTCCATAAAATGCATGGGCATTTTCCCCTCCACTTTTGGGGGAAAAAATGCATCTTATGGAGCGAAAAAATATGATATTTAATTAGTCTCCTATTGATGCCTATTTAAAGTTATTAAAAATGTGTCACTGAATATTCCTGAACCTATATAATTTTATCCACATGTGAGTGTATATGCAAAGTAAAGTTCTGACAGGGTCAGAAGTTTGATAAGTAAAGCGAAATTGCTCTCCGAAGAGGCTGTAAAAATGAATACATCAGCATGTTCCATCAGTGTTTCCTAAACACTCATACTGTTAAACACTTTAGACCTTGTCATTCTGATGGGTGATACTCATCTCATTTAATTTGCATTTCTCATTATCAAAGAATTTGAGCATCTTTTCCTTTGTTGAAGAACTATTTTAATTTCCTTTTCTCTATATTCACTCTTCATATCACTTAGTCATTTTTCTGTAATTTGTATTATGTTTTTACAATTTATTTTTAGGAGCCCTTTGAAGAGTAAATAAGGTTAGCCTTTGACTCTAAAGTGCTTGCTTACTATGTTTTTTTCTTTTTCATTTTGCCACAGCCATGATTGATTTTAATTTTGTTAATGTTTCTTACCTCATCCATCCCAGGTATTTAAAAAGTTTTTACCTCATCAAATTTATCAATATTTTCTTGTGTAGGTTCTATATTTTATATTTTTTGGGGAAGTAACTTCTTCCCTTCAAGATTACATATGAAGACTATCATTGTCTTTTTGTTATGTGTAATGTAAAAATTTTTAACTTTAATATTGGAGACATTTATTAAAGTATTTTCTCCCCTATCCCACCATAGGGCTACTTATTTGACTGCATATTAAATAATCTATCTTCTCTTTATGTTTTGAATATCATTTTTATCACATGTTAAATTTCTATATATATATTTGTGTCTATATCTGTGCCTTGACCAGGTGAGCTCAGGGTTTCGAACCAGCGACCTCAGTGTTTCCAGGTCGACGCTTTATCCACTGTGCCACCACAGGTCAGACTGTGTCTATATCTGAATAAGACAAATGTTCCCTTATTATGTTCCATTTCCAGAATTGTCTCTTTAAAAAAAACTTGTTGGTATTTTTTATATATTTTCATAATTTGGGTCATTTAGTTTATTTCCAAATTTTAACCTTTACAAGTAATAATTTTAAAAGTTATTATAAAAATAATGTTTAGATTTTCTTGTAAATAACCTTTACCACACTCTTTCTTTCTAAAAGAATACTGGATGTGGAACTATTGGGTAAGAATAAATAAACTTGCTACAAGGCTCTTAATGCATATCTTCACACTAACTTTCCAGAATCTAAAAGTATATGAAAGAATGTATTGTCTATTGTTGTGTAAAAATATTGTGTTAACATTTATCAGCTGACTACAAGAGCATTTATTATCTCCTGGTTCTGAAGGTCTGATATCCCAGTGTGGCTTAGCAAGGGTCTGCTGGGGAGGGTCTGATATCCCAGTGTGGCTTAGCAGGGGTCTGCTGGGGAGGGTCTGATATCCCAGTGTGGCTTAGCAGGGGTCTGCTGGGGAGGGTCTGATATCCCAGTGTGGCTTAGCAGGGGTCTGCTGGGGAGGGTCTGATATCCCAGTGTGGCTTAGCAAGGGTCTGCTGTGTTAGGTTTTCTTATAGGGCTGTGGTCAAGGTGTCTGCTGGTCCTGCAGTTGTCTCAAGATTCAACTGAGGGAATGTTTGCTTTCAAGCTCACTCAGGTGGCTGACCTTAGACCTCAGGTCCTTGCTGGCTCTTGGCCAGAGGTTTGAGTTCCTTGCCACCATTGGCCTCTCCATAGGGCAGCTCACAACAGCTCAGCTGGCTTCTCTCTAAGTGAGCCCAGGAGTGAGTGAGAGAGAGCAAGCAATATGGAAGACACAGTTTTCCCTGTAAATTAACCTTGGAAAGGACATTTCCCACACTCGGAAGGGGATCACACAGGGCAGTGGTAGGAATCAAATAATTTAACAACTGGTTCTCTGCCCTAATGACTGTTTTAAGTATAAAGTAATAATATACTGAAAGGTAGTTTATTATTTCATGCATTTAATATATTGCTCACAAACTCAAAATGAAATATCCCCTAATTTTTGTGAGCAGTATACTTTAATAAGAACAATAAAAGAGGTACACAAAATTAGATTATGTTATAAGAAAGAATTTTAAAATATTAATAAAAAATATTAAATAATACCTGACAAAAAACAATAAAACTATTAAGATATTTCCATATTGCTTCTTGATTGGCATCCTCACGTGCAACTTTTTTCACCTATGGACAGAATGAACTTTACCACGGGTGCTTAGAATACGCTGTTGCTCAGATGAATTTTAAAAAAGAACAAGGAGGCCTGACCTGTGGTGGTGCAGTGGATAAAGCCTGGACCCGGAATGCTGAGGTTGCCGGTTCGAAACCCTGCACTTGTCTGGTCAAGGCACATGTGGGAGTTGATGCTTCCTGCTCCTCTCTCTCTCTCTCTCACTCTCCTCTCTAAAATGAATAAATAAAATATATTTAAAAAAAAAAAAAAAAGAACAAGGAATGTAAATTTGTGATTTCCACATTGGGCGGCTGTCCAGGTACCCACCTTAAAGAGCACCCTGATTACAAGTGCCATTTTAACAACCGGCACTTGTTTTTGCTGAACTCAACAAAAAATTAGGTATCAGTTCTGCTGAACCTGTGCGAACCAGCTGAATCCCATCACTGACAAAGGGCATGAATACAAGAAGGTGGGAGTCAGGGGTCATCCTAGAGGCTGTGACTACTGAGCACCTGTTTCATTGCATCATTGCCAACACTGCATACTTTCATGTTTTTAAACCTTTTCAGTTTGATAAGTAAAAGTAATATTCAGTGCAATTTTGTGTTATATTTCTTTTATTACTAAATGAGAGTTTTATTTTTTTGTTTATTGGCTGCTTCTAATTTTATTCATAATCGTCTATTTATTTCCCCTCATTTTTTCCCTTTGTGGATCTTAGTCCCCCTGTGTAGGCTTGTAATGCTAGTTTAATTTTACATTGTGACCCTTCTATGGAAGAAAGAGTTTTCTATACACTTGGGGAGTAGAGGCAAATTGACGTCTCATTTTGTTTTGTGGTTCAATGCAAGTATTTGTTTCTTATCAAAAAGATTGGACTATTAACTGGCCATCATTGGTGGTTACTATTGAATCTCAGAAGAAAAATAATGAAAAATTTGACATTTATTCCCCCATCTGCCACTGGATTTGTAGTGGCATGTTGACATTTAATGGTTTTAACACTTGTTACAGACGATCTAGCAATTTTCAGGCTAATAATTAGCATCTAACTTTTTTGATTCAAAATTTGTTAAAACTAATTAAAATACCATGCTTAAGAATTTGTAGAACTGTAAAGCCTTATCTATCAAAAGATCCCAAGAAGATCAAGTCTTAGATATAAAAAAAAAAATCCAGGTTTTGCTCAGAAGGTCAAGAATTAAATAGCAATAAGTAACATCAGCTGCAATTGCAGGAAGCTTATTATTTCCCGAGACAATAAATAATACATGTTATATAAGAATGAGAACATCAGAATTGTTTCAGTCAATATGTGATCCTGAGCAAAGGATTTAAACCTGTTGATTTATCTACTAAAGGGAGACTGATGGCTTTTGTTATATATTTCAAAATGTCATGAACATTAATGAAGTGATATTTATAAGACATAAAATTTATGGGAATATTTCTTTGTATGACTTACTAACTTCTCTGCTTTGTAATGTCCTCTCTATCTCTGGATACTTTAGTTGTAGGACAACGCTGTCTTATTTTAAGCTAATATCTACCTTTTGATAATTTCTACCCACTTTTTGTAGTTTTCCTCTGAAACTATGCCAGCTCATTTTAATTCCCTTACTACATGATACATGTTAGCACTTTAAATATTTGAAATATGCTACTTAGTTCCCCTCTAAGATTAAAAAAAAAATCCATACGAAGCAGTAGTCAGTCTAAAATTGCTTTTATATTTAGGAAAATGTAAAGAACTTGAAAAAATTATCATTTTTTAATATCAAGTCATAACCACTAATACCATTCAATAAAAATGCAGCTACATGCAGTGCTTCACAACAAAATGACACCCACAGATATTTGGTCATTTCTCTATGGTTGTTTATAATACAGAGGAGCCAAATAATGGGGCTGACAGAAAACAAAAGCATTCTGACAGCTGAGCACAAGCTGCATTTGTAAGATGAATTCAGCTCACAGAGAAAGCCTTGTTCTGGCAGAAAGACGACTCTATGTGGGGTGGAGAGTAATGGAGGAATTAAAGGAGAACCTGCATTACATTTGGGGGATGGTTAGGGGATTGGACGAGAATTTAGGAAATTTCTTTTCCAGTACTATGGCTATTGTAAATACTCAAGTATTTATTTGATTTTTTCAGTATTATGACGTTGTGTTTTAGTCTTATATTTGGGATTGATGAAAGTATAGAACCTATAGTACTATTTTGATATTGGTCATCTTTATTCTTAATACAATCCAATTAATTTTATCAATTCATATTTTTGAAATATATATTATAATTAGACAATGTGTTGGGCACTAGAGATATTACAGTGAATTAGACAAGATCCCTCTACTGAGGAAGCTTGTAGTATAGACCAATAACAAATATGAAAACAAGCGAAAGTGCCATCCAGAGGTCCCAGTCTTCCCATGGAGGTGGATCACAAGGTAGCGAGGGGGCCCCTCAAGACTTCTCAGAGTGGGGCTGAGGCTGGGGTTTGAAGTCTGAGTAAAGGAAGAGAAGGGCATTTGGCGTCGAGGTGCATACTGAGGAAAGAATCTACATGGCCTATTTAGGCAACCACTAGTGGTTGGGAGTGGCTTGAAGAGAAGAGCAGTGTTGGAAGATAAATCTGGAGAAGGAGCCAAGGGCTGTTGTGGAGACAATAACTTCTTGGAGACCAGATGGTGTGCACTGAGGGACCTAGGGGAGACCACCTCACAATCCCTTATACAGGTTTCGTGAGAACTTCCTGACCCTCAGTCCCTATGGGTATTAATTGATACACAAAAATAGAAGCAGGGAAGAGAATGAAGAAGTCAGAAAGGGGAACTTCTTTAGAGCAGACAAAAGGGCAAGGGAAGTAGCTCACTTTTGAGATATCTACCCCGCCTATTGATTAACCAGAATTGCTAATTCTATCCCTACATGTGCTGTGTTCAGCACAGTACTGTGCACAGTACTTATGTCAGTGGTGCCACTGTGGCTTTTGCCTAAGGGCACTGAACTGTGTCCCTGTTCTTTGTTCCTATTTAGTGCCTCTACAGAGGGCCGTATTACACCCGCCACCTGCCAAGTGCTCCTTTAAAAGGAGTTGTGTTAAGTTCTCTTCTTGCTTCCCGCTGTCTCTGCTGTAGACTAATGCCTCATCTCCTCCCACAAGACCTGTTGCATTGATAACCCAGGTTTGTTCTCTTCCAGTCACTACTTCTAAACTCTTCTGCCTATATGCCTTTGTCATTGTCCTCACACCCCAATTCTAGGCCTTTCATTTTTGCTATGACCCCTGGATTCAGTGAGCCCAGCCTACTTAACTAAACTGCCACTTGTCGAGGATCTGTGGAACTCTTTGATTAGTTTATATACACCAATATAATTTAAAATCTTAAAGCCTTTATAAACATATTTTTATTTCTTTAAGATAGTCACTGGTTAAAAGTTTAACAGTATTAACCAGTATATTTTCATTGCAAGAGTCAGGAAAACAACTCACATTAGCTTCAAAAAGGAATATATTAGTTCATATTATTGAAAAGTCCAAGTCCAGATCAGCCTCACTCATTGCTAGATCTAGGGCTCAATAAGTGGCAGTAGGACTTTGGCTGTGATCTTCTGTTTTGGCTCTTTATGCTATGCTGGCTGCATTCTTGGGCAGGCTGTCTCCATTCGAGAGCCGCTGGTAGCTCCAAATCGATGGCCTCCAGAGTTAACATTCTCAGTGTAAAGATCGTTTTTTTCTCTTAACAGTTCCATTCATCCTGGATTATCAATCTTTTCCTTTCTTATTTGAACTTTTTTCCCTGTGTAAGTAATTCTTCCCTACTTCAATAGTGAAGAGGCATTCTTTTATATATTCTTGTATATAAAAAGAATATATATACACACACACCCACACTTTAAATAAAAGTTTATGGTTTTGCTTTTCCCCCACATTCAGGTATTTCATACCCTGAATTGAGTTTTCATAATGTGAAAGTCTAGTTACCCCAACCCCACACTGATACCAATGATTTCAGAACTATTTAATGGAAAGATTTCTTTCCATACTCATAGGCAAAATCATCTTTGTCATGTGTCTCTATTACATGTATGTACATATATGTGAGCATCTTTTTTTGGGGGGGCTTTTATTCTCTGTCATTGTTCTATTTTATTTTATTATTCTACAAGTCACATGACATATTTCTTCAACATATGCATTTTATTTTGGGTAATTTGAAGGTAAGTTACAGATACTATGGTCTTACTTATTATGACCCTAAAATACAGAGTGTTTGTAAAGTCATGGTGCACTTTTTACTGGTCACAGGAAAGCAACAAAAGACAATAGAAATGTGAAATCTGCACCAAATAAAAGGATAACCCTCCCAGTTTCTGTAGGATGATGTGGCAGCGTGTGCGCATGCGCAGATGATGACGTAACACTATATACAGCGGAGCAGCCCAAGGCCTTGCCAGTCGAGATGTGGAGGGTGCAGAGGAAAGTTCAGTGTGTTCTGTGGCTCGCTAAATTCGAATCCGGGACGAAAGTGCAACATGAATATAAGGAAGTGCCACCACATAGGAATAATATTACTCAGCAGGATAAGCAGTTGAAGGAAACCGGCAGTTTGGTGGAGAAACCCCGTTCTGGTAGGCCATCAGGCAGTGACGAGTCTGTAGAGGCTATACGGGATAGCTACCTAAGGAGCCCTAAAAAAATCTGTGCATGAGCCCACATCGAACTGCACTGAATAGGTATGAAACTGGGAGAGTTTTTTTTTTTATTTGGTGCAGATTTCATATTTCTATCATCTTTTGTTGCTTTCCTGTGACCGGTCAAAAGTGCACCATGACTTTACGGACACACTGTACTTCAGTGTTTATAAGGATGACAGTTATAAAATTTTTATTGATATAATATTATTATTTACTTTTAGGCCCATATTTAATTTCAACCATTGTTCCTATAATGCCTTTTATAACAACATTCTTCCCCTGATTCAAGATCTAATTTGGGGTACACATCACATTTATTTGTTATATTCCATCAGTTTCCTTTAATCTGGAAACAAAACCATATCCTCATTTGTTTTTGTTTTTAATGATAATGGCATTTTGAAGAGTATAGGCCAGTTATTTTGTGGAATGTCCCTCAATTTGGGTCCAGTTGCATTTTTAATAGTAATGCTGTATAAATTATATTATACCCTTTTCAGTGCCTGTTAGAAGAATGTCAGTTTCTCTCATTATTGTTTCTATTAATTTTGATCACCTGGTTAAAGTGGTGTTAGCCAAGTTTCTCCAATTTAAGGTTTTTATTTTTCCCTGTGCAATTAATTAGCAGTCTGTGAAGAGAAAATTTACAACCTACAAAATATTAGGTTGTTTTATTTTGTCAGGAGCAGAGATTCAGTTTCCAGAGCACTAAGCTGCTTCTGCCTGTAAGACAAATTGGTCCTTCTATCCACTCTACACTAAGGTGATCTAAGAATACTTCCTGTCATGTGAAGTTCATTTATGATTAGTACTTGGGGTCTGGAGTTGAGGCCAGTCATTTTGTTAAAAGGCCTCATTTGCTTCCCATGAGCTCCTTTTACTAGCTGGTAAATCTGTATTCCTCTGATCTCAAAGCAAGTTTATGGTTTCAAAAGTCTGGTGTTGTTCCCCATCTAAATAATTAAACTAATGCAAGCTGAATCTTGGCTTCTCAGACCTGACATTGTAGCAGGAGCATACACAAGCCACTTGAAATCATTATGTTTTTTATGTGGGAAGAGAGGAGATAGTGAGATAGACTCCTGCAGGCACCCCAACCAGGATCCACCCAGCAACCCCATCTGGGGCTGATGTTCCAATCAACCAAGCTATCTGTAGTGCCTGAGGTCGACAATGGACCAACCAAGCTATTCTCAGTATCCAGGGACATGCTGGCACCAATTGAGCCACTGGCTTCAGGAGGGGAAGAGGAAGATAAGGGAGAGAGGGAGGGGAAGAGAAGCAGATGGTTGCTTTTATGTGTGTCCTGACCAGGAATCAAACCCAGGACGTCCATATACTCGTCTGACACTCTATCCACTGAGCCAACAGGCTAGGACCCAGAAATTAAACTTTTTTCAAGCGGCTGAACTTGCTCATTTGTCTTTCTATTCCTCTTCCACATGCAAGTCCATCTGTCCATGTAGAAGAAAAAAAATTTTTAAGTTACGTAAACATTCTGTGCTTTATTTAACTTTTATCAAATAGTCCTATCATCTATTGATGATTCTTGCTTGAATCAATTATTTTTCCTATGGTTTCTAATCAATTATGGTTAATCGTATCATTCCTTCTACATTTATCATTACCATTTTTAGAAACAGATACAAGTTTTTTGTTCCTGTTCAAATCTTTTTTTTAAATTTATTCATTTTAGAAAGGAGAGAGAGAGGGAGAGGAGAGAGAGACAGAGAGAGAGAAGGGGGGAGGAGCAGGAAGCATCAACTCCCATATGTACCTTGACCAGGCAAGCCCAGGGTTTCGAACCGGCGACCTCAGCATTTCCAGGTCGATGCTTTATCCACTGCGCCACTACAGGTCAGGCCTCAAATCTTTTTGATCATTTAAAAGCTTTTGCTTTTTACTTATATTTTCATCCCTTTTATTTCTTTATATATGGTAAAGTTAGCTTATATTTTATATTTACATGTGCTTGCTAATTCCATCATCTGATCTCTTTGGGTCTGATTTTTCTATTTGCTGTTTCCATGTATGTTTCTTAGTTTTTGACTGTTAACTCAGTTTTCTGGTACTTTATCTAAGGCAGTTCTTTGCATTTGTCCTGGCACTTTTGGGTGTAGCCAACACTCTTCCAACTGCCAACTTTCAGGAACTTTATATTAAATTCCCTGTTGAAGTTTTTGAGACCATTCAGGTAGTGTGACATTAAACTGGAAAACTCATGAAGGCTAACCTGTAGATAACAACTTTTACAAGAACATTTTTCTCTCACCACTTGGCACTAAAAGTCAACAGGCAATATTTTGTTGTCATCTTTGGGAGAATGAGGTTCTAGTTCAAGTTCATCTGTTCCCTGAGGCCAAAGCTGTTGGACAACCATGGATGGGTCTTCAATGGGATTCCCTGACTTGGAAGGCCCTAGCTATATCTTCTGTCCTCAGTACCCCAGCAGGACATGACAAATGATGCTCAAGTTCACGTTTTGACATGCCTCAAGATATAATCTGGCTGTAGGGATTTGCTCATTTCTCTGAATTCCTGTTCCCACTTAATTATTGGCCTCTGCATATTTCTTATCATTCTTTTGTTAGCCATTTGAAAGAAACTTTTAATAATTTATCTATCCTTATTAGTTGTGTTTAGAGGTAGAGTTGTTTGGGTTCTTAATCACCAGATTGCTGGAAATAGAGTCCTCCATCGTCTCCTTATACTGAGGATGCACCAACTACTCCCTTTAATAAAATCACATAACGATGAACATTTTCAGATATTCTGGTGGGGTAGACTTCAATGTGCCTGTTTATTCTTCTCAGGGAATATGCATAGAAACTCATTAGGGGTTTAATGAGGTTATTTCATGCAAGTGTAGTCTAGATGGTTTATTTGATCACAGACGAGTTTCAGTTTCTTAGCTGTGTTGTTGAAACAGTAAGTAAAATATTTTGGCAAGGCGTTAAATTAGGTCTTATGGGTCAAATCAATTTCAAAGAGTCCTGTATCCTTTTTTCTAAATACCTATTTCTAAATATTTGTCTGAAATGCCTCTCATATAATAAACAGACATTTTATAAATTTATAGATGAGCAATGAATGAATGAACAAATAAGTATTGTTCCATGGCTCCATCCCAGTTTAATCTACACAGGATATTTTTCAATTGGCCATCAATGAACGAGTTAGGTTTATACCTGTCCTCATCCATCTTTAGTTTCTTCCATAAACCTGATAATGGGGGAGGGTTGAAGAAAGAGCTTTTCAGTGAAACATCATAAATACTTGCTTCACCTCAGTCACTAAAGTGAATTTTCTATCCTAGGCATCAACAGTGCAGTATTATTTGAAAAAGTACAATTGATGTAAAAATATAAGTGCCTGGTATTTATCAAGACACACCATTCTTTTTTCACCAAGAGCTAAACTGGTTGTAGCATTTGTTGTCATTGAAATACATTGAATTGTCAAGGGCTTCTTCCAAAAATCTGGTTATATTTTCTGTAAACATTTTTTGCCTGAAATTCTGGCTGCTGCTGCTCTGAATAGAATGGACTGTGAGGGTAGTCAGGAAATGTTACTTAATTATAAGGACCTTAAAATTTTAGAGAGGAGCCTCAACTTGCTCTGGATAGTGGCCCAAGGCAAGACAGTGTTTCCTGAGCAGGTTAGAGAAGTTTATTGTCAATGCCAGAAAAGAGTCATCTCAGTGACTAGCCATCAGGCAGTACCAATCACAAGGACAGAGAAAGACTGGGTTTCTAGCACACAGGCAAGACTTAGGCATGGCTGGATGTAGCATCTGAATATTCATTGCTATATACATGAGTTTGTAGCTCAGCCCTATCTAAGCTACTTCCTAAAGATATTATCTCTTCTCCTACTCCTCTTTGAACAGGATAGAACAAATTTATTTATTTATTTATTTATTTATTTATTTTTCAATTACACTTAGGATAGCACAGTTTTTAATTCCTTATGTTCTGCACCTTTGCACATCTTTAATGGTAAGAAAAACTTTACTAATCACTCATTCAAATGTATTTGTACAGGCAGTATACTAGAGAGGTACTCAGGTCACTGAGAGACAAGCTTCCTATATTCTAGAATGTCTAGACTGATAAATATTCACTTTTTCATTTCAGTTAGATATTAAAATATTATTACTGCCTTTCTCCTAGGCATTAGTGAGAGCCCGTGCTTAAGTGGGAAGGTATCTATTTGCAGGTTCCCTAATTTATATCACCTCTAAGTAAAGTTGTTCAACTAAGTAGTTCATATTGAGTTTAATCAAATAACTGATGAAGGTTTATTATTGAAAAGCTATTTAATTTATTCTTCATTTTTGTCAATGACCGAGCATTGGAAGACTAAATATGTAAATGTAAAAGAGCTATTTATGTTTAAATATTTTTGGTTCAATATTCAAGTCTGTAAACTGTTCACTACAGAAAACTCTACCAGATGTTGCTTTCTTAAACATTTATTTATCAATTATGGTTGACATATAAAATTATGTTAGTTTCAGGTGCAGATGTTGCTTTTTTGATGTCTGGCGGGTAAACATGGTGCTGGTTGTTCTAACAGCTGCAGTCGAAATAATGGTGTAAAGTTCTTCATGTTTTGTAGTGGTCTGGGTCTCTATCACCATCCATTGATCAAAGAAATAAGCAATTGAGGTAACATCAAATTTAGAGAAAAGATCTGAACATAAGACTGTTTATATTACTTGAAAAGGTGTACCAATAGAGAAATTCTTAGCACAATTTAAATTTAAGGACAAGTTATCATGATTTTGGATCTTTAAGGAGATTGTTGAATTGTTCCCCTAGCCTGAAAACATGTAGCAGCAGTATTAGTGGCCAGATTGTATTCATTTCACTTATTCCATTTTACTGCCTTTATAAGAACAGAAATTTGACATAGAGCAAGACTATCTTCAGCATTTGCAGTGTTTAGTTTAGTAACTTGGTTTGGTTGTTTAACTATAATGTATAACTTCCAGATTTTATGTGTTTCCCAGGAAGGTATTGGTACCACTCCAAAATTTGAAGATAGATAATACGTGTATTTGGCCGAACTGCTAATCTAGTGATGTTTAAATTAAGTCCTGAGACAGAGGAGAAATTCTAAAATGCTGTCATATCCACAGAGACCAGTACATGTGATTTAAAGATAGGCAGCATAGCTAAAGATGAACCCAATAATTCTCAGGTATATGGAACAAAATTAAATACTGGGAACAAGTTCTAGGTATACTGGGGGCAGGAAGCTAAGTAACACAACTACTAGTGGGATTTAATGGGATTGATGTTTAGAATAGAACAATGGAAAAATCCAAGACATGTTTTTATGAGCTGGCCTCTTATGAGCTGAAAAATGTTATCTCCTGTGACTTCCACCCCCTTCCCTCCTCCTTCACCTCCACTTATATTTCTAATAGAATTTCTGACCTACTTGCTTTCAAACATGCTCTTTCTTTTGTTTGGAGACAGATCATGTGCCTTTCCAATTCCTCCTTTCTTTTAAGTCCGTTGAAATGTGACTTCAGTTGCATTCCTGACTCTGCATTAGGGACAGCTTCGGTGCTTAAATGAAAGTTTACACCATTCTCCATTAAAGTAATCAGGTACGAAAATTGTGATTGACTTCCCACTAGACTGTATACTTGAAGGCAAGAGGGTTTTTTTGTTGTTTGTGTTTTGTGCCTTGCACATAATAAAGAACTGTATTTAAGTTCAATAACTGAATTAATGAACAAATCATTAATAGTTGGGGGAGAATAGTAATGTGGCATAGTAAGGAAGTAAAGAAGGAATTTAGGTAAATATTCAGATATCTAAAACAGAACTCACTAGAAAGAGATGGGTGAGAATGAAGGCAGGAGAAGCAGAGGGATATTCTTATGAGAATAATCAACAGGCTACACAGTCAGGTTGAAGTCATGAATTGTACATCTTGCTGAGATTATACAACATGCAAAACTGCAAAATGCACCAGTGATAATACAATTCAGCTCTCTGGCTAGATGCTCAGACTTTCATTATGCTAGAAGCAAATCATCTGATTAATATTTCACAATTTCATCCCTCAAAAGGCAGGGGGATTATTAACATAGGGAAAGCAGTTCAAGACCTGGGGTTAACATAGGGCTAACAGGAATGGTGTGGAAGAGACAGGAGTTCTGGGAAAACGACATTCTGCTCTCTTCGCAAGAAATGATTATTTCTGACCATTAAAATTATGCATACATTTGTAAAGATTGAAATGCAAAAAAATGTAGAAAGAGAAAAGATAACCCTAAATCTTCTTTGATTACTATTATGGCAAACATCTGTGGTATTTCTGCAGGTCTTTAAAATATGACTATACATATATTATCTGCAGTTATTACATATTTGAGATACATGATTTAGTAATATAGTTTTTGAAAGTTGATACTATTTTGAAAATATTTTTTCTGTATTATTTCTGATTTCTTTATAGTATTACTTTATTAGATAAATGATTATCTACGAATATATTATATGTCAGGAATACTGAATGTCTCATTGTTGGATGTATAAATATAAGTTGTTTTCAATTCATATCATTCTCTACTCATTTTTCTGGATGGATTTCTAGTAGTAAAATTATAGGTGGAGTATGACTGTTACGACTCTTCATACATCCACTAAAATTTCTTTCCAGAATTATGCTCCCAATCATGGAGTATGGAGGTGATATTTTTATTTTATGTTGGCTTATGTACCAATATATATGCACACCATGTATGTATGTATACATACACATATATTAATAAATACACAATACATATATTTTGATCTGTATTTTCTTGATGACTAAGGAATTTCTTAAATTACTAAAGAGATGAAAGATTACAAAGAGTTCAAAGATTACAAAGTCCAGTACACTTTTCAGTTAATGAAAGTGCCTCTTCAAGGCTTTCACCTATTTTTCCTTTCTTAACTTAGCTATTTTCCTTATAAATCAGTTTACACTCCTGAATTCTTTAGATTTATTTTCTTTGCCCCTTACTTTGCTTCTGCACATAAAAAGAAGGAACAGGAGATGACACAGTAAGTAAGAACCCTTGCTTCTTATAGGAGAAGGGATGGAGAGGTGGCTAGTGTAAATCTTTTATTTCCGTCATGGTCAATTTTCTTCTGACATTTCTGTAGTTGGTAGAGAAAAAGAAACTAACAAAGGAGATAGTGAGAGTGGAATCAGGGGCATAGGTGGGAAGCCAAGAAAAAAAAAACAATGAAGGATGACCACCTTAAAATATGCCACTTCAGCAAAAGGATTGTTTTTGAGCTAAAGTCCCTTGAATATCAGCTGGTGCCAGAAGAACACTCTGTCTGACTTCTCCTTTTCTTCCTGAAAGCAGGAGCTATAACTCCCATTGTTGAAGATGCTTTTCCTATGCCAGGAGGGAAGAAACATTCTTGTCACCAGTGACAGGGCGTCAAGGCTGAGAAAATTTTGTACAAATAGACTTTGTTAAAATAACTCAATCTCTTGTAGTCTTCTCATTTACTTAAGTTACTTTTTTTTTTTTAATAAATTTTTATTAATGGTAATGGGATGACATTAATAAATCAGGGTACATATATTCAAAGAAAGCATGTCTAGGTTATTTTGTCATCAAATTATGTTGCAAACCCCTCGCCCAAAGTCAGATTGTCCTCCGTCACCCTCTATCTAGTTCTCTGTGCCCCTCCCCCTCCCCCTAACTCTCTCCCGCCCTCCCTCCCATGTCCTCCCTCCCCCCCCACCCTTGGTAACCACCACACTCTTGTCCATGTCTCTTAGTCTCATTTTTATGTTCCAACAATGTATGGAATCATGTAGTTCTTGTTTTTTTCTGATTTACTTATTTCACTCCTTATAATGTTATCAAGATCCCACCATTTTGCTGTAAATGATCTGATGTCATCATTTCTTATGGCTGAGTAGTATTCCATAGTGTATATGTGCCACATCTTCTTTATCCAGTCTTCTATTGAAGGGCTTTTTGGTTGTTTCCATGTCTTGGCCACTGTGAACAGTGCTGCAATGAACATGGGGCTACATGTATCTTCACGTATCAATGTTTCTGAGGTTTTGGGGTATATACCCAGTAGAGGGATTGCTGGGTCATAAGGTAGTTCTATTTGCAGTTTTTTGAGGAACCACCATACTTTCCTCCATAATGGTTGTACTACTTTACAGTCCCACCAACAGTGAATGAGGGTTCCTTTTTCTCCACAGCCTCTCCAACATTTGCTATTACCCGTCTTGTTGATAATAGCTAATCTAACAGGAGTGAGGTGGTATCTCATTGTAGTTTTGATTTGCATTTCTCTAATAACTAATGAAGCTGAGCATCTTTTCATATATCTGTTGGCCATTTGTATCTCTTCCTGGGAGAAGTGTCTGTTCATGTCCTCTTCCCATTTTTTTATTGGATTGTTTGTTTGTTTGTTGTTGAGTTTTATGAGTTCTTTGTAAATTTTAGATATTAGGCCCTTATCTGAGCTGTCGTTTGAAAATATCAGTTCCCATATAGTTGGCTGTCTGTTTCTTTTGATATCAGTTTCTCTTGCTGAGCAAAAACTTTTAATTCTGATGTAGTCCCATTCATTTATCTTTGCCTTCACTTCTCTTGCCATTGGAGTCAAGTTCATAAAATGTTCTTTAAAACCCAGGTCCATGATTTTAGTACCTATGTCTTTTTCTATGTACTTTATTGTTTCAGGTCTTATATTTAGGTCTTTGATCCATTTTGAATTAATTTTAGTACACGGGGACAGGCTGTAGTCGAGTTTCATTCTTTTGCATGTGGCTTTCCAATTTTCCCAGCACCATTTGTTGAAGAGGCTTTCTTTTCTCCATTGTGTGTTGTTGGCCCCTTTATCAAAGATTATTTGACCATATATATGTGGTTTTATTTCTGGGCTTTCTATTCTGTTCCATTGGTCTGAGTGTCTATTTTTTTGCCAATACCATGCTGTTTTGATTGTCGTGGCCCTATAATATAGTTTAAAGTCAGGTATTGTAATGCCCCCAGCTTCATTCTTTTTCCTTAGGATTGTTTTGGCTATTTGGGGTTTTTTATAGTTCCATATAAATCTGATGATTTTTTGTTCCATTTCTTTAAAAAATCTCATAGGGATTTTGATGGGAATTGCATTAAATTTGTATATTGCTTTGGGTAATATGGCCATTTTGATTATATTTATTCTTCCTATCCAAGAACAAGGAATATTTTTCCATCTCATTGTATCTTTTTCGATTTCCCTTAACAATGCTTTGTAATTTTCATTATATAGGTCCTTTACGTTCTTTGTTATGTTTATTCCTAGGTATTTTATTTTTTTTGTTGCAATCGTGAAGGGGATTATTTTTTTGAGTTCGTTTTCTAATATTTCATTGTTGGCATATAGAAAGGCTATGGACTTTTTTATGTTAATTTTGTATCCTGCGACCTTACTGTATTGGTTTATTGTTTCTAATAATCTTTTTGTGGAGTCCTTCGGGTTTTCGATGTATAGGATCATATCATCAGCAAAAAGTGATACCTTTACTTCTTCTTTTCCGATATGGATGCCTTTTATTTCTTTGTCTTGTCTGATTGCTCTGGCCAGAACTTCTAGCACCACGTTGAATAAGAGTGGAGAGAGTGGACAACCCTGTCTTGTTCCTGATTTAAGGTAGAAAGTCCTCAGTTTTATGCCGTTTAATAGGATGTTGGCTGATGGTTTATCATATATGGCCTTTATCATGTTGAGATATTTTCCTTCTATACCCATTTTGTTGAGAGTCTTAAACATAAAATTGTGTTGTATTTTATCAAAAGCCTTTTCTGCATCTATTGATAAGATCATGTGGTTTTTGTTCTTTGTTTTGTTGATATGGTGTATTACGTTAACCGTTTTGCGTATGTTGAACCATCCTTGAGATTCTGGGATGAATTCCACTTGATCATGATGTATTATTTTTTTAATATGTTGTTGTATTCGGTTTGCCAGTATTTTGTTTAGTATTTTAGCATCTGTATTCATTAGAGATATTGGTCTGTAGTTTTCTTTCTTTGTGCCATCCTTGCCAGGTTTTGGTATGAGGGTTATGTTGGCCTCATAAAATGTGTTTGGAAGTATTGCTTCTTCTTCAATTTTTTGGAAGACTTTGAGTAGAATAGGAACCAAGTCTTCTTTGAATGTTTGATAGAATTCGCTAGTATAACCGTCTGGGCCTGGACTTTTATTTTTGGGGAGATTTTTAATAGTTTTTTCTATTTCCTCCCTGCTGATTGGTCTGTTTAGGCTTTCTGCTTCTTCATGACTCAGTCTAGGAAGGTTGTATTGTTCTAGGAATTTATCCATTTCTTCTAGATTGTTTTATTTGGTGGCATATAATTTTTCATAGTATTCTACAATAATTCTCTGTATATCTATGATGTCTGTGGTGATCTCTCCTCTTTCATTTTGGATTTTATTTATTTGAGTCCTGTGTCTTTTTTCCTTGGTGAGTCTTGCCAAGGGTTTGTCAATTTTGTTGATCTTTTCAAAGAACCAGCTCCTTGTTTTATTGATTTTTTCTATAGTTTTTCTGTTCTCTATTTCATTTATTTCTGCTCTGATTTTTATTATCTCCTTTCTTCGGCTGGTTTTGGGTTGTCTTTGTTCTTCTTTTTCTAGTTCCTTAAGGTGTGAAGTTAAGTGGTTTACTTCGGCTCTCTCTTGTTTGTTCATATAGGCCTGAAGTGATATGAACTTTCCTCTTATTACTGCTTTTGCTGCATCCCAGAGATTCTGATATGTCGTATTTTCATTTTCATTTGTCTGTATATATCTTTTGATTTCTGCGCTTATTTCTTCTTTGACCCATTCATTTTTTAGAAGTATGTTGTTAGTTTCCACATTTTTGTGGGTTTTTCCCCCTCTTTTTTGCAGTTGAATTCTAGTTTCAAGGCTTTATGATCAGAAAATATGCTTGGTACAATTTCAATTTTTCTAAATTTGCTGATATTGTCTTTGTGGACCAACATATGGTCAATTCTTGAGAATGTTCCATGTACACTAGAGAAAAATGTATACTCTGTCGCTTTGGGATGAAGTGTCCTGTAGATGTCTATCATATCCAGGTGTTCTAGTATTTCGTTTAAGGCCACTATATCTTTATTGATTCTCTGTTTGGATGACCGATCTAGAGCCGTCAGCGGTGTATTGAGGTCTCCAAGTATGATTGTATTTTTGTTAGTTTTTGTTTTAAGGTCAATAAGTAGCTGTCTTATATATTTTGGTGCTCCTTGGTTTGGTACATATATATTAAGAATTGTTATGTCTTCTTGATTCAACTTCCCCTTAATCATTATGAAATGACCATTTTTGTCTCTGAGTACTTTTTCTGTCTTGTAGTCAGCATTATTAGATATGAGTATTGCTACGCCTGCTTTTTTTTGGGTGTTGTTTGCTTGGAGTATTGTTTTCCAGCCTTTCACTTTGAATTTGTTTTTATCCTTGTTGCTTAGATGTGTTTCTTGTAGGCAGCATATAGTTGGATTTTCTTTTTTAATCCATTCTGCTACTCTGTGTCTTTTTATTGGTAAGTTTAATCCATTTCCATTTAGTGTAATTATTGACACTTGTGGGTTCCCTACTGCCATTTTATAAATTGCTTTCTGTTAGTTTTGTATCTAGTTTGATTCTTCTCTTTTGTTTTTCTATCATTTGTTTTTGTTTGTTTGTGTTCCATACTTCTTTCCTCTGTTGCTACCTTTTTTAAGTCAAGTGTTTTTGTGGTGGTTTTTTTAAGGGTGGTTACCATTAAGTAATGAAGAGGGTACCTACCATATTCATTGTAGTACCCTATCTTATAAGTATTTCTGCACTTCATCATCCTTTGCTACTGTTAATCTCCATCCTCTCCCCCCTTTTTTTCCTTTGTTGTCACAGTTTAAGTTTGGTTTTGTTGTGTTCTTGGTGGAGCTGTTACTTGTGGTGTTGTTTTCTTTTGTTCTTTGAATCTGGTTGGAAAACCCCCCTTAGTATTTCCTGGAGTGGGGGCTTTCTGTTGATAAATTCTCTCATCTTTTCTGTATTTGTGAATGTTTTTATATCTCCTTCATACTTGAAGGATAGCTTTGATGGGTATAGTATTCTTGGCTTAAAGTTCCTCTCTTTCAGGGCTTTAAATATTGGGGTCCACTCTCTTCTAGCTTGTAGAGTTTCTGCTGAGAAATCTGATGATAATCTAATAGGCCTTCCTTTATATGTTGTACTCTTCTTTTCCCTGGCTGCCTTGAGAATTTTTTCTTTGTCATTGGTTTGTGTCATCTTTATTATGATGTGCCTTGGAGTGGGTTTGTTGGGGTTAAGAAAACTTGGTGTTCTGTTTGCTTCTTGAATTTGAGGCTTTAGTTCCTTCCACAGGCTTGGGAAGTTCTCGTCTATTATTTGTTTGAGTATATTCTCCATTCCATTTTCTTTCTCTTCTCCCTCTGATATACTTGTTATTCTTATGTTATTCTTTCTGATGGAGTCAGACAATTCCTGTAGGGCTTTCTCGTTTTTTATTATTTTTGAGTCTCTTTCTTCTTCTCTCTGTTGTGCCTCAAGTTGTTTGTCTTCTATTTCACTAATCCTATCTTCAATCTGGGCTGTTCTGTTAGCTAAGCTTGTTACCTCGTTTTTCAGCTCGTGAATTGAGTTTTTCATTTCTGTTTGATTTGTTTTTATAGTTTCAGTTTCCTTGGTAATATATTCTTTGTGTTCATTGAGTTGTTTTCTGATCTCCCTATATTGCCTTTCTGTGTTTTCTTGTATATCTCTGAGTATTTTTAAGATTTCTATTTTAAATTCTCTGTCATTTAGCTCCAAGGCTTCCAATATGTTAAGTCTTTTCTCCATAGATTTTTCCACATCTATTTGTGTTACCTCTCTTTCTTTTGTATCCATAATATTCGATTTCCTCTTTCTTATCGGCATCTGAGCGTGGTCTTATTGATAGCACTAATTAGAATTAATAAAGAGTAAAAATTAAAAAAAAAAAAAAAAAGGTAAAACACCCCACAAAAAAAAACAGTAATAATTTATTATTTCCCCCTTTTTTTCTCTCTTCTCTTTCCCTCCTCTCCCCTCCTCAGGGAAATATCGTGCCTATAATGGAGGGCCTGATTTGGGGTGAAGAGTTCAAGGGGCAAAAAAAGGGAGTAGGGACCTACTAAATGCAAAAAAAAAAAAAAAAAAAAAATAAAAGGAAGAAAATCTTAGACAAGCATAAGATGATTTGCTTGTAAGTGATGGTCAACTAAGAGATATAATGAGAGGGATAAGAGGGAACCAGAAAAAAGGACCAAAAAAGAATAATAAAGAAGAAAAAATAAAAATAATAAGTAAAAATCTGTTGTATTAAGTGGAGCGAAGACTAAATACAATGGAGACCTTGGGTTGCGAGGACCCAAAATGCCACAAAAATAAACAAACAAGAAAAAAAAATAAAAACAAAAGCAAAAAAGAGAAATAAAGCCAAAAAAAAGCCTTGAGTCCCAAATTAACTAATTTGTTCGTGATTGAGGATTATATGGGAGGAAAGTAAAATGAGAAAAGAAAAAATGAATAGAAAGGAAAAAATAAGAAAAAGAGAAAAACGAAGGAAGAAATAAAATAGGAAGAGAAAAAAACAAAATAAAGCAAGACAAAAAAAAACAAAAAACAAAAGAGGAGAGAGTGAGAGTTAAGTGTTTTGGAGTATAACCTTAAAGGAGGGTGAGGATGAAGAAGAAAAATAAAATGCAACACTCATGGGTAGTGTAGTTCAAGAAAGGGGAAGCATAAGATGGGCAGAGAATAGAAGGACCGAGGTGGAGGAAATAAAGGCAAAAAGATAGAAGAAACAAACAACAACAACAACAAAAAATTAGTGGATCAAGTTGTAAAGTCTGTGGGTTTTTCTTGATTTTGAGAGGTTAACTTCTTCCTTTTTCTTTTCTGTCCCTCTTCCTGGTCGGTGACTCTGTACCCCAGGCTCTGCCCCTGTGTCACTCTTAGGTAGGGATTTGCAGTTGATGGGATTCTATGGCAATGTCATATAATTGGCTTTAGTCTTGCTGGAAGTAAAGGCTTGTTGGCGTTTGCAGGGTCCAATGATGAGAGAGTTTGCTTTCCTGGATTCTCTCTCCTAGTCCCCCCTTTCTGAATTAGCAGCCTGGTGATCCAGCTATAAGGCTGCAACTGCTTCTGCCTGGGGAGTAAGAGGCTCAAAGAGCTGGGAAATCCCCACTCTATCCCCACTCAGTGCAAGGCTTTGGGAAAGGCTCTGACAGTCAGGGTCTCCAGTGTAATCAGGCGGGGGTGGGAGTCAATTGTTGTCAAGGTGACTGTTCAGCGCCTATCATTTAGTTGGACCTCTCAACCCAGGCTTTCCACACTTTGTAGCCTGTTTTTGCAGGGAAGAAGAGGCACTAGTCTCTGCTTACGACTAGTGTAGTATAGACCTTATTATCTGCCAAGTCCTTCTTGTTAGCGTTTATCCCTGAATATGGAGGCTCTATCAATCAGAAGTTGCCCCCGCCCCTTTAGCGAGAGGCACTAAAAAATATCACGCCTCTTGTCTTGGATCGCTGAACTGAGAGAGATCTTATCAATTAGAACCGAGGGTGCGCAGATTTCATGGGTTAAGCTAATTTCAGTGATTGGGTCGCAGCTGTGCTTCCAAAGGTATTTTAGGCTGCCTGCGCGCGCCCCTCCCCCAACGCTTGATTGTTAGCTTGAATGGCTGGGTGAGGTGCCCTGCCCACGGAGAGAATCTCCCAAGCCTCTCCCGCTCGCCCCGCCGCTGGCGGCTGGACCGCACCAGGTGCAGGATAATGGAGCACCCTGGGTGTGCGGGCCAGCAGGGCGCCCTGGGCGCGTGGAATGCCCAAGGCACGCGCGCGAATGGGGCGCTCCTGGCACCGGTGGCCAGCGACCCCCACTCGCAGTGTGCGGGCCGCTGTGAACGTCAGCGGTGCTCAACCGGACCCGGCGCGTGCGCGGCTGCTCGCGGCGGCTCGCGGCGGCGGCTCGCGGCAGCGGCTCGGGGGGGGGCTCGCGGCGGCTCGCAGTGGCGGCTCGCGTTTCCCAAGTATATGGGCTGACTCACCACAGGCGCACTTCCTTGCGGTTTGAAAGAACGTCCCTGTGGTAGATTCCTCCACACCCTCGTCTCTCAGATTCAAGTGATAACAGTCCTTTCGCTATCAGTTTGTGTGGAACTCCGGAATGCTCCGAGGATAAATTTTTCTGTTTCTAGTTGATAAATTTGTTGTGATTTAGGGGAGAGCTGTCGGACGCGCTGCTCACGGCGCCATTTCCGTGACGTCACTCACTTAAGTTACTTTTACACATTTGCCTCTCTTTGCTCAACCTAATACATAAGCACTTGGTTTTGCCACTTCTTTGGGTCTTTATTTCTTTATGAGGGCTTCCATGTCATATAAGCTTATAGTAAATACATTTTTATGCTTTTCTCTTGTTACTCTATCTTTAGTAGTAGCCCTTGTGGAGAACCTAAAATGGGTGGAGGAAAAAGTTTTCTTCTCCTTCAGAAATATAGTAGAAAACATGGTAAGGGAGAGTTTTAAGAAAGAAGGTATGGTCTATGCATATAATGCCCCAGAGTAGTCACATAATGTAAGAACAACAGACAAACGTACAAACACTATGGTATAAATAAGAGTATCTATAAAGCACTTACAAACTTTCATTCATTGTTCAGTGCTTTATATACCCTCCCTACTTAATTCTCACAGCAATTCTATGAAATGGTATTATTATCTCCATTTATAGATTGGGAAACTGCGATTTATAAAGGCTCACAATTGTGCCTAAGCACACACCATTAGTATGAGATTCACCTCCAGGTTTTTCTGGCTCTAAATTCCAAATTTTTCACCAGCATGATTTACTGCAACGTGAAGAGGACTGAAAGGTTTGGGGAGCTACGTTACATAAAGGCTGTTTTCAAAGTTCTGAGCTTTGTACTATGATATGTTCTAGCAGACATTAGATATCTATTTACTAGGGATGTTGTAGAAGAAATACAACTGGGAAGGAACATATAGGGTTCTCCTGAAAAATTGTAGTTGTTGAGTTTGGTGTTCTTCCCAAAGAAATAAACATTTCTGTTATAAGAAGTTATGAATGTGTTGTCATTTTGGACATTTTGTATTATTTTCAGCAATAAAAAGCATGTCTCTCTGGCCATCATATCTGGAGGCATTTTGTACTTTTATATAAATTAGATCTACACATGGATTTTTAAGTAAGAGGTACAGGTCATTAATGTTCAATTACTGTTTTATAGGGCTGTGTTTGACATTAACGGGCTATTGACTCCAGGACTATAAAATTCTCAATGGGGGAAAATAATCCATACTTCTATTCCGGTGTACATTTATTAGATTGACCTCTGTTTTACTGAATTTGCAGCAGATCAAGTGTTTTAGCCATCCTTTTACTTTGCCTTGTTATTAACCTTCATAATTTAGATAACGGTGAGTGATTGGTGGCTACACACTTACTGATATTTGTAGTTACAAAGACCTCTATTTTCCTGTAAGTGGTAATTACTGTTACTTAATGAATTTGAAGTACTTTGTGGATTTACCTCTACTGTACTGATGGTTGGGTTCTATTAAGTACAGGCCAGGAACGTAATTATAACAAAAACGTAAAGACAATTATGGTACCATCCAATCCAATTAAAACAAATAGTGAAGTCCATTTATAAGTTCAAATGATACTGTTTATATGGCCTGTCAAATACATTTAAAAGCTACAAGCCATATAAGAATAGTCATTCATAAGGTATAGGTAGCAAATTCTTGAGAGCAAAGACTGTGTCTTATTTACCTCTGTGCTCTGCAGCAACTCCCACAATCCTGGTATAAATAAGTGCTCAATAAACTTTATAGACACACACACAGCTGTGGTTTGAAGTAATAAATAATCTACCTGTGATTTTAAGAAATTGTGATTTTTAAAAAATTAAATGAGAGGCAGGGAAGCAGACAGACATACTCCCGCATGTAACCCTACTTGGATCAACCCGGCAAGCCCCCTACCAGACCTGCAATGGTCTGTCCATCTGGGGATGCTGCTCTATGGCTTGGCTACCAAACTATTTTTAGCACCTGAGGCGAGGCCATGGAGCCATCCTCAGTGCTCAGGGCCTACTTGCTCGAACCATTTGAACCATGGATGCGAGAGGGAAAGAGAGAGAGAGAAAGCGAGAAGGGGGAAAGGGAGGGGTGGAGAATCAAATGGTCTCTTCTCCTGTGTGTCCTGACTGGGAATAGAACCCAGGACTTTCACATGCTGGGCTGATGCTCTACTGCTGAGCCAACTGGCCAGGGTCAAAAAATTGTATTTTGATTCATGATGTAAAATGAACCTATTAAGATTTCTTTCCATTGAATTTGATTTTGTCATGTATTTTAGTGATGACTTAGGGAGATATGGTTAAACAAGGATTAATTTGTGATTTTATGAGGATGAGGATATTAAGTTTGAATTTTTAGTAATGATACCAAATTATAATGTAAAAATATTATGTTTCATGAGCACTTTTTGAGGGCTAGAAATAGCTTTAAGCCTGAAAGAAGTTGAAAAGTATAAAGCTCGACTAGGCAGTGGATAGAGCATTGGCTTGGGATGCAGAGGATCCAGGTTCAAAACCCTGAGGTTGCCAGCTTGAGTGTAGGTTCATCCAACTTGAGCACGGGCTCACCAGTTTGAGTGCGGGGTTGTTGGTTTGAGCATGGGATCATGGACATGACCCCATGGTCACTGGCTTGACCCTAAAGGTTGCTGGCTTAAAGCCCAAGGTTGCTGGCTTGAGCCCAAGGTCACTGGCTTGAAAAAGGGGTCACTCATTATGCTGTGGCCCTCCAGTCAAGGCACATATGAGAAAGCAGTGAACAATTAAGGTGCCACAATGAAAAACTTATGCTTCTCATCTCTCTCTCTTCCTGTGTGTCTGTCTCTATCTGTCCTTCTCTCTGTTTCTGTCTCTCTCACTAAAAAAGAAAAGTGTAAAGATTTCCCCCATTTCCTGAGGGGAGCCATCAGGTATATTGGGCTGGAGGATGTACATGCTTTTAGTGTCATCCTGGGGGCTTCCTAGTGTGTGTGGGGGATTAGGAACTCAATGTTACAATTCCAGACCTCAGACCTTCACTGTAAAGTCCCTGTAACTTTTAGGTTTTTCACTTTTACAGCAGTATCACCTCTTGCCCCAGTTTTGAATGCCCAGGGTCATGCTCTTTTATAGGATGGCAAAGTTAATGATATACAAATCTTTTATTGTAAAATACTGCTGATATTCAGAATATTACAGAGAAATACATTGCAAAAATCCCACCTCTGCATCAGCTCAAATCTATTATTTCTCCATATTTACTCTAGATGAATTAAAATGTACAGCTAGAGTTAAAACACCACCAGTGTCTCTCACTGATTTTGTTCTCCTTTCTGCCCCAGAAGTAAGCATTACCTTGGCTTATTGGTGATCATTCTGTGCATGCTGTTAATCACTTCTTATTACTATACATAAATAATATAGAGCACTGTTTTTCATGTTTCAAAAGTTTATATAAATGGTATCATATACATGGTTTTACATTGTGCTATTTTAGCCCAACATTTTGAGATTTACCTGTGTTGATATCAACATGTACCTCTAGTTTATTCCTTTTAACATAGTATCTCATTATGTGAATCATTAGAAGGGCTCTAATATTTATTCAAAGAGAATCCATTTTTCCTTCTGTTTTGTACATGTTTAACCCTAAAATGCTCCCAGGTTACTGTTACTTAGCATAGCCAAAGAGGCCATTTAATTATTGACAGATGTATGAGTGCATTTGTTCAAGGAATATTTGTCAAGTGCCTTCCAGTTCGTCAAGCCCCCTGCTCAGTGCTGAACACAGGAGCAGGTCTGATATGGCTATGCCTAGATATATAAATGACATATAAATGATAAATGTTTCTGTAAACTGGGCTGTGCAATGTGGGTATTCACAGTGCACTTTGGGATCGCAGAGGCAGGAGGGGTGGGGAATGTCAATGGAGGATAGCAATGAGGGATGCCTTCAGAGGAAGTGCTATTGGAACTTCTTTTGGAAGAATGAATTTCCCAGGAACCAAGTGGGGGAAAAACTATCCTTATAAAGGGATTATCAGTTTTAAAGAAAGCTCGGATTTATTTTTTTTAAGTGAGAGGAGGGGAGATAGTGAGGCAGAATTCCACATGAGCCCCAACTAGGATCCACCCAGCAACCCCATCTGGGGACGATGCTCAAGTACCAAGCTATTTTTAGCACCTGAGGCTGATGTACTCAGACCAACCAAGCTGGTTCGAGCATGGCTCCTCAGTGCCTGGAGCCATGCTCGAACAAATTGAGCCACTGGCTGTGAGTGGGGAAGAGGGAGAGGCTGGCATCCCTGAACCCAGTTCAGTCAGGAAATGGAATAGGCTACTTGTTACAGTAGTTTCACAAATCTGAGCACAGAATATTTACAGGGATTCCATGGAAACTGACTTTCTTGCTCAAAAAGCTTTAGAAAATCTAGGTTAAGCAAAGTGAAACAACTTTCTGGGTGCAGGATTTCTCAAATACTTTTATATGTTGACAAATATTTTGAATCTCAAAGACAGAGGTCAGAATCTGCAGCATTGTCCAAACTTATTTGACCATGGAGGAACACCCTTTCAGGGTACCTTTATTATTATCTTCTGAACCATAATGCTTCACGGAATAAGTTTGGAAATTGATGTGAGTGCATAGCCAAGACTTCATTCAGTGTCAGGACATGAAACAAATTCTCAGTTTCATCTTTGAATCTTACAATTCAATTTTTTCTCTCTAAAAGTGACACAAAGAAGAATGCATTGTAGGGGACATTTTTGTCCTGTGAAATTTCCAAGTGCTTGTGATACCTCCAAAAAATATCTCTGGTTTTCCTTAGTAGTCTACTATGACTATTTTCCTATCCAGAAATTTCTCTCTTTCTTTAATCTATTGATTTTTTAATTATGAATCATATCTTAGAGGTAATGAAACTTAAAAAAGCATTGTTGTATAAATATACTACTTCTTGTTTGTCTTCAAGTTTCCTGCCTTAGACTTCCAATTGTGCCTCACTTGAGCATTCTAATACTCTCTATTGTTGCGAGTATCAGGTATGGCTCTCTTATTATATCAATAAATCAAGGGATTTAAAAAAATGCCCTAGTATTCTAAATTTCTTTGGTCTGGCATATCCAAAGCCAAGTACTAATGAGAAATTCAAAATGGATTACACATTAAATATTAATGATAAATGATAACATATGATCTTTTGTTTTATTTACAATTTATGATATGTTCCTTATTTGCTTCCATAAATGATTTGAGAAGCTTACAAATAAAATACACACTTACAATAACGCTTTTAGGCAGAAAGAAGACAAAAGCAGGAACAGTGATAAACTATACAGGTAGAGAGAAACAGGTGCCAAATGTAGGTTAGTGTTATTTCAGTACTTGAAAATTAAATTAGGCTCAGGTCTTCCTGGCAGCCAAGGGGAGCAAAGTGGAGGGGGAGTGTAGAACAAGATATTATGAGGTTATAACATTAAAGCTTTAATCAGCAAAGTTATTCCTTTTAGGGTTTAGCTAATGAGATCAGAATGCACTGCTCTCTAATGAACTAACTGGGTCCAGGGGTAAAATGAAGAATTCCCAGAAAACTGAAAGGCTCATATTTTCCTTGGGCTTTGATAATTCTTAGTAGACAGAAAAAAAAAAAACAAAACACCCAGTTGATGATGCTTTTCTTTAAATGTTTCCTGTTAGATTACTTCATCTCTTTGTGGTAAGCAACTTCACTGAGGCAGGGAACCAGACAGTCGAGAAATACTGTCAATGGGACCAAGTTCAAGTTGCTTAGCTTCTGTTCATTATTGAAAGGACACCTTCAGCCTTTTCAGATACATGAGTCAAAGGGCAGCCCCACTTGGGGCATCTCTCTGTTTATTATAGATCTCACTGTGGAAAACAAAGGTTCTGAGGCTGCCTGGCCCCTGCAGAAACCATTGAGGCATCACTTCTGGCCCCTGAATAGCCTCATTCCTGGAAGTGTGCTCCTGCAGCCAGGAAGCATTCCTAACACTTCTCCAGACACTAAAGGATACTGTTCCCTGGCCCACCCTCCTACAACTTGCTAATACTTTGAGGATTGGAGTCCTCTTCCATTGATATTCCCCTGAGCAGGACACATGAATCCCCATAAGTCAATCAATAATTTGATGTCCCTCAGAAATGATGTTTTCAAGATGTCCGTTATTTGTTTAGAGGGAAGGCAGAGAATATACAAGGGAAGGAGGAGAAAGAGATTTTCTGGTGGTGGCACTCAGCCTCTCCTCTGTGGTTGACTGTGACCAGAAACATTCACATCACACTTAGCGAAACAAAAGCACGTACTCAACTGGCCACAGCTGAATTTCAATGCTAGTATTGAATTCTTAGGTTTCTGGGGTGTACCACCTCAAGGTCTCAAGTGCCATCTCAAGTAGCTGATCAGAATTTTTTTCCAACTCATTATAGTCTCTCAGAGAGGAATTCTAGTAAATGCAAGTGTCTCCATTTAATTACATTTCCAGTGAAGTTTTCATGCCTCTTTTTGATTGGTGCCCGGTCAGCTGACTGGCTGGCCTGCCCCTCAATCTAGCTCTGGTAGACCTCAATGGAAATTTCTTTGGAATCTTTTACATACACGTCCATGACTCTTTAGCAGTACTTAAAACTACAAGAAATCAATCAAACAAATTCCAACAAAGGCCAATAGCGAAGCAACATTTTAGCAAATGAAACATTAAAAACCTTGCCCGAGGAAAATGTGGAAAAAAAACTTGGCCTTTTTTTGGCCCCTTGATTGATTCTTCTTGGATCAATCTTTGTCTAGAAAAAAGAAAACAGAAATTTGGGTAGTTTAAAAACCAACCAACGTGTGCATAGGAGCAGGTCACACAGGATAATCTGCCTTGGACTATTTCTTTCATGTTGGGGTGATTGCCACATAGAGGCTGTTTAAAGCTCCTTTAAACTGTTTGTGTTTGGTGAATGTGCCCAATGTTTATTGGGAAAGAAATCATACTTGGAAAGTCAAAATAGGTGAAAATTAGAAAGAAAATATAGTAGAAAGAAATTTTAATTATAGGTGACTTGGTGTTTTGATGGAAAATACCTTAGTATCATATGGTCTGTCATCTATCACTGCCTTTGAACACTCTCTACCATTGGCAAATTAAAATTGTATGGTCTAGATGTCATAAATAAAAGGTATACATACCCTTAGGTAAATTTGGAGAAGTGAAGTTGGGCTGTGTAACTCTACTGAGTTATAAGAAACTTGTATACCCAATGTTTCTGGATGATTTTCCCCAAATGTACAACTAGAATTTTAGGAGACAAAAAAGGATCTTTTGTTCAATATAATAAACAAAATATAATGAATCTAAATGGCTGGTAATTGAGTCCCCACCCACCAGCGACTTGAAGGCATTCAGTCATCTGCTCATTTACCCGTTTACCCATCCATACCTTCCCTTAATCCTCATACCCACACTAGTGCACTCTGGGGCAGTTACCAGCTTTATAACAACATAGGTCTTGCTCTTAAAGAGCCCTCAGCTGAGTGGGTGCCAGAAACTCATTAATAGCAGACCACATGCTTTAGGGACGTGGGTGAAACGTACTAGGAGACAGCTAGAAGAGTGAGCTTTTTCTGAGAGATAGTGATGGAGGAGTGTGTGCAAAGAGGGGTGGGAAGGGAGGAAGTATGTATCTTGAAGGATAAACTAGTTAGTCAAACTGAATTTATCTCTCTGAATAACGTGTTTTGTGTGCATAAAAGATTATAAAAATAATATGCAGTGAAGAAAATGTGGGAAATATAGGTAAAAATTAAAAAAAAAAGAACAAATGTAAGCATGATTCTCCAAATTGCGATGTCCACACTCTCCTCTTAAAACAGTTACTGTGTACAGTGGCCAATGAGTGTGGTGAGATGGGACCCCTTCATCGTCACTAGTCATCTGACCCTTTATTTGATTGAAGTGGAAAGTAAGGCTCTGAGTTGGGGGTTGGGACCATAAAAGGACATGTATACTGACACACAGTGGGTTAATAGCTCGTCTGGGACCAAATCCTTTGCTCCTAACTCTTAGTCTGAAGTCCTTTCTGGTCTACCACACAAACTGCTTCAAATTAACTTTCAACCAGAAAATAACACTGCATGGAGCATATTCTGGAGACGTGGTAACTGGTTGCTGTAGTTTCCATGATTGTACCATTTTCATGATTAACTGATATCAAAAAGTCAAGGAATGTACCTAACTTGAAGGTGACTTCAGAATGTGGTTAATCTTCTGTGTGCAATGAGTATTTTGAAGAGTCACTTTACTTGAAGCCAATGCAATACAGAGCAGTGAGTCTATTTGAATGCAATAGTGCTTTATAGGAAATCATGTATAGCGATTTCTGATTCCCTGAGGCTAAATTCCATTAGGCATTAAAACTCAGATTTCAGGTACCTTGTACTGACGAACACAAGGAACACCTGTAGCAAGTTTCTAGTATTATAACCACTGAATACTGATTATTGTCAGAAGGACTAGGCCTACATTGCTAATGGGCCAATACGAAGAAGCATTTGTTTCCTAAAATACATAAGTTTCTTTTTTCCCCTACCATTCAACTTGACTGAGAGCATGGTGGATGATGTTGATAAATATAACCCCTAAGTTTTCAGTTTGATATTTTTTACTCAAGAGCATTTAGAGGGCTTACCAATGAATAGGCATGCTAATAAGAAGTACCATTAATTGGGCATCTACTACATTCTAGACATTTTGTGTACATTATTCCAATCCTTACAGTAATGCTGTAAGTCAGTAGTATTATATTCACTGTGAAGAATAGAAATGGGGATAAACACCTTGTTCCAGGTAATAAGTTAAAAGGTGGGGATGGGGGGAACTCAAACAAGGATTGATTGACGCTGTGCCCTTTACACAATTCCAAGGGTTGTCTAGTTTGTCTTTGTATCCTCAGCCCTTAGCCTGTCCCCAAGATAGGGAGTATATAGTCAGTGTTTAAAATTGCCTCTAGTTAAATAGTGAGGATTTTGGTGTTTAAAAAATGTATATGTCCAAAGAGGTCAGCTAAGAAATAAACTGTGAGTGCAGTAATCCTGGCCTTGACCAGAGGCTGCTCGTCTTCTGCCCTGTATTTATATTACTTGCAGACTGGAGGCAATCTGAGGCCCACAAGTGTTCATTATGGTTAGAAATGTCAGAATCCTGCAGGGGAAGCTCCTTTCTCAGTGAGATGCAAGAGAGCGGCCATCTCTGCTCTTCCTTGACCTCCCAATCCAGTCTGTGTGTGCTCTCTCACTCTGTTTGCCCTTTTTGATGCTTGTTTACTCAGACTTGATCCTTCCCTGTTCCCTTTGCCTTGCCGTGGTGTTCCGGGTTAGGAGCTCAGCCTCACTTGCTGGATGGAAGGTACTCATATGTTCTGACCTGCTTTGTCAGTTCTGACATATATTCATGGAGAGATGATTGTTCTCTGCTAGCTTCCTCCAACTTAATACATTTGTGGCTTCAACCATTTCTAATTTGTTCTGCCTGGCAGTTTCCCATGATCAGATGTCTCAAGAGATCAGAAGGAAGAACTGATGCATAGAACAATCGGAGTAGGAGTCAGAGGGATGTGTCCTTGAATGGTAGGAAGCCAGGAACTGATCTGAGGTAACAGAAGACTTTAGGAGGATATATGGGGGTTGACTTAGGGGACAGGTGTATATTCTTATTAAATATTGAAGAACAGGATGAATAATAGATATTAGGATTTTTTTTTTGTTGTTGTTGCAAGTTACCTAATCAAACTTTGGCTAAGCTAAGTAAAAGAGGACAATATTTGGATATCTCACAATATCCAAAGATTGGAATGCAGCTGCCTCTGAGGAATAACTTGGAACTAGGGACCTGAATAGTACTGCCATTCTCCATGTCTTTCTGCCTCTATGCCTTGTTTTCCTTCCTCCCTAGCACCTGGCCTACAGTGAAAGCAGGGGCAGTGGAATGAATATGTTCTTAGTCTTAGATACAGTAACTGAGAAAAATTTTTTGTTCTTTACTTTTGGACTTTCTGTTCCTTGCTCTTGCATTTTCTTTTTCTATGTCCCACTTTCTTCTTTTTATGCCTTCTCTCTCCTTTCAGTTCCATAATTTCCAGGAATAAATAATCAAACCAGCCTGGGTCAGGAATCGACAGTTGGACCAGTTAATAACAGTTGCAGAGGACACAAAGAAACGTGGCAGGTTTTGCTGCTGTAATGTGGATGGTTCAAGGAGTAGCAATTTTCTAGAAAAGTGGTGTAGGGGATACAATGAATACTTATTATCATTAAAATCCAGAATCTGATTGGACTATAACAATGGTCCAATAAGAGTATTAATTAATATGGTGATTATATATAGCAATGAAAACAGCCAACTTTTATTGGATCTAACAGGTACTATGCCAAGTGTTGTATATATATAATCTCACTCAGTCATCACAATTCTAAGAAGCAGTATTATTCTCTTTGTATAGCTTAGGAACCAAGCTCAGTATAGACTCTGTTGTTAACGCTTATACTATATATAGTGCATTATCTGATGACTGGCCAATCATTATAGAAGTATAGCATGAGATATTTGATAGGTTTATGAAATGCTAGTGCAAATAAATTCTTTAAAAATATCTTTGTGATCAGCATACCAAATAGTTGCTAGTTTAAAGAAGCAATAATCAAATAGTATGCAAGGTGCATTGATAATGCTTTGTGATCACGTAATATCTTTTGAGTATTTTAAAATTGTCTACTGTCCGTATTTTTGTCCCAGTTGGATAAAGTAAGCCATAGATAAACAAAGTGACCTAAAAAGTTTCAACATTAATCCAGTGCCAAAGTGGAGACTACAATTTAGGTTTCTGATTGCCCAGGTTTTCTGATACCCTGACTGCTTCTCAATTGAGTAACTGTATCCAGATTTTATGGCTAGAGAAAAAAAAAATTGATTCTATGGTTTGAAATAAGAACTGATACCTTCTACATTGATTTTATGAGGCTGGAGAGGAATTGCTAATAGATAAAGTTTCCAAAAAGAAGGAAGAGAGACTTTTTATAACCTTGGAGATAGCCACAGCACTTCAATATGTACTTTTTGGTTTCAATTTGATTTAACACAAGGGTGAGAAAAAAATAAATTTAGATGGTTGGTGCCCTTGACTGTGATTAGACTACAGTCACTATAGAAGGAAGTATGGTGATTTGGACCCTAAGGAGCTCAGTTTTATCCCTGCCTCTTTTCTATTAACTACTTGTAGCATATTTATTGAGCCTTGGTTTCTTCATTTATAAAATGAAAATATTAATAAATTTTATCATTCAAGTTTATCCTACATATCATATGAAATACTTTATATGAAAGCACCTTACAGACACTAAAAATTCTACACATTTTTTTCTTTTTTTTTTAAATGGTTTATTTTTGTTTGTTTGTTTGTTTTTTGCATTTTTCCGAAGCTGGAAACGGGGAAGCAGTCAGACAGACTCCTGCATGCGCCCGACCAGGATCCACCTGACATGCCCACCAGGGGACGATGTTCTGCCCTCTGGGGCGTCGCTCTGTTGCATCCAGAGCCACTCTAGCGCCTGAGGCAGAGGCCACAGAGCCATCCTCAGTGCCCGGGCCAACTTTGCTCCAATGGAGCCTAGGCTATGGGAGGGGAAGAGAGAGACAGAGAGGAAGGAGAGGGGGAGAGGTGGAGAAGCAGATGGGCGCCTTTCCTTTGTGCCCTGGCCGGAATTGAACCCGGGACTCCACATCAGGCCGACGCTCTACCACTGAGCCAACCGGCCAGGGCCAATTCTACACATTTTAATCATTTTAAATTAATACTTATTTCAGAGAGTCAAAGAGTGTAGAGAATTATAAAATGTCTGTATCTATCCCACAGTTTAAGAAAAGGTTACTGATAATTTGAAATTTTCTTCTATCCCACCCTGATGTACTTGTCCATGATCCAATTATTCTTTTGTCTTATTTTGAATTTACTTAGCATTCCAAAGAATTTTAAAATAATTTTGTAACACATGCATGTATCTCTCAACAATATATAGTCAACCCATTGTATCATGATGAGTATATACTTCTGAGAGCAGCATTATTCTGTATAAGTTAATTTTGCAAATAGTGTTTTTTTTCAAAGATTTAATTTAATTAAAGAATTTATTTTCTCATTGTCAAAAAATTAAGTTGTTTTTAGTTTTCTTTTTAACTTTGTTGTTTTTGTGATTTTGTTCATGTTATTTTTAAATCGTCTTGTGCCCAGGAACTTACCCCTTCACAAGTAGAGTTACCTTATTTTTCCTCAGCCCGCATCTCAGTGGCCCTGGAGGGGGGATGTATATGTCTCTTAGTTGTTTGTTGTTGCAGTGAGATACTTCTCCCTTCCTTCCTATTCCAGCTCCCTAAGCTTTGACCCTATCAGACCGGAACACACATTGTCTCCTCTAGTGGGATTGCTGTCTCCCACTTTTCACCTTCATTTTTGGTCCCATTTACTGCCAATATTTTCAATATTATTCCTGTCTAGATTCTTGATAATTTTAATATCCACCTAAGTCAGGGGTCCCCAAACTACAGCCTGCGGGCCACATGCATCCCCCTGAGGCCATTTATCCTGCCCTGCCACACTTCCGGAAGGGGCACCTCTTTCATCGGTGGTCAGTGAGAGGAGCATAGTTCCCATTAAAATACTGGTCAGGCCTGTGGTGGCGCAGTGGATAAAGCATCCATCTGGAAATGCTGAGGTTGCCGGTTCAAAACCCTGGGCTTGCCTGGTCAAGGCACATATGGGAGTTGATGCTTCCAGCTCCTCCCCTCGTCTCTCTCTGTCTCTCCCTCTCCTCTCTAAAATGAATAAATAAAAAAATAACAAAAAATATTAAAAAGAAATACTGGTCAGGGCTCTGGCTGGTTGGCTCAGCGGTAAAGCGTCGGCCTGGCGTGTGGGGGACCCAGGTTTGATTCCTGGCCAGGGCACATAGGAGAAGTGCCCATTTGCTTCTCCACCCCCCCTCCTTCCTCTCTGTCTCTCTCTTCCCCTCCCGCAGCCAAGGCTCCATTGGAGCAAAGATGGCCCGGGCGCTGGGGATGGCTCCTTGGCCTCTGCCCCAGGCCTTAGAGTGGCTCTGGTCGCGACAGAGCAAAGCCCCGGAGGGGCAGAGCATCGTCGGGCGCATGTGGGAGTCTGTCTGACTGTCTCTCCTCGTTTCCAGCTTCAGAAAAATACAAAAAAAAAATACTGGTCAGTTTGTTGATTTAAATTTACTTGTTCTTTATTTTAAATATTGTATTTGTTCCCATTTTGTTTTTTTACTTTAAAATAAGATATGTGCAGTGTGCATAGGGATTTGTTCATAGTTTTTTTATAGTCCGGTCCTCCAACGGTCTGAGAGACAGTGAACTGGCCCCCTGTGTAAAAAGTTTGGGGACCCCTGACCTAAATAATTATCTACCACCATGGCATTGAATTACTTCACCCACTCTCCACATTATTTTAGCCACTCACTTGCATGGTCAGAGTATAGATTTTTCATCACCTTTCCATAATCTCAGGGTCAAACATCTTCCCTGTTCAACTTGTCCTATCTTTTCAGCTTGCTTCTTCTAACACTCTTATGGTCTTAAGGGCTCTTATGGTCCTTCAATCCCCAGTCATATGATAATACTGATATTGATGATCAAATGTATTCGAAGGTTGAATTGAATTCTTCCCAGGATGTAATACCAAGGGAAAATGACTGGCCTGAAGGAGAACTGGATTTATCTAACCATCAGCTAAATTCTACACTAAGAAGTTTGATACATGTGTATCGTAAAGTTTAACTAGTGATAGATCAAAGAGAGAAGCTAGTAATCAAATTAATAAATATAAAAATGTATGTAATTTATATAAAATAGCTCAATGTTAAAATGTTGACAACTTATTCAAGCTTTAAAGATAACACACTGTGGAAGTCAAACAAAGCAAAAACAAATCTTGTGTTCTGTGCTGTGCACAGTCTCACAATGATAATGAAACTGTGTTTGAACAAAGCATGAAGATAACTTAGTTGTTCTCCTGCTATATGTTAAGACTCCCTCCCCTTCCTCACCATGAGAAAAACTATACATTATAAAAAGGAACTCTCCTGCTTTTAATCCTTATGACTGCTTTGTGAGGTTATTGTCCCATTTTCTAGGGAGGAGCCTGAAGAATTTAGAAGGTAAAGGGCATGTTTGAGGCCACCTAGTGAGAGCTCTGGAGCAAAGCCTGGACTTTAACTCAAGTCTTTGCCTTCCAAATTCTATTATTTTTCCCTTTCCTTTATAATTAAGTCTTGCTAAATTAATTAAACAGGAAACCATTAGACTGAGCGGCTTTGATGCCCTGGTGCCCTAAATAAGTAAACCAAAATTTAAGCCAGTAAATGTCTCAAAGTTACAAAATAGAAACCTAAAGATAACCAATCACAAACAGCCACCTGGTTTTAAGCAACAGCCAATCAATAATTTCCTTGCCTTTCTTCTGCCTTTTCTCTATGAAAGTCTCTCTCTGTGCTTGGGACCCATTCCTGTTCAGCACTGTATGACTGGAATCAATTCCTGCTCAAATAAACTCTTACATTTATTATATGCCCCAGTTTCTCTTTTAACAGTCCCAATATTTGTCATGTCAGCCAGTTTCTCAAGGTTTTTCATGAAGGAACTGCTTTCTCACTGACTGTGTTTCTCACATATCAGAGGTGCAAGATTGCATGGCATCCTCCCCACTTTGTCCACAGAGCTGCAGACAGTGGCTCCAGGCCACAGCATGCAGAGATAGAGAGAGGATAAAAAGAATTAAGATCCAGGTTGTGTCCAACACTGAATCACTGTCCATGTGCAGCAAGGAAACACATTTTTCTAACCACTCTTGAACTAAGTATGATAAAACCATCCCATAATTCCCTCCTTTTCCAAGAGAAGTTTAACAAGAATTCATAGCTCTTTTTTTAAAAAAATAATTTTTTAGAAAAACAGAGAGGAAGGAAGAGAGAGATAGAGAGAGAGAGAGAGAGAGATAGCAGTAGAAGTAGAGAGAGAGAGAGAGAGAGAGAGAGTAGCCTTCATTTGTTGTTCCACTTTAGTTGTGTGTTCATTGGTTGTTTTCTGTATTTGCCCTGACTGGGAGTCAAACCCACAACTTTGGTATTTTGGACAACACTTTAACCAACTGACCTAAGTGGCTATGGCCAGCTCTGTTTTTCAGGAAATACTTATAAAAAAAGAATATGAGAGGTCAGCACAGAGAATGGATTTGAATGGACACTCTGCCATCTCATGTGAAAGTCTCACTTTCCATTTCTTGTACTCTTGAGCATTTCAACTTCCCTTCTTGTACTTCTGCAGCTGTGTATTGTGTACACCAAACATTTACATTTGTTAGCCATTAGTTGGCTTTTACTATTGATTCTTTTTTGTTTGGTACTTTTTTTTCCCTTTGAAAGCTTCATTCAGTACTCTGGCATTAAAAAAAAGGCTCGACATGAATAAAAACAACATAATTCTCCCCATTTCTGTCTCTGTGAGAAGCCAACACCAAATAAGTTACATCCATCTTCTGTGGCTAAAACGCCTTCTGGAGCCTGTGGTTTTGCTTAGGGCACTGAAGCAGGATGTGCCGCACATTGGAAGAGAGCCATTAGCCAGTGAGCAAACTTCCCTGAGCAGATATGCGGGGAGGATCTTGAAGGCTGAATTTTTGTCTTTGTTTTTTCCTTTTTGCTGCCAATTGCAAGTTACAAATTGGATAAAAATTCCTTAACCTTTGGCTAGCAGCACTCAATTTCACGCTGTCTAATTTGTTCGTAAACAAACTTGCAAATTCGACTTAATTATTTCCCTTAAGTTTTTCCACCTTCTTTTTAGGGGCACTGGTTTGCTTGTAGACTTACTTCACTCTGTTTAACTCTAAACTGTCTGGAACATTCTGTAGCATTACCCAGGAAATTATAACCTGTAATGACTACCCAGTCTGCCTGAGCACACTATCTGAACACACCAAATTATGTGTGTTCAGAAAACCATAGACTTGCTTAGAGCTGAAAACTAAACCTTAAAGACAAAAAAATTACGTCTCCATTTGAAAAATAATAACTAGTAGCACAAGCTGATTTTCTTTAAATAAAATGAGGTAAGAGAAGAAAGAATTAAGTAAAGACAAATATTGCTGTGAGTACAAATAATATCTAGAAACCTCTCTCAGTGGAATGAAATCTTTATATTTTTTTCCATGCCAAGGAGAAGATAACTATTTCCAGTTGAAGTGTACCTGGACTATAGATTATTTTTGTTTTTCAAACTCCATTTTCAATGAAAAATCCTCCCGGGAACTTCTCTTGAATCTTCTGTGTTGGTTTGCTGTATTACTTTTCCAAGTTTGCCATAATTTGTTATTACCACACACCGGGTGACTTAAAACAACAGAAATTTATTTTCACAGTTCTGGGGACTAGAAGCCTGAAATCAAGGTGTTGGCAGGGTCGTGCCCCCTCCCAGGGCTCTAGGGAAGAATATTTACCTGCCTCTCTCCTGGCTTCTGGTAGTGACTGGCAATCTTTGGCATTGCTTTGCTTATAGTCTTTCATCTCTGTCTCAGTTTTCACACAGTGTTCTTTGAGATTCTCTCTGTGTTTTCTCCTCTTGTAAAGGCACTAGTTATTATATTTAGGGCCCATTCTAATCCAGTATGTCTTCATCTTAACCAATTATATCTGCAAAGATCTTATTTCTAGATAAGCTTACATTCTGGAGGTCTGGGTAGACATACATTTTTATTTATTTTAAAATCATTTTTGTTTTTTAATTACAGTTGACATGCATTATATATTAGTTTCAGGTATATACTCCAGTGATTAGACATTATATAACTTATTAAGTGATCATCCTGATAAATCTTACACCCATCTGATGCCATATATAATTATTAGAATATTATTGACTATATTCCCTATGCTGTATTTTACATCCCCAGGTCTATTCTGTAACAACCAATTTGTACTTCTTAATTCCTTCACCTTTTTCATCCATCTTCCTCACCCTTCTCTTATCTGACTGACATCTATAAACATTTTCTCAGTATCTATGAATCTTTCTGTGCTGCTTGTTCATTTATTTTGTTGTTTAGATTCAGTTGTTGATAGATATGTATTTAATGCCATTTTATTCAAAATTTTAATCCTTTTTTCCTCCTTTTTCTTAAAAAAAGCCCTTAACATTTCATATAATACTGTTTTGGTGATGAACTTCTTTAGCTTTTTCTTGTCTGGAAAACTCTTTATCTGTCCTTCTAAATGATAGCCTTGCTGGGTATTGTAATCTTGGATGTATGTCCTTGCATTTCATCACTTTGAATACTTCTTGCCAATCCCTTCTGGCTAGCAAAATTTCTTTTAAGAAATCAGCTGACAGTGTTATCAGAGCTCCCTTGTATGTAATTGTCTTTCTCTTGCTGCTTTTGAGATTTTTTCTTTGTCTTTGACGTTGTGCATTTTAGTTATGATGTGTCTTCATGTGGGCCTCTTTGGGTCCATTTTGTTTGGTACTCTCTGTGCTTCCTGGACTTGTATGTCCATTTCTTTCACCAAGTTAGGGAAGTTTTATGTCATTATCTTTTCAAATAGTTTTCAATTTCTTGCTCTCTCTCTCTTCTTCTGGCATACCCATGATGTGAATGTTGGTAAGCTTGAATTTGTCCTACAAGCTCTTTATACTATCCCCATTTTTTTTGATTATTAGTATTATTTTGCTGTTGTGATTAGATATTTTTTGCTTCCTTGTATTTAAGTTGCTGATTTAATTTTTGGCTTCATCTCCTTTATTGTTGATTCTCTTTAAATTATTTTTCATTTCAATTATCTCACTAACTGACTAGTCCTTTTTTATCTCACTAAATTCACTCAGCGTCCTTATAACCAGTGTTTTGAACTCTGCATCTAGTAGGTTGCTTGCCTCCATTTTGTTTAGTTCTTTTTTGTTCTCTTCTTTCATTTGGGACATGTTTCTTTGTATCCTCATTTTGACAGCCTTCCTATGTTTTGTTCTGTGTTTTAGGTAGAGCTGCTGCATCTCCCAGGTATGGTAGAGTAGCCTAATGTTCTGTAGGGTTCAGTGGCTCAGCCTCCCTGAACACCCAAACAAGGAGAGATTTACCCCCAGGTTGATTAGCTGCAAGGACTGGCTGCAACCACTGACCACTGACCACAGTGGAGGATCAACTGTACAGGGTTCCACCTGACAGAGAAGAACTTACCCAAGCGGGGTTCTGATGCTTGCTGAGTTCACCTCTTGAGTGTGTTGCTTGTGGAGGTGGTTGGGTGGTGATGCTCAACATGGCCTGATGCTGTCCACTGGATGTACTGGCGCTGGGGTCTTCCAGGTGGTGCAGGTCAAGGTCAGCTGCTGCCTACCTGTGTACTTCCCCAGGGCCACCCAACACAAGCTACAGAGTTATCTGCAGATGACAGCTACATGTGCTGGATTTTCAGGTGCCCAGATGAAGCCAAGCTGTGAACCAAGGTTGGCTGCTGCTAGAGTTGGACCTGAGACCACTTAGCAAGAGGTACAGGGCAAATCTGAAGCACAAGCCAAGACAGGCCGTTTTTATGGAAAAGCCAGTAGAAATAGCTTGGGTGGGCCTGGAAGTTGGGTGGGGTGGTGCTACAGGGAATCACCAGGACAGGGCAAACAGTGTGAGTCTTATTGATGTAATCTGAGATAGAGTGCTTGCCTGCCTGCCTGCTCTGTGGGCAGAGGGCTTATCAAAGGAACAATTCTTTCTTCCAGCACTCTATCTGGGGAAAAGATGCCCCCAGCTCTCAAATGCCAGACAATTCAATTCTTCTCCATATATCTCTGGTTCCTTTAGAGTTGCTGCCCCAGCACTGGAGCTCAGAGGGAGTAAGTCTAAGTAAGTTCGTGCATGAGCCCTTTAAAAGGAACTGCCTGGAACTCCAGCAGCTCTCTGTTTCCCTTCTCCTCAATCGTAGTTGATTTGTACAATCTTAAGTTATAGGGAATTCTCTTACTTGCAGCAGAACTCTGGAATGGGGGCCTAGTGTGGGTCTGGGGCTCCTTGCTCCTTAGGGGAAACATACACAGCTAAGATACCCCTCTTTATTTTCATCTGCCACACTTGGGTGCTGGACCAACCCATTTCTCATCTTTGCCCCTCCTACCAGTCTTGATGTGGCTTTTTTGATTTCTTAGTTGTAAGAGTCCATTCAGCCAGATTTCAGGCAGTTCTGAATGATGGTTGTTCTGTAATTTAGTTGTAATTTGGATGTAGTTGTGGGAGGAGGTGAGTCTATGTTTATTTACACTGCCATCTTGCCTGGAAGTCTGGGTTGACATACATTTTTTTTTTGGGGGGGGCAATGACACTATACTCAACACACAATAGTTGTTCACTGACAAGTAAATATACATGATGCCAGATGTGGTAATTTCAATTGCATATCTGGAAGTTTGCTCAGTCATCTGGTTTTGACATTTTGAGGATAGAAACCTCTATATTTTAGAGTTCCGATCAAAGCTTGGTAGATAGAGCCCATGTCTTCCTTTGGTTTGCCTGTGGACAGTCTTAACATCTCTTCCATGTACCCAACCCAAACAGATAATGTACTGGGGCAGTCAAAGCTCAAAGGACTAAATTCAGAGTGGAGGAAAAACATTTTGAATCCTCCCTGCTAAGGATAGTGCAGAAATGCACCGTGCTAAATCCCATAGAGGGATTCAGGCTAAGGGCTATATTATTATTTTTTGAAAGTCCTTCTTACCTAAGCTTTGACTATAATTGAGTTCTTAGAACTGAAATTTAGCATATGACTTACACTTTCAAGATCCAGTGGAAAGCCTATCTAGTTGGAATGGGATAATAACTCTTTGCCTTTCATGCTAGGAAAGGAGACTTGTCTGGGTGCTTCTGAAATACTTTAGTGCTATTCTAATACACAGCTATTAAAATTTACCCACTGAAAAAATTCCAACCTTGAATGACCTGTTAGTGCTCTTGTTTTTCTATCATTTGTTTTTGTTTGTTTGTGTTCCATACTTCTTTCCTCTGTTGCTACCTTTTTTAAGTCAAGTGTTTTTGTGGTGGTTTTTTTAAGGGTGGTTACCATTAAGTAATGAAAAGGGTACCTACCATATTCATTGTAGTACCCTATCTTATAAGTATTTCTGCACTTCATCATCCTTTGCTACTGTTAATCTCCATCCTCTCCCCCCTTTTTTTCCTTTGTTGTCACAGTTTAAGTTTGGTTTTATTGTGTTCTTGGTGGAGCTGTTACTTGTGGTGATGTTTTCTTTTGTTCTTTGAATCTGGTTGGAAAACCCCCCTTAGTATTTCCTGGAGTGGGGGCTTTCTGTTGATAAATTCTCTCATCTTTTCTGTATGTGTGAATGTTTTTATATCTCCTTCATACTTGAAGGATAGCTTTGATGGGTATAGTATTCTTGGCTGAAAGTTCCTCTCTTTCAGGGCTTTAAATATTGGGGTCCACTCTCTTCTAGCTTGTAGAGTTTCTGCTGAGAAATCTGATGATAATCTAATAGGCCTTCCTTTATATGTTGTACTCTTCTTTTCCCTGGCTGCCTTGAGAATTTTTTCTTTGTCATTGGTTTGTGTCATCTTTATTATGATGTGCCTTGGAGTGGGTTTGTTGGGGTTAAGAAAACTTGGTGTTCTGTTTGCTTCTTGAATTTGAGGCTTTAGTTCCTTCCACAGGCTTGGGAAATTCTCGTCTATTATTTGTTTGAGTATATTCTCCATTCCATTTTCTTTCTCTTCTCCCTCTGATATACCTGTTATTCTTTCTGATGGAGTCAGACAATTCCTGTAGGGCTTTCTCATTTTTTATTATTTTTGAGTCTCTTTCTTCTTCTCTCTGTTGTGCCTCAAGTTGTTTGTCTTCTATTTCACTAATCCTATCTTCAATCTGGGCTGTTCTGTTAGCTAAGCTTGTTACCTCGTTTTTCAGCTCGTGAATTGAGTTTTTCATTTCTGTTTGATTTGTTTTTATAGTTTCAATTTCCTTGGTAATATATTCTTTGTGTTCATTGAGTTGTTTTCTGATCTCCCTATATTGCCTTTCTGTGTTTTCTTGTATATCTCTGAGTATTTTTAAGATTTCTATTTTAAATTCTCTGTCATTTAGCTCCAAGGCTTCCAATATGTTAAGTCTTTTCTCCATAGATTTTTCCACATCTATTTGTGTTACCTCTCTTTCTTTTGTATCCATAATATTCGATTTCCTCTTTCTTATCGGCATCTGAGGGTGGTCTTATTGATAGCATGCAGGCGCACTCCCTCGCGGCTTGAATGAGCGTCGCTGCGGTAGCTTCCTCCACACCCTCGTCTCTCAGATTCAAGTGATAACAGTCCTTTTGCTTTCAGTTTGTGTGGAACTCCGGAATGCTCCGAGGATAAATTTTTCTGTTTCTAGTTGATAAATTTGTTGTGATTTAGGGGAGAGCTGTCGGACGCGCTTCTCACAGTGCCATTTCCGTGACGTCACTCGAGAAGTTTCGACCTGTTAGTGCTAATGCCTACTCCTTTGCATTTGACCCAGTTCAGCAACAACTGATATATTCTGGGAAAGATGGAAAAAATAACAAAGGATGGCCATAGTTGTTGAGCTGCTTTCCAAATTTATTTCTTTCTTTTCCTTCCTTCCTTCCTTCCTTCCTTCCTTCCTTCCTTCCTTCCTTCCTTCCTTCCTTCCTTCCTTCCTTCCCTCTCAATTTAGTGAGAGGAGGGGAAGGCAGAGACAGACTCCCACATACACCCTAGCTGGAATTCACCTGGCAAGCCCACTAAGGGGTGATGCTCTGCCTGTCTGAGGCATTGCTCCTTTGCTCAGCAACCAAACTCTTCTTAGCACCTGAGGTGGAGACCAGGGAACCATCCTCAGTGCCTGAGGCCATGATCCATGGCTGCAGGAGGGGAAGAGAGAGAGGGAGATGGAAAGAGAGAGAAAAAAAGTGAGAGGGGCAGGGGTGGAGAAGCAGATGGGTGATTCTTCTATGTGCCCTGACTGGGAATCAAACCTGGAAAATCCACACACCAGGCCGATGCTCTACCACTGAACCAACCGGCCAAGGCCGCCTTCCAGATTTCTTAATTAAATTTCTGGTCTTCAATTAGTCTCTCACCTTCTCTTTTAAACATCCAGCCATCTGGTTAATAGTGTAAACCGATTATAATAAGGGAAAGTTTATATGAGTGACAAAGTTCCTGCAGGTGTTGCTTAGATGTATGGGTTGGGACAGAACCAGAATTGTAGGGAATCTGGAAAATTGGCTTTAATAAGAATATGTGGGAGTCAGAGAAATGCCTTCCCAGGAAATAGTAAATGGATCTAGGCATAGTAGTTATCAGGATGCTTGAAGCACAGAGACCTGATGAATCCCCAAATGGGCATACTGGGATAATTTTATTTAATCCAAATCTTGAAGGCATTCATTGAGCATTCAAATCAGCAGTATACCCTAATAATAACTATTTCTCCACATTCGCTAAATTTATGCAGCTATTCATGGGCTATCCACAGGGAAATGAGATAAATGATAAAGATAAATAATTATAACAGCAGTTTGCTTTATTATATTATAAAAAGGAGGCATCATTAGTAAGAATTTGTTGATTTCTGTATTATCAGTTGCTCAGGCTGACTATGATTATTCTATGGTTTTGAAATGTGTAATGAATTCTTTTCTATCTGATACAGATTTTGAAAAAAGATAGCATTTTTATTCTTTCTCCCACACTGATCACTTTCAAGTTACCATGGTTTCTGAATTGTATTTAGTAATCACTCTGTAAGTATATTAACTAACTTACTAAATTTAGTAGATTAGTTAAGAAACTGAAACAAATTAATCAGTGTAATTTCAATCATCATAATGTCTGCAGTTTCAATCATAGTATTTTTATAATGCGAAAAAGATATCAGATCACTGCAAGCATTATCTGCTTTGGAGGGATTTATAAAATTTACAACTATTTTGCTTACAATGTCAATGTTAATTTATTTCAAAGTCTTAGAAATAGATATACTTCTGAAGATGTCATTTTTGTGTCCAGGCCATTTCTGACAGCTGTCCACTCCACAAAAGGAAAAGCACTTCAGGCATATAGTGAGCTTAATCTGTAATCAGTATTTCAACCAGATATTCATGTATTTATTCACTCCTTCACTCAACTAATGATTATTTTTATAATAACCTACTATATATCACAGACTGTTCTAGATAACAATGATATAGAGGACAAAATAAGCCCTTCCCTAATACTGAAGCTTATAGTCTAGTAAGGCTATAGTCTGGGAGACAAAACAATAAACAACAAATATATATCATCTTAGGTGCTGTCAATATATATATATATATAGAGAGAGCGCCATGAAAAAAATGGGATGCAGGGTAGAAGGATGGTGAGTGAAACAAGATAGTAGCTTTTCTGCAAAGATTTAAAAGAATGAAAGAGTGAGCTGTGGGCAAGGGTGGACTTATTTATTTAAAAAAATTACTTTAGTGAGCGAGAGAATGAGAGAAAGGAAGGGAGATAGATGAGAAGCATCAACTCTTAGTTGCATGACTGTAGTCATTCATTGATTGCTTCTCTTCTGTGTCTTGACTGGGGAGCTCTGGCCAAACCAGTGATTCCTTGCTCAAGCCAGTGGCCTTGGACTCAAGCCAGTGACCATGGGATCATGTTGATGATCTCATGCTCAAGCCGCTGACCCCACACTCAAGCTGGCGAGCTTGCACTCAGGCCAGATGAGCCCACACTCAAGCTGGTGACCTTGGGGTTTCAAACCTGGGACCTCAGTGTCCCAGGTCGATGTTCCATCCCTGCACCATCACCAGTTCGGCAAGGGTGGACTAACTGTGAAGCAAAGGAAACTTAATCTTTGGGACATTCATGTGCATGGGTCTCTGAGTGATGGGAATTGCTAGGTACTATAAAGTATTCTTATGGAGAGAGGAAGCTGGTTTGCCATCAGGAATCATTTCTACATAAGAATTTCTGCTAAAATGCCGAAGATATCTCCAGAGAAAGTTAGCAATTACCCAAAGTAATCCCCAGAATTCTAATAATTAGCTGTAATTTCTGATCTCATGCTAAATAACTACTAACCTAATTTTGTATTTGTGGTTTTATTTGTTTTTGGGTTTCAACTAGCCTTTATCCACTCTAGCCATGAGAATCACAGGGCAAGGGGTAGAAGGAAGAGCAGTAAGGAGGCGCAGCATGTGCATGTGTGTGTGCGCGCACACAACAAGCATCTTTAAGAACTTTGGGTTTTATTCTAATTAAATTATAAAGCCAAATTTGAGATTAGAGGAATTACTGGATCTGATTGACATTTTAATCAGATATTTTTTAAAAAAATCACTCTTGCTGCTTTGTGCAGTTGAAGTGAAAAGAGACAGGAGGAGAAGCAAGGCTATCTGGTGGGGCACACCAGGAACCCAGCCAAGCGGTGGATGCCATTGGGACTATGAGGGCAGCAGTAGAGGTGGTGAAAATGCCAGGATTTGTATATATATTTAAAGCAGAGATGAGAACACTTGCAAATGTATTGGATGTAGTTAATAAAGAGAAGAGGGGAGTCAAGGGTCATGCCAAAGTTTTTGGTTTGAATAATGAATAGCTGGAGGTGCTATTTATTGAGTTGGGGACTTGAATGGAATTCAGCTTTGGGCAGTGTTAAGTTCAAGACAGACATACAAGCAGAGCTGGAAAGTGGATGGTTGAGTATGTAGGTCTTTCACAGACCTTCTGTCATTTAGTTTTCAATGTAACCCTGCCATGTAGGTATCATTATTCCTTTCTAAGTGTTTAAAAATGTGATTTAAATGTTATCCAATACTATTTAACAATATATGTGGGTATTATAAGACTTGAATTCAGGTCTTCTTGGTATCTGATCTCTTGTTCTTCCCATTGTATTATCTGTCTTCACCTTTTCAATCTTACTTTCCCCCTTCCTTCCCTCCCTTCCTTCCTCCCTCCTTTTCTTTCTTCCATAAATACTTATGAACATCTCTAAAGTACTATACATTGGGATTGTAACATGAGCAAGACATAGTCCTAGCCTTCAATATGCCTTATGATCTTAATAACTTATTGGTTGTATCGAAGTGTGGAGAAAATAGAATCCTATTAAACTCATTACTTAATATATTCTTGAGTCCAAGAAACTATGCATTATAGAAAATAGAATTTATAATAATTTTCTTGGAAAAAAGGAAGTGCTACTAAAATTAACATAAATTTCAATTTTAAGACACTGACTTTAGACTATATAAGAATACAGATTAGAATTTAAAAATATAATACATATAATTAATATTTATTGGGCCTTTATAGTCTAAGGTTTCAGTGTGCTTTATTTCACTTAATCAATACAAGAAACCTTTGAGAAAAACCAATATTATTTCTCTTTCACAGATGAGGAAAGTAAACATAAAGAGGTTAAGTTGTTGAGTAGCAAAGCAAGAAACCAAACCCAAGGTATTTGATTAACGGAGGGCAGAGGCAAAGATTCTAGACCAGATTCAGTTTCTAAATTTGGGGGCATCTGTTCTTGGACTTACAGCATACTCATCAGTAAACTTGGATTTACAAATCACAGTGCATCTCATACATTCTACTAAGATTGTAACAGTTATTATATTTTATTATGAGATATAAATCTTATTTAAAATGTGACAGACAATAAATAGTTATAGATATCATTTATTCAATACCAGGTTTGGTGCTTTATAAAGCTTATCTACTTCAGTAATCACAGTAGCCCTGCAAGGTCAGATTTATTATATGTGTTATACACAGAGAACATATTAAGTAATTTGCTGAATGCCAAAAAACTGGTAAGCTTTGGAACTGGATCTAACCCAGTTCTAAATCCAAATTCTGTGAACATCACACCATTTTAGTTTGTCTCCAGAAAAGTAAGGATCATATTAAATGCAAAAAATTTCAAAAAAGAAATTTATTCTCAGAAAAAAAAGACATTTTGGGAAGAGTTTAATCTAGTTAGAAGAGGTTGTTAAAATGCTGAAGTTGTTTGCCACAACATCAGCCTAGTGAGATAATCTCAAATAACTTAATGCCCCTGATCGGCAAGCTTTCTGTAGACAAGAAACTGCCAAGATTCATCCATTAGTAAAATTTAAGATTTCCTTAGGAATTTCCACCACTAACAATATCATATTATATAAATTATCTCGCAAACATCAAAATGTTTAGGAAAACAGACCCAGACTGAGACTTCTTGAAAGTATATATCACAGAGTTAACTATTAAATGACCATTTATGAGCATGGAGTATACTGATATTTGTGTATATCAGTTTTTTTTTAACTTCAAACATAAACAAAAGAGAAAAAAATAGAATATTACACCCAGCCCCCAGAAACCACGTATTTGCTTTCTATTTCTATAAAGTTGATTTTTCTGTATATTTCATATAAATAGAATCATATCATATTTGTTCTTTTGCATCTGGTTTCTATTACTTAGCAACATGGTATTAAAGTTCATTCACATTTTAATGTGCATCAGTTTGTTCATTTTTATTGCTGCATGGTATTGTATGACATGAATATACCACATTTTGTTTAACAGTTCAGAACTTGAACATTTTGATTATTTCCAGTTCAGGCTATAATGTATAGTACTGCTAAGAACATTTACATTTTAGTCTTTTCATGGACCTATGTTATTTCTCTTCAGTAGAATATTTCTCTTTGGTAGATACCTAGGCATGGAATTGTCAGATTATATAGTAAATTTGTGTTCAGCTTTTTAAATAACTGCCAATTTCTTCAAAAGGGCTGCCCACTTTATATTCCAAGCAGCAGTTAATTATTCTAATTCCTTTACATTTCCATATTAAGTTTAGAATCAGCTTGTCTATATTTACAAAATTGCCTGCTGAAATTTGATTAGAATCACATTAAGTCTCTAGGTCATTTAGGGAAAAATTGACACCTTAACTATGTTGAATCTTTCAATTCATGGAAAGGTCTGTTTCTTCACTTATTTGGGTCTTTGATTTCTTTCATTAATGTTTTGCAGTTTTTAGCAGATATACTCAATAAATACCTTATTAGATTTATACCTATGTATGTTATTGTTGAAAGGATCTGTTGTAAATGGTATTGTTTTTAAAATTTAGGTTTATAATTGCCAATTGTTAGCATATAGAAACAGGATTGAGCTTTATATTCTACAACTTTGCTAAACTCATTAGCATTTAGACTTTTTTTGGGTACAATTCTTGGGATTTTCTACATAGACTCTCAGGTAATCTCTGAATAACGATGGCTATATTTCTTGCTCTCCAATTTTGTACATCTTTTATTTATTTTCTTGTTTTATTACATTAAATATGAGTAAATAGAGTGGATATCTTCACCTTGTTTATGATCTTAGGATGTAGTTATGATCTTAGAACATAGCTTTTAACGCTTTGTTATGAAGTATAATGTTATCCATAGCCATTTTGTTGTTGTTTTTGGTCTTTGTAGATGTTCTTTTATTAGCTTGAGTAAATTTTCTTATTTTTTGAATTAGATGAGTGTTTATTATTGATGGATGTTGAATTCTGTCATATCCTTTTTTTTCTTCTTTAATTGGTATGATCACTTGGTTTTCTTCTTTGACTGTTTATATGTTGGATCATGCTGATTTTCACATTTTAAATAAACCTTGCATTCCTAGGATATCCTGTCTGGTAGTAGAACTTGTGTGTGTGTGTTGTAATTGTTTTATGTTTCTTGATTCTATTTTCTCATATTTTGTTAAGAATTTTTGTGTCATCTTGGCACTGACGACTATTGATTTTCTTTTCTATTGCTGGTTGGGTTTTCCCGGTTCTTCATATGTAGAGCCATTTTCAGATTGTATCTATGCATTCAAACATTATGTTATGAGACTCTGGTTTTATTTAAATCCTACTGAGAATGTTGAAATTTTATTTTAGCGTGTAGTTAGCCCTGTTGGGTTCAGACTGTAAGTTCTAAATAGCCTTTGTTGGGTTGTGGTTTCAGTATTTGTATTGGCCACTTAGTATTGCACATTGAGATTTGGGAAATGGGTCTCTAGCATAGTTCAGTTCTCAGCCTTTTAGGGTGAGACCCATAAAGGGTCTAAATTAATGCTAATTAGGGCAAGACCCATAAAGGCACAAGATGGAGGTGAGTCTAGAAGTCATGAACGACTTCACAGGGATGCTTTCTGGAGCTCTTATCTCTCTGTGATCTCTCCAGTACTTACTGGGGCTTCCCTTTTCAGCTTTTTGGCCAGATATCTGGGCATTTAGTTACCCTGATTTTCTGTGCACTTTTTGCAACTGTACCTTCATCTTAGACTGAGCAGAAAGACAGAAAGCAGAGTCTGGCTTCACATACTCACCCGTCAGTAAGAGGATCCTGGGACCATGTGTCTTTTGATTGTAGAAGAAGGTTTCTTTCCTTCAGAGTTTTAGGTGCTTGTGAACTCCTGCTGCCTTAACTTGGGTAGTGATGGGATTGCCTTGGAGTTAGTGGAGCAGAACCAGGGATGACACGGTTAGGTGTTTGTATCATTGAGCTGCTGAGTATCATATGCTTCCTGCTGATGTGTTATGTGGCAACATATGGGGGTTCCAAGGTGCACACAGTGAAGCATAGCTATGCCATTATCCTCTGTCATGATTCTCTCTCCTGTGGTTTTGATTTGCATTTTGCTAATGACTCATGGGTTGAGCATCTTTTTATGTGCTTATTGGCTGTTTGTATACTTTGGAGAAATCTCTACTTTCAAATCCTTTCCCTATGTTTTGAGTTGTCATTTTGTTATTGAGTTATATAGTTTATTTATGTATTCTGTATACAAGACCTTATTAGATATTTGATTTATAAATATTTTCTCTCATTTGTAATTTTTTTTTTTTACTTTATTGATTGTGTCTTTTGAGTCAATTTTTTTTTATGAAGTTCAATTTATCCTTTTTTTTTTCTTTTGTTGCCTGGGCTTTTGATGTTATATCTATGAAACCATGGCCTAATCCAGGGGTAGTCAATCTTTTTTATACCTACCGCTCACTTTTGTATCTTTGTTAGTAGTAAAATTTTCTAACTGCCCACCAGTTCCACAGTAATGGTGATTTATAAAGTAAGGAAGTAACTTTACTTTATAAAATTTATAAAGCAGAGTTACAGCAAGTTAAAGCATATAATAATTATCACTTACCAAGTACTTTATGTCAGATTTTTGCTACATTTGGCAGAATAAATCTTTATAAAACAACTTCTATAATTAAATCTATCTTTTTATTTATACTTTCGTTGCTCTGCTACCACCCACCATGAAAGCTGGAACGCACACTAGTGGGCAGTAGGGACTAGGTTGACTACCACTGGTAATCCAAGGCCATGAAGATTTGCTCTAATGTTTTTAAATAAGAGTTTTATCTTTTCAGGTCTTATATTTTAGTTGGAGATCCATGAGTGAATTTTTGTTTATGGTGTGAGGTAATGTTCTTTCTTCTTCTTCCTTTTCTGCCTTCTCCTCCTTCTTCTTCTCCTTCTCCTTCTCCTTCCTCTCCTTCCTCTTTTTCCTCTCCCTCTCCCTTCTTCTTTATTTTTTTCATGTGAATATCAGTTAACCTTGCATCATTTGTTGAAAAGACTATTATTTCTGCCATGAAATTATCTTAGAACTTTTGTAAAAATCTATTGACCATAAATATTAGGGTTTTTTTTTCTAGGCTATCAAATCTATTCCATTGCTCTACACGTTTATTATTATGCCAGCACTATACTGTCATGATTACTGTAACATTTGAAAAAGTTTAGAAATTGAGAAATGTGAGTCCTTCAGCTTTGTGCTTTTTTGTCACAATTGTTTTGGCAGGAAAGTGTTTTTACTCTAGGATAATACATATTTAAGACTTGAAGTTTAAAGTAATGGTAGGCTTAGATATTTGTGATTCTTATTCAGACCGTACATTCTTATTTTCCCTCCTGTGCTTTCCAACTAAACAAATCAATCCAGGTGCTAGTCATACTGTTAGAAAATGTCCTTTGCCAGCCCTGGTGTTACAGCAATTTTGGACCCACATACTTTACTCTTATTTGCTAATCTCCATTTTTGAATTTGTCTAACACTTTACCTTTGGATTTATCTCCTATAAATTATCCCCAGATTAATTTTTGAGCTTGAGATTGAGTTTTCTGTGTACATATTTTCAAATTGAGCTTATCAGTACACTCAGACACTATGTCCTTCTGTGTACTCTGTGTATACTCCTGCTGGACTAGGATCATGCCCCACATTACGATCGTGCTCTGGTATCATAATGATCCTCTGGACAGAGTTCTAAGCAACATATTGGTATTCCTTCCTGTGGCTTGATACCTTAGTCTACTCCTCATACTTATTGGATGTTTACCTCTTTCTAACCAGTGAGGAACTTTGTTGTTTAGGCAGCACAACCCTGTATGTGTCTACACAGGGATGCTATATCTAATGTTTCTTTTTGAAATAAATCTAGGTTAATTTCATGCAATAGACAGGTTAGTGGTAAACCATTATACTCTTTACATAAAACAGTTAAAAGCTTTTTTAATTTTCTGAATTTTTATTTTGACTTTGTGATTGATAATACTCAATCATATTTTAACTCATTTCAATGAATTGGTTAAAAATAATGGAAAACAGGTATATCAATTCATTTGGAAGCCTAAGTGTAGAATCAGGCTAAATGATGGTGCTATAACCTGAAAACAAAAGACAATTGGTTTTACTTACTGATGTAACATATTCATAGAGGCGTTCTAACTGCTGGAGAGAATACACATGTTTATAGAGCTACAGAAACTGGAGTTTACGGCTTTGCAGATAAGAACCTGTGGGACTTTGAGAGATTTAATCAACATTTAGACTATAAACATACTCTTTGCCAGTTCTAGGTTATATTTAAGTTTTAGGTTGATTTCCCAAAAAACAAGAGGTTCAGCACTTGTACCAGGATGTTTTGATGCTTCTTTTTCAGCCTGGAATCCCAGTTGCTTATTGTTTACAGAAGTCAGTGCCGTTGTTTTTGGAAATGGGAATGGAAAATTCTCCAGAGCCCTTCTGAGGTCAGACCAGAGTCTCCTGAAGGTTGTTTGAGGGCCCAAGTTTTGAATCAGCTGCATGAATAACAATTTTGATTGTGCTGGGGTCAGAATAATTTTTATCTAGCCCTGTGCCTCTTCAGTGGGCTAGCCTGGCCAAATTTAACTAATTTTTTGAAATGGGCTAACTTGCTTGTCCTTGAATTCTGCATACTGGACGAAAAATTGGCCCTGGCTGTGTCTGAGTAACCCTGTTTTCAATGTGCAAGGAGAGAGAAGTGTGGCCTGCCTTTAGAGATTAACATGCCTGCTTCTTTTTTCTTCTCTTTGATCAAGGGTGTAGCTCCTTGAGTGTTTTCTGGAGTGAGCCTCTGCCTGGGCCATGTGAACCATTCTTTGATTCCCCCTCCCTTCATCATTCTTGCACTTTAAAAAATGAATGGAATAATCTACAAAGTCTCTACAACTCCAGTTCTTTAATTTTTGCTTTGATTCTGAGTTGACAAGTGGCAATCTGGCTTTTACGTCTTTACATCTTTTCTGTCCCTTTTAGAAATACTGATGTGGTGGCAAACACAGAGGGAGCCTCCACAGGCAAAGAGACTCAGCAGCCCTCTGCTGAGAGAAAAGACTGTCTCTTTCCTCTTTTTCATTGTGACCAGGGCCACTCAAATTATTTGTCCACAGGAAATACCCTGGCTTGCTGGGAGCTCTAATGGGCACGACAATCAATACTGCTTATACTAATGTGTCATGCTCTCAGTAAGAGATTTCAACAGTAGATTATTTTCCTCTGGGGATTCAGTTAACAGCATTTATACAACAGCCACAGCATTCAATGCACTAGGCATAGGGAAAGACGAGGGAATTCCAGGGAATGGTTCCTGCTCTTTAGGAGCTTCTTAGCTGAGGGAGTGATATTTGTATGAGTCAGGATTCTCTAGAGAAACAGAATCAGAACCAATAGAAGAATATGTGTATATATTTATTTATGAGGGTGGGGGAAGAGAAGGAATTGACTCACACAGTTTTGGAATTTGAGGAGTTCCAAGCTGGAGACTCAGGAGAGTCAATAATGTAAGTTTCAGTCCAAGGGCAGGAGAAGACTGATGTCCCAGTTCAAGCAGTCAGCACGGAGAAGTTCTCTCTTACTTAGACTTTTTGTTCTTTTCAAGTCTTTAATTGATTGGATGAGGGCTAACTATATTATGGAATGCTATCTGCATTACTCATTCTACCCGTATATTAATCTGTTCATGAGCTTCCAGTGTTATAAGTAAAGACAGTGTAGATAAGGAGCTCTTGGTATCAAATGCAATAGAAAGACGAAAATGGAGAAGACATGTAGGTCATGATCAGTGGTATTCTCAATGATATTGGCCAGGAGTACAGAAGACACATCTCAAAGGGTAGTGAAAAGAACTATCTGATACTTCAGAGCAGGAATGGGAAATGAAAAGAAACAAGCATTATATGGAGTACAGTAAAAACAAATGATTTCCTTTGGAGTTTCGAAGAAATTCAGCACATTTAAATGACACTGTTGTTATTATTATTATTATTATTTTATTTATTGTGTTTACATAGATTCTAGTGTTGCCCCAAATGCATCCTGCCCTCCCCTGTTTCCCCTCAACATCTTCTCGCCACCCTCCCAACAGCGCCCTCCCCGCTTCCCTTCAGGTTTATCCCATCCTATCATCCACTTTCCCTCTGTCCTCTTTTCTTCTGGTCCTTTGATCCCTCCTCTGTCTCAATTCCGTTCCTCAGTTCACATTGTTCCTTGTATTCCTCAAATGAGTGAGGTCATATGAAATTTTCTTTCTCTGCCTGGCTTATTTTGCTTAACGTAATAGTTTCCAGGTCCATCCATGTTGTCGCAAAAGGTAAGATTTCCTTCTTTTTCTGGGCCCCATAGTATGCCATGTACCATTCCTTTTTAATCCACTCGTCCACTGCCAGACACTTGGGTTGTTTCCAGATCTTCGCTATTGTGAACAATGCTGCCATAAACATGGGGGTGCATTTCTGTTTTTGAATCAGTGATATGGTATTTTTGGGATATATACTTAAAAGTGGAATGGCTGGGTCAAAAGGCAGTTCCATTTTTAATTTTTAGAGCAATCTCTATACTGTTTTCCGCAGTGGCTGCACCAGTCTGCATTCCCACCAGCAGTGCAGGAGAGTTCCCCTTTCTCTACATTCTCACCTGCACCTATCATGTGTTGTTTTGTTAATGAGCACCACTCTGACTGGTGTGAGGTGATATTTCATTGTGGTTTTAATTTGCATTTCTCTAATGATTAGTGAGTGATGTTGAACATTATTTTATCTGTCTGTTGGTTGTCTGTATGTCCTCTTTGGAGAAGTGTCTATTCATTTCTATTGCTCATTTTTTGATTGGATTGTTTATCTTCCTGGTTTTGAGTTTTACAAGTTCTTTATAAATTTTTATTATTAACCCCTTATTGGACGTATTGTCAAATATGTTCTCTCATTGTGTGGTTTGTCTTTTTATTCTGTTCCTGTTGTCTTTAGCTGTACAAAAGTTGTTTAGTTTGATATAGTCCCATTTGTTTATCCTGTCTTTTATTTCACTTGCCCATGGAGATAAATCAGCAAATGTATTGCTGCGAGAGATGTCAGTGAGCTTACTATGTTTTCTTCTAAGATGCTTATGGTTTCACGACTTACATTTAAGTCTTTTATCCATTTTGAGTTTATTTTTGTGAATGGTGTAAGTTGGTGGTCTATTTCATTTTTTTGCAGGTAGCTATCCAATTTTCCCAACACCATTTGTTAAAGGGACTGTCTTTACTCCATTGTATGCTCTTACCTCCTTTGTCAAATATCAATTGTCCATAAAGATGTGGGTCTATTTCTGCGTTCTCTGTTCTGTTCCATTGATCTATATGCCTGTTCTTATGCCAGTACCAAGCTGTTTTGAATACAATGGCCTTGTAGTATAACTTGATATCAGGAAGTGTGATACCTCCCATTTTATTATTCTTTTCCGAAATTGCTGAGGCTATTCATGTTCCTTTTTGGCTCCATATAAATTTTTGGAATATGTGTTCTATATATTATTTATTTATTTTTAAATTTTATTTAGAAAATTAGTTTTAACAGGGTGACATTTATCAATCAGAGTAGATAGCTTTCAGGTAAACATTTCTATAGCATCTGTACTGTAAATATTGGGGAGAAACACTTTGTAAAGTATGTGCTTGTCTAACCACTATGCAGCACACCTGAAATGAATACAAAATAATATAGAATATAAACTCTAATTGGAAAATAAACTAGAATCCTCATCTGTATTTAGAGAAATTTACTGTCCTCTAATTGCTCTCTGTGAAATGACTGCTGCCAGTTTTTGTCACTTAGGAATGTGTTGCAAATGGATATAAATCAATTTGGTCATGTAAACGTCTTTAAATTCTTTTTAACCACACAAAAAATCATAGTCACTAAAAAGTTCGAGGTGCCTGAGGGTTAGCATTTCTCCCCAACCTTGCTACCAGATTTTAAAGAAAGTAAATTTAAGACCAAATTCCAGCTCACATATACTTACTAAACAATCATTTATTTGCAAGCAAATTAATACAACCTGTTCTGTAAATTAGATGTTCTTGTTCTGTTCTTTTCGGGCACTTCGACCACGTTTTGAGTGACAATATTCCACAGGCAAGATTCTATCACCCTTCTGGTCAGCAGCAGGAAAGAGCAATCCTCAGTGGCTGGACACAGATCTAATCTGGAATTAAGCCTTGGGTTCCATACAGAAGGTATGGGCTATTATACTCTCACTGGTGTTCTATATCTTTGAAGTGTGTCATTGGTATTTTAATTGGTATTGCATTGAATTTATAAATTGCTTCGGGTAATATAGACATTTTAATAATGTTTATTCTTCCTACCTGTGAACACGGTATATGCTTCCACTTGTTTGTATCTTCCTTGATATCTTTTATCAATGTTTTATAATTTTCCGGGTATAAATCTTTAATCTCCTTGGTTAAATTTACTCCTAGGTAGTTTATTTTTTTTTGTTGCAATAGTGAAGGGGATTGTTTCCTTAATTTCTCTTTCTGACATTTCATTGTTGGTATATAAAAATGCCTCTGATTTCTGTGTATTAATTTTATACCCTGCCACCTTGCTGAATTCATTTATCAGGTTCAGTAGTTTTTTGACTAAGACTTTAGGGTTTTCTATATACAGTATCCTATCATCTGCCAATAATGGTAGTTTTACTTCTCCTTTTCCAATTTGGATGCCTTTTATTTCTTCTTCTTGTCTGATTGCTGTGGTAGGACTTCCAGTACTATGTAGAATAAGAGTGGTGAAAGGGGGCACCCATGCCTTTTCCTAATCTTAAGGGGATTGCCTTTAATTTTTGCCCATTGAATATGATGTTGGCTGTGGGTTTGTCATAGATGGCCTTTATCATGTTGAGGTATGTTCCCTGTATTCCCACTTTGCTAAGAGTTTTGATCATAATTGGGTGCTGAATTTTATCAAATGCTTTTTCTGCATCTATTGAAATTATCATGTGGTTTTTCTACTTTCTTTTGTTTATATGATGAATCATATTGATTGATTTACAAATATTGTACCATCCTTGCCTCTCCAGAATAAATCCCACTTGATTATGATGTAAGATTTTTTTCATGTATTGCTGGATCTGGTTTGCTATTTTGTTGAGGGTTTTAGCATCTAAATTCATCAGGGATATTGGCCTATAATTTTCTTTCTTTGTGTTGTCTTTGCCTGGTTTTTGAATCAGAATTATGCTCACCTCATAAAAGGAGCTTGGAAATCTTCCTTTCTCATGAATTTTTTGAAATAGCTTGATAAGGATAGGAGTTACTTCTTCTTTGAATATTTGGATATACTTGTGAAGCCATCTGGCTCCGGGCTTTTGTTAGTTGGGAGTTTTTTGATAACTGTTACAATCTCATTTGTTGTAATTGGTCTGTTTAGGTTTTCTGATTCTTCCAGATTGATTTTTGAAAAATTATATGTTTCAAGGAATTTGTCCATTTCATCTAGGTTGTCTAGTTTTTTTGGCATACAGTTCTTCATAGTATTTTCTTATAATATTTTGTATTTCTGTTGTGTCAGTTCTTATTTCTCCACTCTCATTTCTAACTTTATTTATTTGAGTCCTCTCTCTTTTTTTCTTGGTGAGTCTGGTTAAAGGTTCATCGATCTTGTTTACCCTTTCAAAGAACCAGCTCTTGGTTTCATTGATCCTTTGTATTGTTTCTTTAGCCTCCATGTCATTTATATTCACTCTGATATTTATTTTTTTCTTCCTTCTGCTATCTTTGGGATTTACTTGCTGTTCTTTTTCTAGTTCTCTTAGATGCAGGGTTAAGTTGTTTATTTGAGCTTTCTCTAGCTTCTTAAGGTATGCCTGTAATGCTATGAACTTGCCTCTCAGGACTGCTTTTGCTGTGTCCCATAAATTTTGAGTTGTTATATGCTCATTATCATTCGTTTCTAGGAATTTGTTTAGTTCTTCTTTGATCTCATTGTTAACCCATGCTTGATATGATCTCAATGTTCATAAATTTGTTGAGATTGCTTTTATGCCCTAATATGTGGTCTATCCTAGAGAATGTACCCTAAGCACTTGAAAAGAATGTATATTCTGCTGCTTTAGGGTGAAAGGTTCTGAATATATCTATTAAATCCAGTTGATCTATTGTGTTCTTTAAGTCTGCTGTTTCTTTGTTAATTTTCTTTCTTAAGGATCTATCTAGTGATGTTAGTGGGGTATTGAAATCCCCTATTATTATAGTATTGCTGTTGATTTCGCCCTTTATATCCATCAAAGTCTGCTTTATATATTTAGGTGCTCCTGTATATTAAGTGTGTAGATATTTATAATTGTTATATCTTCCTGTTGAATTGCTCCCTTTTTCATTATGTAGTGAACTTCTTTATCTCTTACTATAGCCTTTGTTTTAAATTCCATTTTGTGTGATATAGTATTGCTACTGCAGTTTTTTTTATTTTCCATTTGCATGTAATATTTTTTTCCATCCTTTTACCTTTAGTCTTTGTGTATATTTTGTTTTGGGGTGTGTCTCTTGTAGAAAGCATATGTATGGGTCCTGTTTTCTTTTCCACACAGCTACCCTATGTCTTTTGACTGGATCATTTATTCAAATTACATTTAAGGTAATTATTGATATACAGTTGTTTGTTGCCATTTTATTCTTTAAAGCTGTGTTCCTCTTTTACTATATTCTGTTCCCCCTTTGATCTGTTTACAACAGGCCCCTTGACATTTCTTGCAGCATTGGTTTGGTTGTAATGAATTCCTTGAGTGTTTTTTTGTCTGGAAAGCTTTTTATTTTTCCTTCAATTTTAAAAGATAGCCTTGCTGGATAAAGAAGTCTTGGTTGTAGGCTCTTGTTCTGCATTACTTTGAATATTTCTTGCCATTCCCTTCTGGTCTCAAGTGTTTCTGTTGAGAAGTCAGATGTCATCCTTATGGCGGCTCCTTTGTAGGTGATACTTTTTTTCTCTAGCAGCTTTTAATATTTTTTCTTTATCTCTTAGCTTTGTTATTTTAATTATGATGTGTCTTGGTGTAGATTTCTTTGGGTTTCTCTTTAATGGAATTCTCTGTGCTTCTTGAACTTGTGTGACTTTTTTCCTTCATCAATTTAGGGAGTTTTCAGCTATGATTTCATTGAACAAGGTCTCTATCCCTTGTTCTTTCTCTTCTTCTTTAGGAATCCCTATGATACAAATGTTCTTTCTCTTTAGGTTGTCACAGAACTCTCTTAGAGTTTCCTCAGATTTTTTTAGCCTCTTTTGTTTTACCTGCTCTGTTTCCATGTTTTTGTTTATCTTATCTTTTAAATCACTGATTCAATATTCTGCTTCATCCAGTCTGCTTTTAATTGCTTCTAGTTCAGTCTTCATTTCTGATATTGTGTTTGTCATTTCTGACTGGTTCTTCTTTATTATTTTAATGTCTTTTTTGATGCTTGTTGTCTCTTTATTTATGTACTCATTGTGTCCATCTGTTGTTCTAAGATCTTTCAGCTTTCTAATCATAATTTTAAACTCTGTACCTGGTAGTTTGCTTATTTCTATCTCACTGAGATCATTTTCTGGGGGTCTCTCTTGTTGATTCATTTGAATTGTTCTTCTTTGTTTTCCCATTTTGTCTGTGTATACCCTCCTCCTTTGGGTGTGTTGTTTGTAGAGCTGGCTAAGTCTAGGTTTGGTGTTGTCTGCCTTCAAGTTTCAGTTGTTTATTTCTAAGTCTTCTTGGGTTAGTGTCAGCTCTTGTTTGTAATCCGCTGTGGGCTACTGATCTGCTATCACTGTTGTTTTTGCTGTTTGTGTCAGAGTTTCCTATGTCTTAGCTGGGTCTGGTGTGAGGAGCCCTTCATTAAGCTTCCACTCTAACAAGGGTTGTTAGGTCTTGAACTGGTGCTTTCCACATCTGGCCACTGAATGTGCCTGCTCTGGCCCTCCCTGATATTGTAAATATCAGCTGCACTCCTAGTCTTGCTTTTATCTACTCTTGGCCTGGGAGAAGTTTCTTTAAAAGTTCAAGTTCCCCTAAAATTCACTTTCTGTTGCCTCTTATTGCTGGCTACTTGTTGGGCTCAGTACTGTAATTCAGTGATTAGGTATGGTATTAGATATGGCCTACTCCTTAGCCTCCTGTGTTTTTCTATCCAGACATTTTATTTACTTATTTTATTTCCTTTTATTTTGTTTTTGTCTTCTTTTTCAGCAGTTAGTAGGGTGTAGTTACAGGGATCCAGTGGGTGTGGCCCCTGTGCTCCCATTGTGTGGTCTGTCTACTGGGGTGCTGCTGCTGCTGCTGCTTGGGGCATTTGGACTCAGATGCTGCTGGTGCCAGCCTGCCTTTGCCACTGCCCTGGTCAGGCTCCTGCTTGCCAAGTGTGCCTCTTTGGACTGCTTCCGTGGCTGCTGCTGCTGCCTCTGAAGGCCAGTCTGTGCTGTGGGCACTTTTGCTAATGGGCTTGGGCATCTGCTCTGGCTTTCACCCACATGGGTGGGGCCCTGCTCGGACCACTTCTGGGGCTGCCTCAACTCCGCTGCTGGGGAGGGCTCATCAGCATTGCCGGAGGCCTGCTTGTTGGTTCAGACCTCATTGGCCGCTGTGCAGGCAGGATATGATGGGATGCTTATAGCAGTGTGTGTGTGTGTGCGCATGCGCATGGGCGTGGGGGTGGGGCTGCATGCTCGGATCACTGCTGAGATCACCCCACTTCCACTCTGTACACGGGCAGGTTTGCACGCTGGCCTGGACCCTTCCAGTGGCCACTGCAACTTCTGCCTTTGCTGGTGTGCTCCCGCATGCCTCGGCGTACCCCCTCTGCTGATGCTCGGGCCTCCTCCCCTGCTGGGGGCAGGCCCACTCAGAGAGCAGGACTGTGTGTGAGTCCCGAGGTCCGCAGCGGCAGTAGTGGTTCCCAGCTCCACGGGCGTACTTGCACATGCTCGCTGGAACTTCCACAGTTGTGCCCTGCCTTCTCCAGCCTGCTTGGCCTGGGAGAGCACTCAGCAGTGTGGGGGTGGTGTAGCTTAGACCTCTGCACTTCCAATTTGTGTCCCTAATATGGCACCTGGCTCTATGCACCTTTGTTCTGGGTAGGGTAGCCTCTGATGGATGGGGCAGTTTCTTTCCTTGCTGGTGAAGGTGTTCCCCAGAAAAATGTTCAGTTTAGATTTGAAGAGTGACTCAGCCCAGGGGTTAGGGTGTCCTTTTCTTAAATTGTCTCCCCCTGTGCCTTCAAGACCACTCTCTCCCCTGGCAATTCCAGTCCTCCCAGCACTCCCCGCTCCTGGAGCTCCGGGAAAGTGGCTGTGAGCAAGGTTCTCTGTATAGTTCCTTTAATACGGTCCCTGGGTCTGAGATTCTTGCCTCCTTCTCTCTAACCTCGTCTAGGCTTTTTTCTCATCCAGATATAGTTTGTAAGCCCCTTCCAGGCTCCAGGGCTCTAGGCTGGGATTCTGGTTTTTGGGATAAGGACCTACAACTTGCTGGACAGCCCTCTCTGTTGCAAAAAATTAAGTGAAGTCCCTCCTGGCCACCGCTCACTCTTGGGAGCAGGGCAGCCCTTTCCGTGTCTCCGCCTTTTCTACCAGTCTCATTGTGGGTTCTTTGGTGGTCCTTGACTATAGAATCCTCTTAGTTTAGTCTAAAGTTTGTCTTTCACGATGAGTGTTCTCAGATTTAAGTTGTAATCCACCTTGGTTCTGGGAAGTGGGAATTGGAACGTCTGCCTACTCTGTGGCTATCTTGAAATGTCCAATATTATTTTATTAATGATTAAGGTTCTAAAGTAATTTGAGCTTGGGTTTAAACAGATATTCACAGTAATGGGACTTCTGTTCTCTACAAAGAGCGCAGATATTCATTCGTATTCTTGGAATGGCTGATTGGGAAGGAGTCTTAGAAGTTTCTAGGTCAGTCCATCACTCACACAGAAATCCTGGAAGCTCACAATTTTTAATTTAAAACCATTTCTTTTGTTGTTCCATTAAGACTTTGTTCCTGGCTTAAGAAGCTTACTTTTACAACAGAGAATGTACTTATTGAGTAGCCTGCACTAAATGAGGAGGAAGGATTCAACAGGCCTGTCTTTGGGAAAAATATTGAACAAAGCAAACTTCACTAGGGAAATAAAACTGAAGATGTGTCTTTCCATCAAAGGATAATGGCTTGTTCACATAGAGATCTCTGTTTTTTCTCATAGGGTTTAATCAAGCAAGAATATTCTTTGGAATGGATGCTGATCTCTTCTTTTTTTATCCTCTGCCTATTAAATTCTATCTCTCAATGGCCACAATTAGTCTCATTTATGAAAGTAGGTTATGATTACAAGACATGTAGTTTACATTTTAGATGATGGTTTTAATTTTAAATGTTCAATTTGGCAATTCTGCATTCTCTCTCTCTTCATATGATCCATTTGTAATATTAGCCCTATCATAAAGAATACAAACTCATTTTATATGCCTTTTGGAAGTGCAGTCTTACTTTGAAAAATGAATATTGTGTTAGCTAGTGTCATATCTGAATTCACCACACTTACATGTTTAGAATTATTCAGAGAACACAGCTCTAAAAATAATTACATGCCATTTTATTTTGCAGATGTTTCCAGAGTTGCTGAGTAAAAGAAAATAAATTAAGTGAAAAATGACAGGGAATAAGAATAGGATTCTGAAGTATCAGTTCTCACTATTAATGGTGATAAAGTTTATATGGAATAAAATATGACTCTGATATACCATGTATCAGAACACCAGTGCAATTTTTGGATTTCGGTAGAGATTGATAACTTGAAAATGTATTCTAGCAATTACCAGTGTACTGTATAGCAAACTGATTAATACCAGGTAAAGATTATATTGCATAATTCTAGAGCCTACTAAATTATAATTTCCCAAAGGCAGGGATCATGTCATATTTAACTTTGTATCTTCCATGGAGCCCAGAAGAATGAGACTTAGAAATTAATCAAAAAAGCATTTGTTGAGTTGTGTGTTTGTCTTAAAAACTAAGTTTCCCTCCTTTCATGAGGTCAAAGAAAAGGAAGACAGAATGCCTTCCCCAAAGGAAAAGCATAGCCTTGGGAGGTCTAGTCAACGAAAGCATTTTTAGGAACCTTCCTATTTGAGCCTGGGAAAATTTCATGTATGCATTCTTTCTCAAGGGGCAAGAAAATAACATTGTTGAGCCTCTAAGCCTCAAAGGAGCAGGGAGACGGGCGGGATATGATGGGGTGCTTATAGCAGTGTGTGTGTGTGTGTGTGTGTGTGCATGCGCGCGCATATGTGCATGTGTGTGTTCTTATCTGGAAAGCAGGGGCTTCCTAAATACTAATGTTCCTTGTTTCTTTTTAGTGTTCTGGGCCTTAGAAAACATTTTTTTTCTTTTCCCTAAAGTGCTTCAGCTGAGGCTAATGTATTGATAACCTGCTTAACACTCTCTGACATATTACCATTGCAGTTGGGAAAAAATTCAAATGCTCTCTCATGCTCCCAGAGGTCCCAGTGATCTGCGTCGGGCTAGCTCACCAATCACATCCCATGCTCTCCTCCCTTTCGCTTACTCTACCACCATCAGTCTGCCTCAAATGCAACATCCTACATTTTTCACTTACAAGGCCCTTATCATCATCCTTGCTTCCATTCAAATGTGACTTTCACCAAGAGACATTCTCTGAAAAGTCTAATAAATTACCACTTTCGACCTCTACCTGTCCTCTCCTTGCTCCAGCTCCCTCCTGTTGTTATGCAGAAAGGGAGCTGCCTCAGACTGCAATCTGGAAAATCATTACCTAACGAGGCCGTTTGGACTTTCAATCCAGTGAGCTCAGTGAATTCTAAAGGATTTTGCCAGTGTCACCAACTCACCTTATTTGATTGAGATAGAAAAGAGTGAGCATTATATAGGCAACCTGCCACTGCCTTGGATAAAATCTAGTCACTTTCTATTCTGTTTTACTCCTTTATTGTCTTTGTGGCACTTATGCCTTTAGAAATGTATATTTTAATTATTTATTTGCTCACTAGTTTATTGTGAGAATGCTCTTTGACACGTGTCGAGGAGAACAGAGATCTGGTCTGGTTATATTCACTGTTGAGTATTTGGGGTCTTAAATGGTGCCCAGCACATGTAAGTACCCAAATATTTGTGCAGTAAGATTGAATGATGAAGTGGCCCCATATGAAATGATTACATATGTGAAGTTTAATTTAGGTAACATGTATACACTCCCTAGGCTACGGCCTGATACATAGTAGGCAGTCCACAATGTCCCATTTCTCTTCTGCCTTCCTTATAAGGGAGAGGCAGTGATCTCTTTGCAGGTGCTTCTTGAGAAGCATTTAAATTTAGATGTCATAAATCTGGTTATATGTTTTTCATACCTATTCATTTAAACACAAGGTAACCTACAGCATGGACTCTACTAACTCTTTCTCCATTTTTGGTAAGTGCCTATTTTTTTCAATGATCGTTGAACACAATAAATACAGTGTGTCTGTAAAGTCATGGTGCACTTTTGACCGGTCACAGGAAAGCAACAAAAGATGATAGAAATGTGAAATCTGCACCAAAGAAAAGGAAAACTCTCCCAGTTTCATACATATTCAGTGCAGTTTGATGTGGGCTCATGCACAGATTTTTTAGGGCTCCTTAGGTAGCTATCCCGTATAGACTCTACAGACTCGTCACTGTCTGATGGCCTACCAGAACGGGGTTTCTCCACCAAACTGCCGGCGTCTTTCAACTGCTTACCCCACCAAGTAATGTTATTCCTATGTGGTGGCCTTCGTTATAATGCACCAACATTCACGTTGCATTTTGGTCACGGATTCAAATTTAGCAAGCCACAGAACACACTGAACTTTCCTCTGTACCATCCACATCTTGACTGGCATGGCCGTGGGCTGCTCCGCTGTATACACGGTGTTACATCATCATCTGCGCATGCACACATGCTGCCACATCATCCTGCAGAAACTGGGAGGGTTTTCCTTTTATTTGGTGCAGATTTCACATTTCTATCATCTTTTGTTGCTTTCTTGTGACCGGTCAAAAGTGCACCATGACTTTATGGACACACTGTCTATTGTAACTTAAAGATTTCACTTAAGTTCACATATTCTTCCTCCTTAATCAGCATTTGTCAATGAGGATGTTATTAAACTATAAAATTAGGTTGACGAGAACAACTTTAACATAATCAGACCTTCACTGTATTTCATATACTTTCTATTGTTATTCAGTTAAGAATGGGTGTAGGGATATTTGTATATACCGCAAAATTAGATTACAACTTATCTGCTATATTAAAAAGAACTATTTATTGGCTCAATCTGCACAAATTAAGCCTGCCTGGTATTTTTCTAACAACAAGGTCTGTGAATTAGCTTAACTCCCCATAGCTTGGTTAAGCTTGCACATAATAGACTTATTGTCCATTGAGTCCTGCCTTTTCTAATTCAGAAAGGAAGCAGCATCACACTCCAGATCCAGAAAATAAATACCTAAAATGCCCAATTTTTGACTTTCAATTCCGGGGAATTTAAAGAAGGCCAAAGATTTTTGCTCATGTCATCAACTTACATTATTGGGCCAGGCTGAAAAAGAGTATGGATGATGTAGGCAACATTATCACCCTGGATCAAACCTGAAAAGTTATTCTACTTAATTTGAGAGAGCCAAGATTCCTCTGGTTGCCCACAAGGAGCAAGAAGCACCATGGCTACCACTTCCCCTACCCCGTGTTTCTGCCATCCAGAGCCCTCAGAAAGATTTCTGTGCAGCTCACCTCTCACATTTGTGTGTGCTAGTCGTTGTTGGCAGCTGGAACTTTGTACTCCCTACTGTTTTGGGGACTAGCATATCTCTGTTTCCACAAGGAAGAGGCTCAGGGTCTCTCTTTTAGCTACTGAATGCTTGGAACTTAGATTCTAGCTCAGGCTCACTGACCTCCTAGGAGAGGGAGTAAATCCTCTACCCCTACCCTACAGGGATATGGCAGCATTTCAAAGGTCCTAACATGGTGTCAGATTGAAGTACAAAATCTGCAATTCATTATTGTATGGAGTGGTAGATCATCTGAACCCACACACAGGCATTACTCATATAGTCCAGTTTTAATAATGCAAATTGGCTATAACAAAATTGAATAATCAAGGAGCATAATTAGCTTTCTGAAGACTAGTACAGTAGTCCTCCGTTATCTGTGATTTTACTTTCCACAGTTTCAGTTACCCCTGAGCAACAGCTGTTTGAAAATATTAAATGGAAAATCCCAGAAATAAACAATTCATGTTTTAAATTGTATGCTCTTCTGCCTAACCAGGTGGTGGGGCAGTGAATAGAACATTGGCCTAGGATGCTGAAGACTCAGCTTCGAAACCCTGAGGTTGCTGTCTTGAGTGTGGGGTTGTGGCTTGAGCGTGGGATTATAGACATGACCCCATGGTTTCTGGCTTAAGCCCAAAGGTTGCTGGTTTGAAGCCCAAAGGTTGCTGGCTTGAAGTCCAAGGTTGCTGGCTTGAGCTAGGGGTCACTTGCTCTGCAGGAGCCCCCTGGTCAAGGCACATATGAGAAGCAATCAATGAACAACTAAGGTGCCACAACAAAGAATTGATGCTTCTCATCTCTCTCCCTTCTTGTCTATTTGTACCTGCATATCTCCCCTCCCCCCGCCTCTGTCTTGCTAAAAAATAAATAAATTGGTTGTTGTTCTGAGTAGCGTGGTGAAATCTCAAGTCCATGCAGCTCCTCCTTGCCAGGGACGTGAATCATCCCTTTGCAAGTCCACACTATACACTACTTGCCCATTAGTCTCTTAGTAGCCATCTAGGTTATCAGATAGAATTGTCATGATATCACTGTGCTTATGTTCAAATAACCCTATTTTACTTATGACCCCAAAGCACAAGAATAGTGATGCTGGCAATTCAGTTATGCCAAGGGAAACCATGAGCGCTTTCTTTAAGTGAAACGGTTTGTATATATATATATATATATAACTGCACATATAGGGCTGGGGACTATTCACAGTGTCAAGCATCCACTGGGGGTCTTGGAACATATCTTCTGCAGATAAGGGGGACCTACTGTTTACATTATAACTTGGACCTGCTTGGAAATTAACATTATTCCTGGAGGAGGAGGTATGGTGGAGCCATTGAGTGCTTCCTTTGAGTGGATGTGTACTCTGATTTTCACAACTTTGAGAAATGAGAAAGTGGAAGAAGCTTGGGCTGACGGGTGGCTTGGAGATGGGAAAGGAGGGACTCCAGTGTGAGCCACAGTTAGGTGTAGTCAGCGGCGCAGCATTTGCTCAGAGGTGTTTTAATTCTATAGCTATGAAAATACTCCTGCTGGAAAAGTGAAGCTATACCAACAGTCTGAAACCCTTCATCCCCAAATCCCTTTCTGACATTCATTTAAAAACAGAATACATTCCATTCCCACTGTGTGCCCAGCTCCAGGGACTGACTAGTGTGCCAGAAATTAATTATATTCAAACAGTTTTTGATTGTGCAAGTTATGTTAAGAATCCAAATGTATTTAAGAAGAAGAGGTTGTTTTAGGTTTCATTATAGCAGAATATAGCTTAGAATTCTGAAGCTTTCCTGTATGAAATCCTGCGTTTCCTTGGTTTTCCTTCCACTCCCTTTAATTTGTGCACTCTACAGCATTAACTAGGCATTCACCATGCTCTGGAACTCTGAAACTGTCTGGAAAGAAGGAGATAAAGATGGTCTAGTTCCTGCTTTAATTCGGACTGTAAATGATAACCAAATAATGAGTTATACCATCATGTGATAAATGCAGGAATAGTGGTCCACCAACAGCTTTTCAGGTGGTAAGCTACATGCTACAGAGCCAGTCAAGCTCTGAAGGAGTCTTGCCAACTCCAGTGAGATAATAGTAGCTAAGTTACAGGTTAGTTTTGGGAATTGAGTGAGATGTTCTATGTGGAACACTCAGCACATGGTAATCTTTCATTAGTTATTACGATGATGACAAATCAATTTTGTTTCTTATTACTCATCGACTAGAGAAATTTTTATAAAAAACTATCTTAATACCCCTATAGTGTTAAACTAATGTTTAATTTCTCTTTTTCTTTACAGCTGCAGTTTCCCTATATTTTTTTTATCACATTTAGTATTCTAGTATTCTAAAAGGTTGAAGATGGTTAAGAGACCGTATTGTACAGAGGTTGAGAATACAAAGTCCACTGTTGGCCATGTGACCTTCAAGTATTAGCTTCTTTATTTATAGAATGAGAGCCAAAGCAGTTATTATGTCACAGGGTTTTATGAGGATTGGAAATGCTCTTGATATAGTTATAGGCACAGAGTAAGTTCTCAGTAAATTTTATCTATTGCCAAATGATCCAGTAACACCTATAATTACTGAGTTACTTGTGAATATGACATGGACTTCCTAAAGACACAGATATTGTCTTCGTGGAGTAATGTTCTGCTTCACGTCTCAGTCCTTTTGAGTATAAGAAATAAACTCTGAAAATATTTCTGTATAGCTTTTTATGTAAGAAGTTCTTTGTTTCACGGCTGCCTGGGTGTGTTGTAAGACTTGTAAGGTGGGGTGTCCATGGCTTTTCCCATAACTTTTGCCACAGAAATCTTACCTGGCACTCAGCCTGTTTTAATTGCATTAGGTGGGTCTGGGCCCTGTAGCTCATTTGAGTCTGTCATAAAGTCAACACTCCCTCTGTGACAGCAGTCTGCTTTTGAGGAAACCAAGCCAACAGAAACACATGCTGCCTGCCAGCATGGGGCTTGGCCTGGCATCAGCACAGAGGGAAATTCCTCTGAGCCAGGTTTTAGTGGCACTATGTTGGGTTGTAGTGTGCAGACTCGATGCTTGGGACCTGAATTGGAAGTCCTTGCCACACCTGTCAGCCTCCCCAGGTGGCTGGAGGTGATGAGGGCAAAAGGACATGGCTAGTCTCATTCTTTATATGTGAGTTGGCAGTCTACAGGAGAGAATCTTCTCAAAGTGGCACTTCGAGAAGTAAGCAGCCAGAAGTCCAGAAGGTAAAGGATGAATTCTAGTTGATATATTGAAAACTATTGATCTCTGAAAACTTTGTTGTTGCTTCTGATTGGTCTGGGCAAGTTTGCAGAATGCCCTAGAACTTCTAATTCATCTTTTACCTGTCAATTAGCGGTTGGCTGACTGCATGTACTATTAGTGGTGCCACCACCATGCTGCTTTACAAGGACATGGAGTGACAGTGTCATTAGCTTTAAGTGCTCACAGAAACGGAGCTCTAGTCTGGGCTAATGTGATGAGATCGGGCAGCTGGTGAGAGGGTGGTACATGTTCAGGCGCCATTTTTTTTTTTAACACAAGCTCTATGACATTTTAATTTGTCCACATACAGAGACTGAATTTATAATTTTGACTGAACCGGCTTGTCATACAGAAAATCAGTTGCTAGTAATTTTCTCATTTATTTTTGTGGTTCTCTGAATCAGCTAAATCAGTTGGCTGCATTTTCACAAAAAAAAAAAAGGCACAGTGGCGGTGCTATGGCAGTCAAGCAGGAAAAGGAAAGAACAGAGGTCAAGCTTCTTTTTCTCCGTTTGGAAAATATAAGGTTTAATACCAACTTCAAAGGTTTTAATAAGGTAACTTTATATGGAAATGTTTGAGGAAACACATTTGTTCATGCTTTCCTGCAAAGGCAGGGCATTTTCAAAATGGAACTTAGGTTGGAGAGGAGAGTTCAACTGGGGTGATGGGTTTGGAATTATCCAGCTAGAAAGCTAGAAAGTAAAGTTGAAGCTATGGGAATGAAGGAAGTCCAGGAAGAGAGAGGCCTGTGTGTGTGTGTGTGTGTGTGTGTGTGTGTGTAGACAGAGAGACAGAGAGAGAGAGAGGGAAAGATGGAAGGAAGGGAAGGTAGAAAGCCGTCAGATGAGAGGAGAAATATACAATTTAGAAAAAATGAATGAGAACAAGACACTATCTTGTGGGACCCAGCTGCCCATTACCATGGTCCTCAGAACCTCAGCTCCCATCAGCATCGCTATCCCCTTCTCCAGAGGCAAGCTTTGCCCCTCTGCAGTTGCTACTTTTGGAACTTTATTATTGCCCATCTCTTGAATGTAATAAAAACAATTTTAGAGCATTATATAAACTGTAGTACCAAACGGAAGTCCAGAAATATAATAATACTGAACCAAGACTAATAACATGTTTATTTTCCTATGATAATTTTGTTGCACGTTCAGGGCTGATAGCAGTAGATGTGTGCAATAAAGGTGGAAGGCTTGTTTTCATCTGGCATTCATTCTCCTTGGTTGATGCCAGTGGTATGATTGTCCAAGGATTATAGTTGCCATTTCTGTCTATATTTAGTCCAGTGACCTCCCATTTTTCTCTTTGCCTTCTTAATAAAAACAAACCACCTTCTCTTAGTTTTTTTTCCCAGGCCTCATTCTAATAATACCAGGGCCCATCACCTCAGGGTGACAGGAATATATATCAAAGATGTCCTTATGTTCTAAAATAAATTCTTAAAACTTCAAGCTTATTGTTTCATTGAAAGAATGCAAACCCTGCCAACTTCCATGGGAAAATAAACTCTTTTTTTCTTTTTCAAAAATAAACCTTCAAGTTGGAAGGTAATCAAAGCCCTTCCTATGAGTTAATGTTGGAAATTTGTAAGACAGTATTTATACTGCTCACAAAAATTAGGGGATAGTTTGAAATGAATATGAAAAGATAAAATATCCCCTAATTTTTGTGAGCTGCATATTTTGCAATTAGTGTCTACAGAACTTGTAAGAATTAAAAAGAGCTATGACAGCTGACTTCTATGTTTCTTTCTCTTTTTTTTCTAAGTGAGAGGAGGGGAGATAGACAGACTCCCACATGCGCCCTGACTGGGCTCCACCCAGTCTGGGGCTGATGCTCTGCCCATCTGGGGCTACGCTTTTAACTGAGCTATTTTCAGAGTCTGAGATGGAGGCTCCACAGAGTCATCCTCAGTGCCTGGGGCCGATGCACTCAAAGTAATAGAGCCATGGCTGCAGAAGAGGAAGAGAGACAGGAGAGAAGAGGGGTAGAGAAGCAGATGGTTGCTTCTCCTGTGTTCTCTGCCCAGAATCGAACCTAGAACATCCACACTCTGGGCCAATGCTCTACCGCTGAGCAAACTGACCAGGCCTGACTTCTATGTTTTTGTAAAGCAAAAGAGACAAGCATTTACCATTTACCAATATTTCTTATGTGTGCATCTTGCCTAACTATAAGGCTTTGAGTAAATTTTGTCTTAGAGTTCTTTAGTATCCTCAGTAACTACAGTAAAGCTATAATAATAATTTTCAGTCCTGTGTTTGAATGCCAGATCTATGAAAGTATATTGTGGTCATTTTGTTTTCTCTCCTTTGATTAAACCTCAACAGGGTACCTTGGTAGGCTAAATAATGACCTCCAAAAATATTCATGTACTGATTTCTGGAACCTGTGAATATTTCCTTATATGGCAAAAGGGACTTCGCAGATATGATTAAGTTAAGGGTCTTAAAATGAGGAAATTATATTATCCTGGGTTATTCAGATGGACCCTAAATGTAATTTTACTCTTCCAAGAGAGAGAGAGACAGAGAGAAAAAGAGAGACATTTTACTACAGAAGAGAAGTAGGCAATGCAATGATGAAAGCAAGAGGTTGGAATGGTTCAAGGAAAGAGACATGAACCAAGGAATGTGGGAGGACTACCAAAGCTAGAAAAGGCAAGAAAGCAGATTTCTCCACAAGTGTACAGAAAGAACCAGCCCTACCTGGTTTTAGACTTCTGACCTTCAGAACTATAATGCATTTGCATTATTTTATGCCAACAAGTTTGTGGTAATTTGTTAAAGTAGTCATGTTAAACTAACATAGGCACATTTTCCTCTTCCCTTAAAACCAGCTTCAATGTCAGGGACCAAGAGATTTGTTTGGGGAAGTTAAGGACATACAAATAAGGTTGTTTATCTGAACATGGAGCTTCTCTAGGGAGAGGTTTGATGTCTGTCATTGATTTTGTAAAGTTCTTGGTCATTATACTTCAGATAGTTCTTCTCTTCTACATGCTGTTCTCCTCCCTGTATTCCAATTACATGTGTGCTATTCTTTCTAATGTATTAAAGTTCTTAGATGTTCTGTTCTCTCTCTTTCTCTTTCATATTTTAGTTAGGGAAACTTCTATTAACCTATCTTCAAGTTCACTGATTCTTTACTCAGCTGTGTTGAGTCCAGTGAAGAGCCCATCAAAAGCATTCTTCATTTATATCACTATGTCTTTGATTTCTAGCTTTGGTTCCCATATCTCTGCTGACATTACCAGTTTGGTCTGTTGACTATCTTTTCCATTAGAGCCTTTAACATATTAATCATAGTTATTTTGAAGTCCTTGTTTGATAATTCCATGTCATACTTTAACCTGGTTCTGATAATAGCTTTGTCTCTTCAGAGTGTGCCTTTTCTCATCTTTTAGCATACTTTGTAGGTTTTTGTTGAAAGTTGGGTATGTTGTCTGTGTAATAGTTATTGAGGTAAACAGGTGTTTAGTGTGAGGGTCTGTGTTAATCTGGTTAGGCACTGGGTTCTGTTTAATGTTTGTTGTAATTTTAGGTAGCAATTCAAATTCATCTGATTTCCTTGTTTTCATCTCCTCTTAGCTTTAGAGCTTCTCTCTGTCTGAGGAAGAGTCTATACTGAAGCCCTCTTAGCTTTATCCACTGTTATTAGACTGAGGCTTGTTGGTGTGCTGGCACCACATGGTAGAGAAGGTCATTCTATAACTTTCTGATTGAGTCTCAGTGTTTTAGGGGCCCGTGCTTTAGAGAGTGTGGTTTTCACAAGTATTTGTGTCCCTTCTCTATGATTCTTGCATCTCCCTCCTCCTCCCTGTCCCCTATTTTTTTTCTGTCTGCAGCATTTCAAACTTATATCTTAGAAGCCCCGACTCCCCCCCACCCCTGAGATGAAATAGAAAGGCAGATGACATAGGCAGAAAATTTCTTCTCCCAAGAGGGCTAAGGTTTCAGTATTTCCTTCTGATGAAGTCTTCTCCCCTAGAGAGTAGGCTTTTGTTATAGAGAAGAACCCAGAAGGTTTTTAAATGGGTGGTCTTTCCTTTTCCCTGCCAGAGCCTTGAGGAAACTTTACCTGGATCTTTACTATGGAAATCTGGTGGGGGCTTCCTCTATTTTTGTATCCCCTAAGTACTTTACGTTCCCATGCTAGTCCCCCCCCCTCAGTTCTAGGAGGTTGTCAAAATTACTAGTCCAGTAATGGTTCTACCAATTGTGGCATCCAGACACTTCTGCTCCAGGTAAGCAGATCTTAGATGTTACCTCTCTCTGTATATACCTGTTTCTCCAGATTTTGGGGTGCCAGTTTACCTTGTGATATCAGTTTTATGAGGGGGTCCAAGAAGAGTTGTATATAGAACAGTCTGACAGCTATCAGAGGGAAGAGTGGTTGGCAAGTTGGTTGAAAAAAAGGTGAAAGGATTAAGCAAAAATAAGTATATATGGCATGTAGACATGGACACCAGTATGGTGAGAAACAGAGAGAAAGGGGGGATAAGTGGGAAAAGAAAGAGACTTGACTCTGGGTATTGAGTGCATGATGCAGTATGCAGATGATGTTTTACTGGGTTTTACACTTCTTTTATTAACCAGTGTCACCCCCAATAAATTCAATGAAAATAAAACAAAATAAAAATTTGTTGGCTTTAGAGTTCTGCACTAACTTTTTGATATTGGAAATGTTATTTAAATTAACTAAGCTTTAGTTCTTTATCTGTAAAACCTGAGTAACTCATAGAGTATCTCATAAGGTTGTTGTGAAATTTCAATTAGGTGATACATGAAATTAGGCACTGAACTGATAAATAATAAAGAATAAAAACAAGTAGCTATTAGATATATTAGTTAAAACAATAGTTTCTATCGCAATATTTGATTTTTTTTATTTTTTGAGGAAATCCAGCCATAATCTAAAAATGGCAGAACCTTATTTCTGAATTCCACTAATTAGTTTATATGATTGTCTTTGAGCATATTTATCAGTAGTAGTTAATAAAGATATATGTAGTATGTATATGTATACATACATATGCATATTTATACATGTATATTTGTATATATGTGTATATACATCTAGACACAGTTGTGTTTGCTTAAAAAATTCTGAAAAGATACACAAAAAACTGTTTACATTCATTATTACTGAAGAGTTGAGATAGAAATGAGGAAAATAAAGCAAGTTTTACTTTTTATTTTATACTTTTCTATTTAAGTTTTGTGCTATGAACAATATTACTTTTTATAATATAACTCATTGATAATTATATAAAACTTGCATGTTTCTAATAAATAGTGTTTGCACTATACAGATACAAGACAAACAAATAAACAAGGATTACAGTATTTAAGTTAAACGTCATTTCAATAATTGTGATATAACACAGGTTTTATTTATGTTAAGATGAGCAACAAAACATTCTTTACAATGAATTTATTTAAGAAAAGTGCACAAAATAAATATGAGAAACCATTTTGGAATGCCATTGGAAGCTTCAGCAATAGGGACGTGTTAGGAAACCAAATATTTTTCATGTTGTCACACTTTTGACTTGAGATCACATCAAAAGAAGATCGGAGACATCCGCAGGGCATAGAACATCATCCTGTGTTTTATCAGAATGGACACAAATCCTTTTGGTTGTCTGACCAAATGCTTCATATGCAAGTTCAAACCTTCAGAAAAAACAACAACAACCAGTTAACACCCTCTTCTTTAAAAAGAGGAAAACAGATCCTCCGGGGTATTTCAGTGAACACACACAGCAAAGCCAGCCCTTCTCCTTTGTCACACACTCAGGATTGAGGCATAAGCACCCGTAAACCCTCTGTAAGCCTTTCCCAGGCACTGAGGCTTTTTGCATGCACCACTGGGATCCGACATAACATAAATCTTGTATGTGTTCAGCATTTAGTTCACATGGGGTGGGCTAAATTCTATCTAAACAGGTTTTCTGGTGCAATGATGATGATCTGAGCCATGGAAGATATGTTATCAGCACTGACAGTTTACATTCCCCACCAGAAAATAAACGCAAGCTCAAGGGTTATATGCTAATATCACCCTCCAAGCTGTAGTTTCAGAACAGGTTGTATTACTGACAGACAGAAGTACTGGGCGTGTTGGAAGACATAAACTTTTTCTGATTTTAGTGCTCCAGACTGTACTGCTAACTTTGGGGGGTTAACTTGTAAATGTGTGCAAATGATCAGAAGGTGGGGCTGTGAGGGTCAGGTAAAAGGGTGGGTGAATCTGTCTTCTGGGAATATCCCTAAAGGAGATATACACAGACAATGTGTCAGTAGCCTTATCTTTCAAGGTAGAGCAGCCAAGACATCCTCAACTCAGAGCTAGAAGGGTCTTTAAAATAATGTAGACCTTTCCTATTTTACAGGTTGGGAAATGGGCCCAGAGTGGTGCTGCAAGTCACAACGCAGCGATTTTCAACCTTTTTTTTTTTTTTTTTTACACCTCTTTGTGCATGTAAACCAGTCACTGAAATTCTATGGCACACTAATATATATATATATATTTTTGCAAATCTGAATAAAAAATGTAGGTATATTTTGATTCATTCACAACAGAAGGATATTGTGGTGGTTATTGTCATTTTTTATTTGATAGTCTAAGGGAAAAGAGGTCAGTGCCCCTGACTAGTCTGGTATTGCATGTTTTAAAAATTCTTGCAGCACACTGGTTGAAAATCACTGACCTAAGGAAATAACATTTGCTATAAAATAAATCACACTGTTTGGAATTCAGTTGGCAAAAGCTTTGTATAGATGAGTATCTGCAGTGATCATTGTGGGCTCATGGACCACAGGGGGCTCCATAATGACCCCTCAGTACCTACTTTGAGACTCTGCATAAAATTGTCAGTTTTGGAGGATGGAAGTTCAAGACCAAGGTGCCAGCAGCATTGGTTTCTGGTGAGAACTCTCTTCGTGGCTTTCAGATGGCCACTTTCTTACAATATCCTCATATGATCTTTCCTCTGTGTGTGGTTGGAAAGAGAGAGATCTCTGTTATCTCTTTTTCTTAAAGGGAACCAATACCAACGGATTAAGGCTTCAGTCTTAAGTCCTCATTTAACCTCAATTACCTCTATAAAGGTCTTATCTCCAAATATGGTCACAAAGGATTGGAGGTAGAGCTTCAACATATAAGTGTGGGGGCAGAGGGCACAATTCAGTCCATAAAAGATGTGGAAGAATTGGGGTGTGAACCTGAGTCCTCTTGACTTAGAAAGTTATGTTTATTCTATGATACCTTCTGATTCTTAGTGTATGAATTTAGTGTATAAAAAAGAACTTTTCCTTATTGAATTAATATATTTGCGCTATTGTTCAGAGCTTAATTCTACTGCATCTTCTCCTTCCTACGTTCCCATGGTAGGTGGGGATGGATGATGATCTAGCTAAATGGCATGTAAAAAAATATTTTCACTGCTACTGATATATTTTAGCCCCAGAAAGATTCCTTTTGGGGACTGTGAGCACTTATGTGCTGATCTGTCATGTCAAGTTCAATGTTGAAATATTGGAACTTCACAAACAGGTGACAACATTGACTCATTCCAGGGAAGTCACTATATCCACACAAATATATATATGTTGAGTGATTACTCTGTGCTGGGTGTTCTCCTAATAGCTGGGGACATGGCAGTAGGAATTACTGATAAGGCCTTTGCTCTCATGGAGAAGACATGGGAACATAAGCCAAGAAATTCGTGCAAGATTGGTGCTCTAAAGGAAATAAAGAAAGCAGTGTGATAGAGGGGCCTGGGAGTGGGGTAGCCTTTGATTGGTGAGGGAGGAAGTCCTCTTTACGATGGTGATGGATAAGCTAAAACCTGAATGATGAGAAAAGGAGTATTAGTAAGGATTTCCCAGAGAAACAGAACCAGTAGAATAGATGGATGAATGTATGGATGGATGGATGGAGGGATGGATGGATGGATGATAGATAAATACTTATTATGCAGGATTGTTTAACACAGTTATGAAGGCTGAGAGGTCCCAGAATCAGCCACCTGTAAGCAAGAGACTGAGGAAAACTGCTGGTATAATTTCAGTACAAACGTGAAGGCTTGACCACCAGGGGAGCCAGTGGTGTACGTTCAGGTCTGAGTCGAAGGCCTGAGAACCAGAAGCCCCAATGTGCGAGGGCAGAAGATGGATGTGCTAACTCAAGCCAGAGAGCAAATTTGCTCGTCATCTCCTGTTTTTCTCTATTCTGGCCCTCAACAGATTGGAGATTGTGCCACTTGTGACGGCAGTCTTCTTGACTTAATTTACCAGTTCAAATACTAACCTCTTCCAGAACCATCCTCATAGACACAGAAATCATGTTCTATCAGCTACCTGGATATCCCTTAATCCAGTCAGGTTGACACATAAAATGATAGTCCAAGCAGTGGAACAGTAAAAGCAATGACTGTGGGTCAGAAAATGTGATTTGTGTGAGAAATAAAAAGAAGGCCATTGTGAATAGATGCAGTGAGCAAGTGGGATCATGGCCCAAAGTGAGACTGGGGAAGTCAACAGGGGCCAGATCACAGAAGGTCTGGTACTATGTGGAAAAGAGGTTTGTATTTATTTTAAGTGTAATGTGACTTTCTTGGAAGGTGTTATGCAGGAGAGTAATATAGTCCAATTTTTCAGTGTACATATACCACTTCCAACAATTGTAGCTTTTGTCTCTCCAGTAAGACAGAAGGAGGCAACATATTCTGTGTGTTTTCTGTACCAGAAAATTAGAATATTTATATTAATGCAGATTTATTTAAGCTTTGCTTGTAGCTAACTCATGTCTAGTGTGTCCCTGAACTTGACCACTTGTCTGTCATTGCCCGTCTTGTTTCTCCATTGTTCATATAATAGAGATGATGTCCCAATTAGAAGTAAATTGCAACTTCCTTTCTTAACTCTTCTTCTTCCCTCCCTCTCTCTGCCCTTCTTTCTTCCTTTCTAATGAGGAAGAGCATCTCTGCTTTCTGACAACAGGTGGTATTGTCTCCATGTAAATTCAGCCTGTTTCAATTGTATTTTCTGGGCACTGATTTTATTGTCTTCCTATAAACGCCTCTAGTTTTCAGAAAACAAAGGCTACCATGGGAGGCAAATCTGAACGGGGCAGATGAATAAGGCTGGCAGATTTTTGCTGCTTGCCTGAGGTAGTTGCTGTGAGCCAGACTCAGCCACTGGAGGATCCCAGGAGAAGGGGTGTGCTGCCTCCATCTGCTGATGCTCCTCTCTGTGCTCTGATGGCACCTGTTGCAGGACAGCTGGGATGGTTGGGGACATCTGTAGCTGTTAATAAATGGTGCTCCAACAGAACAGCTGAGGGCTGTAAGCATCACCCCTGGGTGAGGCAGGGAGGAGAAGAAACAAACTAGAGGTACAATGCAGAAAACCTGCGAGCTCAAAGGAGTACTGGGGACAGGATGAAAAAAGGAAGGCGAGAGGCAGTTAAGTAGTGCTCTAGATGGTAGCAGGTTTGAAGGGCATAATTCTAACTTAATGTGATGAAGTAGCAAATGAACACTGGAGTGCATGATGACAGGGTGGAGGAGAGTGACAAGACATCTCATCTGTGCCTGTTAACTGATGTGTTTGTGATGCCTTTAGCCCACATCCTTGCCACACCCGTCTGGAAGTAGGCTGCGCATGGTGGCACGGTCTTCTAGCAGGGATCTCTGGTTCCTGGTAGCAGCAGATGACTCAAGTGATATTTTATGAGGATCATCATTGTAAATATCTTTGGCTCTCGTTTTTAATTTCCAAGTGATGTTGTTGGGCAGATAAAATGTATTATGCTCACTTTGTTAAAGATGGCGCTTCCTACGTGGAGGTCATTGCCCAGGTGATATTAATGTGTGTTGGGGGCTGGCTGTGGGCAGGCAGAATCCTTGTAGCCTGGGGCTTGGTTTTAGGATTAAGCCTTTCCCACCCTTTTTGATGTGGGGTGGTACAATCCCATCATGCCTCAGATAAGTGACTTTGTATTAGAGACTTCCCTATTTTGTATATTGGATTAAAGGTTTTGATTTCTACACTATAAAATTGGGGCAGAACGAGAGCTTCTTCACTTGGTTCCTGAGATTAATATTAGAGGAGAGAGCAGAAAGGAGAGCAGAGAGAGGCCATGTGGAGGAGGCCAGGAGAAGCAGCCAGTTTGTGCAGAGTTTGTGCAGGGAGAAGGAAGGAGATGGGGAACAGAGGTGAATAAGTCTGGTGAGCTAGAAACCTTTGATTCTAGGAAACTCGGATAAGTCAGTAGCTTTGTGAGCACTGAATGTGAGTGGGTTTTGGAGCCCGGTGTGTGTTTTTACTTGCCCGCCAGGTGCAAGCTAGGATTAAAGAAGATGGCCCATCAGTTTTTGGCTCCGTTGTTTCTTTACCGACTGTCCGAATCCAATGCAAACCTGTATGGGCCGGGTGGCTGTGATGGCAGCATGGCTTCTGGATTTACAGATGTCTTATTTCTTTGTTAGAGCATCCTGTTCTTTTTTTTTATAGACGTTATAGCTTAATTCTTTGATTCAATTTATTGTAAATTTTCTGAAATTTACTTTGCTCATTGGATTATTTCTGTGTCTTCTGAGATTCCCTTTTCCAGTTTATTTATTTTGGATTATCTTTTTCATCTAAGAGGCTTTTAAAAATATGTTTGATGGTCCTCGGGTGTCCAGGAAGTTGCTGTGGAGTGCATGTTTGTATCCCCACTGCCACTCCAAATTCATATGTTTAAACCTTAATCCCCAATGTGATGTTATTATGTAATAGAGATAGGACCTTTGGGAGGTATTTAGCTCATGAGGGTGGAGCTCTTGTTATGGGGTTAGTGCCCTTACAAGAAAGAGACAGCAGAGAGGTTGCTTTCTCTGTTTCTGTCATGTGAGGATACAGGAAGAAGGTGTCCATCTGCAAACCGGGAAGTGGGTTCTCACCAGCAACTGAATCAGCAAACACCTTGATCTTAAATTACTCAACTCCTAGAACCATGAGATATAAATTTCTGTTGTTTAAGTTATCCAGTCTATGCTATTTTCATTGTAGCAGCCCAAACTGACAAAGACAGAAGCTCTATGAGTAATAATAGTGAGTTTAGATGGCATTAAGTCTGATTTTTAAAATGGGGATTCCCTAACTATATTCCCTAACTATCTCTATCTCTATCTCTATCTCTATCTCTATCTCTATCTCTATCTCTATCTCTATCTCTATCTATCTATCATCTCTACCTCTATTTATCTCTGTATCTCTAGGTCTATCTATCTATACCTATATCATCCCTATCTATATCTATATCTACCTATCTATATCTATATCTATATCATCTATATCTATCTATACCTATATATCTATCTCTCCAAAAAATCTATATCTATATCTATCTATACCTATATTATATATCTATATCTATATATCTATATCTATATATCTATCTACCTATCTATATCTATATATCATCTATATCTATCTATACCTATATATCTATATCTGTCCAAATAATCTATATCTATATCATCTATATCTATATCTATCTATCTATATCTATATCATCTATATCTATCTATATCATCTATATCTATCTATATCATCTATATCTATATCATCTATATCTGTATCATCTATTTATATCATCTATATCTATATCTATCTATATCACCTGTATATTATAACATATATATAAATGTGAGTATTTGTGACTTCTGCTTAAATCTCTTCAGTGGCATCCCATCTATCTCAGAGCAAAAGCCTAAACATTAAAGTAACTTATAAGGCCTTATGATCCACTCTCCTGTCTCCTCCTGCCCCTTCATTACCTCTAGACCCAGTTTCCTGTCATTCCCTACCCCACTTATTCTACCTGAACCAACATAGTGTCCTCATGGGGAGTGTCTTCCATTCCCTCCGAATGAAATCACTGTCTTCGAACCTTTGCATTTGCTCTTGTCACTGTCTGAGACATTCCCTCTGGATAGTCATCTCAGCTTCTTCAGATCTCTGCTTGACTGTCACCATCAAGAAAGCCTTTCATGACTACCCTATTTAAAATGTCCTCCTTGCCCTTGGCTTCTTGTTTTCATTCTTGCTTTATTTTTTCTTTTGTGATTTATCTTCATCTGATACTTCTTTGTTTACTCCCTCCCTCCCTCCTTCCCTCCCTGCCTCCCTTTCTACTTCCCTCCCTCCACCCTCCCTCCCTCCCTTCCTGCCTCCCTCTCTCCCTCCCTCCCTCCCTCCCTTCCTCCCTCCCTCCCTTCCTCCCTCCCTCCCTCCCTTCCTTCTTCCCTTCCTTTCTTCTGCCTGTCTTTGAATATAAGCTTTCTGAGAGCAGAGATTTTTGTTTTTTGTTCATATCCATTGCTACAATTCCTAGAACAATGGCTGGCATATAATAGGCTCTCAATACAATTTTACGTACATGAATCCTCTGCTATGTGGGACAATGATTTAGCTGTATGGGCTGGGGGAAGGATTCTGCAGGTCTGGCTTCTCCTTATATAGAGTTTTAGTGCCCTCCCCCCGTCTGTAGTCACAATCTGTACTTCACTTTCAGAGTTATTATAACTACTCAGTCTTTTCAGAATTCTGAGCAGATAATGGCCTAACCTTTCTTTTGGCTCTCAATCCTCTAACATCCAAGAGACATAGATCCCAAACTTTCTAAGGTCTACAAGTCAGTTAAACTTACATTATTTTCTACCTTACAAAATTTTGTAGTCTTCTCTTGTTTTCTTGTTCTCTTGCCCTACCCACCAATTTACTGCTCTGCCTGATCAGAAATTTTGTTACATGCTTCACTGCAAAGAAAATGACAAATGGAAATATTTTGGATTTTCCTCCTATGGATCTGAAATGGTATACTCAGGAGAAAATGAGGTTACTGGAGTGTTCAAATTAGTTGTATGACTATGTGTGGGCAATGTTGTAGAAGAGACAGAAGCCTGTATATGTGTTTGGACTAGATTATCTTTTTGGTCACTTTCAACCATAAAAGTCATGATTCAGTGATTCTGTAAAATGCTTTGAAAGGCTAAGATAAATGGTGATATGGACACAAAGACCATTATGATTAGCTCCATTTTTTGAAGTGATGTTATAATCTTTGTTCATTTTCAGTTTTATTATTCATTTGAGCTTAGTGAATTTTCTCACCAGCTCCCCTTTTGTATTATCACAATATCTAACAGCTTTAATCAGCCAATTTGTCTTGACAAAAATTACATGCATGGCTGTTCCTATTCATAGCAGCAGTTTGTTTTTTAAATCTCCATTCAACCATAGCTTCCCTCTCACAGAATACCCAGTGTGTACATTCCATCTCCGTGTTTTGGTTGCACCAAAGGTCTTTTATCTGTTTTCCACAAGCATGACCTGCTTTAACACTAATTGTCTGAGAGCATTGTTTTTAGTAATTCTGTATTCATATGGAACTCATATGTAGCTCCATTATCAAGATTCAAAAGGAACCAGCATTACTTAATGGAATCTTTAAATAGATTGTTAGAAGCAATTTTATCCTCTTGTGTTATTTAATTTCATGCTCCTAAGTCATCAGGAAATATATTCCCTTTTACCTCCCCTTTTCAGATTTGATTATTGGACAGGGAGTACATTAATAAAATAAAATTCTTAGTGCAGATTAGAAGCTTATATGAAGCTCGGTGTTTGGTCTGCCTTGGAAATATCTGGACTACAGCCATATATTGTTTTAAATGGGTTGCACTGCTTTCTTGTTGGTCAAACATTCCACCCTATTGCCCCAAGGTGCAAGTTGTTCTCTGGCCTTCTGATGACCCATCTTAACAGAATTTCTGTTACGCATTTCTCTTCTTGAATTGGTATTTTAAAGTTTGCTTTGGGAGATAATGTTGCTTACACACGTCTCTAAACATGCTGGCCGTGATCTCCTAGGGGCCATGCAGTTGTTGGGGCCTTGTAGGCTAGACAGAGAAAGTCTATTGTCATATGTTTTTCCTCCAGAAGTAGAAATGCAAGTTGGTCAATAAATTCATCTTTAGTCCTATAAAGCCAGGAGGCAGGGCCATGGCCAGCATCAGAGCTGCCTGGCTCATACAGGTTCGCATTGGATTCGGACAGTCGGCAAAGAAACAGCCGAGCCAAAAACTGGTTGGCCATAGTCTTTAATTCTAGCTTTGCACCCGGTGGGCAAGTAAAAATACACACTGGGCTCCAAAACCCAATCACATTCAGTGCTCACAAAGCTACTGACTTATCCGAGTTTCCTAGAATCAAAGGTTTCTAGCTCACCAGACTTATTCACCTCTGTTCCCCATCTCCTTCCTTATCCCAGATACAAACTCTACACAAACTGGCATCTCACTCAGCACTCCTCCATCTTGGCTGCTTCTCCTGGCCTCCTCCACGTGGCCTTTCTCTGCTCTCCTCTGCTCTCTCTTCTAATCTCAGGAACCAAGAGCGCAAACTCTCGCTCCGTTCCCATTTTATAGTGTAGAAATCCAAACCCTTAATCCAATATACATAATGGGGAAGTCTCTAATACAAAATCACTTCTATGAGGCATGATAGGATTGTACCACCTCACACCAAAAAGGGTGGGACAGGCTTAATCCCAAAACCAAGCCTCAGGCTACAACAATTCTCAACACACATTAATATCACCTGGGCAACGGCCTCTTTAACAAAGTGAGCATAATACACTCTATCCGCCCAACAAGTCCTTATAAAACTCAGTCCCGGGCTGATGAAAAGCATACTGAAGGTATAGATACTTTGTGAGGTTCCATTAAAAAAATGAAATTTCTTTGTTTGAAAAGTACCAGGATATAGTGCCCTGCCCCTAAAATCTTTTTTTTTTTTAATTTTGCTTTTATCAGTTAAAATCAGAGGACTTGCCTTTTGTCACCTTCCATTATATTTTCTCAGGAATTCCCATCAGATTATAGCAAGCGTAGGGGTTTCATTCCTGGCACTACCACTCATATTAAACACTCTGCTCAATATTATTAAACTTGAATTTATGTGCATGAAAACTTAGATGTTAAATGCTTAGCTTTGTATTGTTAAAGCAAATAAAACATAGCCAAAAGCTAAGATAAAATAAATTCAGAACTGTTTACTCTTTAGTGTCACGTTTCTATCTTCGTCCATCAGCATGAGTAATTTATGTTTATTTGTATATCGGTATTATAGACAGACAGCTATTTTAAAGATAAGAAACTCATTGAACCTAATTATAATCTTTAAGAATGACTGCTTAAGCCAGGCAGAGAAAGAAAAATATCATATGACTTCACTCATTTGAGGAATCCAAGAAACAATGTGAACTGAGGAGCGGAATTGAGACAGAGGCGGGATCAAAGGGGCCAGAGGAAAAGGGGACAGAGGGAAGGGGATGATAGGATGGGATAAACCTGGAGGGAAGGGGGGAGGGAGCTGCTGGGACGGCGGTAAGAGAGATGTTGAGGGGAATACAGGGGAGGGGGGGTGCATTCGGGGCAACACTAGAATCTATGTAAACACAATAAATTAAAATCAATAAAAAAAGATGTCAACAAAGTAATAGGAAAAATAAATAATGACTGCTTAATTATTTAGATCTTAAATTTTTCTATTTACCCACAGAAAGAACAAGACAAATACAGGTGTATTTAGCTCTGGCAATAGCTGTGTTTTCCTAAATTTGCATTTAATCAATTGCTGGCAAATCAAATAATATTTTTAATACATAGAGATGGCATGCTATTAAAAGAAATCTTTTTATGAATTTAACAACTAACCCTCTGATCTGCCTTTACAAATTTGGATTTTTAAATAATGGGTTTCGGTAAAAGAGTAATTCACATTTTATTAATGAAGTTATATTTTGAATACATAGGAGAAACATTCTTTTTAAAATGTTACCTTGTCTTTAATCCTTCTATGTGTATATTTTCTGGCTCATTTCATTATTTATTCTTTTGATACATTTTGACTTTTATAAATCAGCTTAGTTTTTCTTAAGATGGGATATGATTGGATTACTCTTCTCTATCCTACAGATGCATAGTAGAGGGTAATTAGTTAATATCCACAGGTTCTGGAAAGACTCATGAAACATAGACCTCTGTGTACTGTGGACCTCCTGTATCATCTTTTTTCTTCCTCATATGCAGCCTAGTTTGTAGTGGTTAAAAAACTGATAGGCAAATGTTACTAGTAAGTTACTCTATCTCAGGGCTTGCTAGTACTCTCTTCAAGATCATTTCTATTTTATGAAAAGAAGTAAAAATAATTTAAGTAGAAGTTAAAAAAAAGAGCAATAGAAACTTGAAATTCACAAATTTATTTGGAACAAAAGATTCTGAATTTTCCCTAATTGTTAAATTTCTTTTTAAGCATGGAGTGGATTAGTGAGGACAAAAATATATATACTTTCCACTGTTCCATCTCTTGTGTGCTTCCTCTTCAAGCATCGGGAACTTCTGTATCATTTCTGATCTGTTCTAGAAAATCTGGGAAATGCTCTCAGGCTTTGATATTCAGCCTTAGTTCTCCCTGAACTCCTTCACCACCCTCTCTCCCTGATGCATGAGCATGTGCAGGCGTGTACACGCACACACACACACAGAGATATTTTTACTTGGGCTTATACCACATTTCCATGGAGTTTTCTAAGAGGGTAGTGTTTAGGTTCGCCATTGTGCAAATGAGGAAATCAGCACTATCTAAGGCATTTTCTTAGTCTTCTGATATTGAAATAAGACGATTGAAGTCTTGGAAATATTGCAGCTCAGATGAGGTCTTCTCTTTTCTTGTTTCCCCTCATCTTATGTGGGCTTAAAGGTGGCTCTTGAAGGAAATAGATGGTCCCTCGTGGGCAAAGGCATTAATTTAAGAGCAAAAGTCAGAGTTGACTCTTTGTACTTTAGTTTCAGTCTCCAGCTTAGCTTGTGAGACCTAATTGAGGACTGGGAAATCTGGGTTCTGGGTTCCTTATTTCTTGAACTGACCATCACCAAGTTATTTAGGTTTTTTTCCATGGCTAAAATCTTACAAACTTTCACTTGATTCTCCTTTGGGGGAACTATTTAGACTTTACCCAGGTGTTTGGACCCTTTAGTAGTTCTTTACTATTGTTTGGGAAAATAGACTTGTGCAAGATTGATGTTGGCTACTTCCTATAGATTATGTTCTCAGTTTATACCAGCTGATGGAAATGTTTCCTGATCAATGCATCAGTCAGTAAGGCTGCTGTGACTGAGGGGAAATGATACTCCCTCTAGTCCCTAGACTCCCCAGAAAGTCAGGCCATAAAGGGTAAGACATTTCTGAATGACCCCGAGGCCTAGGAAATCTTTTGAAGTAGACATCTTAGTGATCCTGCTCAGCTATTGGCTCAATGTGGACAAGTGGCTTTCTCCTTCTGGACCTCCAGTCTAAAATAAGATGGTTTTGTCAATGGGGAAACAGTCTATGTCTATTGCTACCTTTCTTTAATTGTTTTATAAAACAGCTTTGACTTTATTGAGATATAATTAATATGCCCTCAATTCACCCATTTAACCTGGACAATTTCATGTAATTTTTTTTTTTTTTTTAGTTTCAACATATAGGGTTCTGTAACCATGAGCATAATCTAATTTCATTGCCTCTAGAAGAAACCATGTACCTACTAGCATTACATCACATTATTCTCCTGTTTTCTTCCTCCAGCACTAAGCAACCCCCCATCTACTGCCTGTCTCTATAAATGCTCTTATTCTAGACAATTTCTTATAAATGGGTTTGTACACATGTGGCCTTTTGTGGCTTATTTCTTTCACTTAGCATAATGTTTTCAAGATTCAAACATATTGTAGCATGTGTCAGTGCTTTATATGGCTGAATAATATACCTTTGCATGGATATACTACACTTCTTTTGTTCATCAATTAATGAATGTTTGGGTTGTTTCTACTTTTTTGGCTATTTATATTGAGGTATAAATCCTTTATTAGATATGTGATTTGGAAATACTTTTTCCCATTCTGTCGGTTGTCTTTTTAATTTCTTGATGGTATCATTTGCAGCACAAAAGAATTTAATTTTAAGATAATCAATTTACTTATATTATTTCCTTTGTTACCTATCTTTTGGTATTGTATCTACAAAACTGTTGCCTAACCCAAGGTCATGAGGACTTACTCTTTATGTTTTCTTACAAGAGTTTTATGATATGTTTTTGATACATTTGTTTGTCTTTCACTTCAGAGTTGCTCTAAACACTGAGTAATAACCTGGAAAAAAATAGTCAAAAGTGGTCCAAGTCTTAGTAGCTCCAAATAACGGAAAAGCTGACAAGAATTGAGTAAGTGCCAAATATTTATTGTTTCAAGCGGTTGTGTTATGACCCCAGGCTCTCATCCAGTTTCCATCACTTGTTCTTCTGCTATGATAAATTTTAATCTTAATTTTGTTTGCTCACATTGCTGTCAATTTAAGAAACTGTTCCCATGTGAAAGCTTGAATCTGATAGCTAATGGATATTGAAATAAAGAGTGCCCTGTTGCTTTCAGATTACTACATTTTTTTGTTTTTTTTTTTCCTTTGGTCTTTAGTCTATTTACTACCCAAATCCTTATCTATTATCATCATTGAAAATCGTTTTCAGTTTTTTCTTTTTACATGTTCATAACTATGTCTTTTCCCAGCCTCTTTAGTTTCTCATTTTTATTATAACATTCTGGGAGATTTTTTATACGCCTTCATTTTTTTTTAAATTTATTTATTTATTTATACAATTACATTTACAGGATGACATTGGTCAATCAGAGTACATAGATTTAGAGAAAACATCTCCACATCATTTGGACAGTTGATTATGTTGTATACCCATCACCCAAAGTCAAATCATCTTCTGTCACCCTATATTTTGTTTCTCTTTAAGCCCCTCCCCTCCACTTCCACCTCCCTCTCCACTCCTCCCTGGTACCCACTGCACCGCTGTCTATGTCCATGAGACTCAACTTTGTGCCCCACCCACATATGAAATCATACAGTTCTTAGCTTTCTGTGATTTACTTATTTCACTCAGTATAATGTTATCAAGGTCCATCCATGTTGTTGTAAATGATACTATGTCATCATTTCTTATGGCTGAGTAGTGTTCCATTGTATATATGTACCACATCTTCCTTATCCAATCTTCTATTGAAGGGCATTTTGGCTATTTCCATGTCTTGGCCTCTGTGAACAATGCTGCAATGAACATAGGGCTGCATGTGTCTTTACGTACCCATGTTTTCAAGTTTTATGGGTATATATACCCAGTAGAGGGATTGCTGGGTCATATCGTAGTTCTATTCTTAATTTTTTGAGGAACCACCATACTTTCTTCCATAATGGTTGCACTAATTTACATTCCCACCAACAGTAGTTGAGGGTTCCTTTTTCTCCACAGCCTCTCCAGTACTTGTTATTACCTGTTTTGTTGATAATAGCTAATCTAACAGGTATGAGGTGGTATCTCATTGTAGTTTTGATTTGCATTTCTCTAATAACTAAAGAAGATGAGCATCTTTTCATATATCTGTTGGCCATTTGTATTTCTTCCTGGGAGAAGTGTCTATTCATGTCCTCTTCCCATTTTTTTATTGGATTGTTTGTTTGTTGTTGAGTTTTATGAGTTCTTGTATATTTTGGATATTAGTCCCTTATCTGAGCTGTTGTTTGAAAATATCTCTCATTTAGTTGGTTGCCTATTTGTTTTGTTGACAGTTTCTTTTGCTGTGTAGAACCTTCTTAGTCTGATGTAGTCCCATTCTTTTATCTTTGCCTTTACTTCCGTTGCCTTTGGAGTCAAATTTATAAAATATTCTTTATGGCCAAGGTCCATGAGTTTAGTACCTATGTTTTTTTTCTATGTAATTTATTGTTTCAGATCTTATTTTTAGTTCTTTGATCCATTTTGAATTAATTTTTATGCAAGGAGATAAACTGTAGTCAATTACATTCTTTTGCATGTGGCTCTTCAATTTTCCCAGCACCATTTATTGCAGAGGCTTTCTTTTCTCCATTGTGTGTTTTTGGTTCCTTTATAAAAAATGATTTGATCATATGTATGTGGTTTTATTTCTGGGCTCTCTATTCTGTTCCATGGGTGTTTGTGTCCATTCTACAAGTACCATGCTGTTTTAATTATTGTGGCTCTGTAGTATAGTTTGAAGTCAGGTATTGTAATGCCTTCAGCTTCGTTTTTTCCCCCTTTAGGATTACTTTGGTTATTTGAGGTTTTTTATGGTTACATATAAACCTGATAATTTTTTGTTCCATTTCTTTAGAAAATGACATTGGAATTTTGATTGGAATTGCATTAAATTTGTATATTCTTTTGGGTAGTATGGCCGTTTTTACTATATTTATTCTTCCTATCCACGAACAAGGAATATTTTTTCATTTCATTGTATCTTTTTCAATTTCCTTTAACAATGCTTTGTAGTTTTCAGTATATAGGTTTTTTATATTCTTTGTTATGTTTTTTCTAGGTATTTTATTTATTTTTTTGTTGCTACTGTAAAAGGGATTTTTTTTTTGAGTTCTTTTTCTGGGGTTTCATCGTTGGCATCAAAGAAAGCAATAGACTTCTGTATATTAATTTTGTATCCTGTGACCTTACTGTATTGGTTTATTGTTTCTAATAGCTTTTCTGTGGTGTCGTTGGAGTTTTCTATATACAAGATTGTATCATCTGAAAAAAAGGAAACCTTTACTACTTTTTTCACAATATGGATGCCTTTTATTTCTTTCTCTTGTCTGATTGTTCTGGCTAGAACTTCCAGCACTATGTTGAATAGGAGGGGAGAGAGTGGGCACCCTTGTCTTATTTCTGATTTTAGAGGAAAAGTTTTCAATTTTTTATCATTTATTATGATGTTAGCTGATGATTTGTCATAAATGGCCTTTATTATGTTGAGGTATTTTCCTTCATTACCCATTGTGTTGAGTGTTTTCAACATAAAAGGATGTTGTATCTTATTGCATGCCTTTTCTGTATCTGTTGATAGGATCATATGGTTTTTGTTTTTTGTTTTGTTGATATGGTGTATTACGTTAATTGTTTTACTTATGTTGAACTATCCTTGTGTTTCTGGGATGAATCCCACTTGATCATGATGAATTATTTTTATGATGTGTTGTTGTATTCTATTTGCTAGTATTTTGTTCAGAATTTTTGCATCTGTATTCATGAGAGATATTGGTCTGTAGTTTTCTTTTTTTGTGTTGTCCTTACCAGGTTTTGGTATGAGGGTTATGTTGGCCTCATAAAATGTTTTTGGAAGTATTGCTTCTTCTCCTATTTTTTGGAAGACTTTGAGAAGGATAGGAACCAATTCTTCTTTGAATGTTTGGTAGAATTCACTAGTATATCCATCTAGCCCTGGAGTTTTATTTTTGGTGAGGCTTTTGATAGTTGTTTTTATTTATTTCCTGCTTATAGGTCTATTTAGGCTTTCTACTTCTTTGTGACTCAGTCTAGGAAGATTGTATTGTTCTAGGAGTTTATCCATTTGTTCTAGATTGTTGCATTTGATGGCATATAATTTTTATACTATTCTGTGATAATCCTTTGTATATCTTTGATGTCTGTGGTAATTTCTCCTCTTTCATTTTGGATTTTTTTATATGAATCTTTTCTCTTTTTTCTTTAGTAAGTCTTGCCAGGAGCCTGTCAATTTTATTGATCTTTTCAAAGAACCAGCTCTTTGTTGTATTTATTTTTTCTATAGTTTTCTGTTTTCTATTTCATATGTTTCTGCTCTAATTTTTATTATTTCCTTTCTTCTGCTAGTTTTGGTTGCCTTTGTTCTTCTTTTTCTAGTTCCTTAAGATGTGATGTTAAGTTGTTTACTTGGGCTTTCTCTTGCTTTTTCATATAAGCATGTAATGATATGAAATTCCCTGTTATTATGGCTTTTGCTGCATTTTCATTTGTCTGTATATATCTTTTGATCTCTTATTTGTCTTTGATACATTCATTTTTTAGAAGTATATTGTTTAATTTTCACATTTTTTGTGGGTGTGTTTACTTCTTTTTTGTGTTCAATTTTAGTTTCAAAACCTTCTGGTCAGAGAATGTGCTTGGTATAATTTCAATTTTTCTGAATTTGTTGGTGTTGGTTTTGTGGCCCAGCACATGGTCTGTTCTCGAGAATGTTCCAGGTACACTAGAGAAAAATGTATAGTCTGATGTTTTAGGATGAAATGTCCTGTAGATGTCTATTATGTTCATTTGTTCTAGTGTTTCATGTAAGGTTGATATTTCTTTATTGATTTTCTGTTTGGATGAATGATCTAAAGGCATCAATGGTGTATTGAGGTCTCAAAGTATATGATTATATTTTTTTGGTTTGCACTTTTAAATCAGTTAGTAGTTGTCTTATATATTTTGGTGCTCCTTGGTTTGGTGCATATAAATATTAAAGAGTGTTATGTCTTCTTGATACACTGTCCCCTTTATCATTATGAAATGTCTATCCTTGTCTCTGGTTACCATTGTTGTCTTGTAGTCAACATTGTCAGATATGAGTATAGCTACTCCTGCTTTTCTTTGGATATTATTTACTTGGAGAATTGTTTTCCAACCTTTTACTTTGAATCTATTTTTATCCTTGTAGCTTAGATGTGTCTCTTGAAGGCAACATACTGTTGGGTTTTGCTTTTTGATCTAATCTGCTACTCTTTGCCTCTTTACTGGAGAGTTCAATCCATTTACATTTACTGTAATTATTGACACTTGAGGATTTCTTATTGCCATTTTATATACTGCTTTCTGATAGCTTTGTGTCTTGTTTGGTTCTTCTTTTTTGTTTTTCTGTCATTTGTTTTTGTTTGGTGGTGTTCCATACTTCTACATTCTGTTCTTTTTTTAAGCTATGTGTTTCAGTAGTGGCATTTTCAGGGGTAGTTACCATTTGGTTATTAGAAGAAAAATTATCATACTTATCAGAGTCCATTATCTCATGAGTGCTTCTGCACTCCATCCTCCTTTGCTACTGCTGATCTTTAGCCTCTCCCCTTTTGTGTTATTGTTGTCATAGATAATTCCTGTTTTTATTGTGGTTTTGTTAAAAAAATTTTACTTGTAATTTTGTCTTGTTTTGTTCTTTGTATCTAGATGGATAACCCCCTTTAGTATTTCCTGTAGTGGTGGTTTTCTGTTGATAAATTCCCTCAGCTTCTGTATATCTGTAAATATTTTCATTTCCCCTTTATATTTGAAGGTTAACTTTGATGGATATAGTATTCTTGGTTGGTAGTTCCTCTCTTTCAGTACACTAAATGTTGGGGTCCACTCTCTTCTGGCTTCTAGAGTTTCTGCTTAGAAGTTTGATGATAGCCTAATGGGCCTTCCTTTATATGTTATATTCTTCTTCTTCCTAGCTGCCATGAGGATTCTTTCTTTGTCATTGATTTGTAATAATTTCATTATGATGTGCCTTGGAGTAGGTCTGTTTGGGTTGAGGTAACTCGGTGTTCTGTTTGCTTCTTGGATTCAAAGCTCTAAATCTTTCCACAGGCTTGGGAAGTTCTCATCGAGTATTTGTTTCAATATGTTCTCCATTCCTTTTCCCTCTCTTCCTCTTCTAATATACCTATTTTTCTTATATTGCTCTTCCTGATGGAGTCAGACAATTCTTGTAGGGCTTTCTCATTTTTAAAAATATTGTGAGTCTCTTTCTTCTTCTCTCTGGGGTATCTCTAGTTGCCTGTCTTCAGTGTCACTGATTCTCTCCTCTATCTGGCTTGTTCTATTGGCTAAGCTTGTTACCTAATTTTTCAGTTCATGTACTGAGTTTTTCATCTCTGTTTGGTTCTTTTTATAGTTTCAATTTCCTTTTGTTCATTAAATTGTTTTTTGAACTCACTAAATTGCCTTTCAGTGTTTTCTTGTATCTAATTAAATATTTTTAGAGCTTCAATTTTGAATTCTCTGTCATTAAGCTCTAGGGTTTCTGTGTAATTGAGATTTTTTCCCAGGGATTTTTCATCATCTATCTGAGCTACATCTTTGATTATATATCCATATTTGATTTTTTTCCTTGATGGTATTTGCAGGTGATATTTTTAATAACCCCAGTAAGAGATAATTATTCCTTTTTATGGCAGGGGGTGCTGCACTACAAGATTTGCCTCTGTGAGATTCTTGGGTGATCTGTTAAAGCCTAGCTGTTGCCTTTGTAATGACAAAGGCAGATTCCTCGTGTTGGTAGGAGGGGCTTATTGCTAGGGCTTTGTAACTTTATGATACCAGCACTGACTGACCAGGAGTCCTTCAGGGACCTCCCCCATGATCCCACAGAGCAGAGGATCTAGTTTCTGGGTGCCCCCACCTCTCACAGGAGAGATCAGCCTGGAGACCTAGTGGAGGGGGTCCACCACCACTGCTGTTTTTGCAGCAAGGGAAACAATGAAGAACTGGGAGGCTGGGGTGACAGAATCCAGTCCCTCCTCCAATATCACTCTAAACTTTCCAGGCACAGCCCTGGGCTGGGCCAGGGGAGTGCGCCACAAGCTGGTGTCCCTGAGTTTTGGGAGCAGCTGCAGCAGAGATCGCAGGGACTTCCCATCCACACATGCTAAACTCCCTCTGGCAAGCTGGTGCCCGAGCTTGTGGGGCACAGATCCCTGATCCCAGATCAAGCATGTCTGGTGCCAGAAGGCAAAATTGTGCTGGTTGGGGGGGGGGTAGATCAAGCGTGCCCCAGTGTTCTGTGGGCCAATCTCTGCAAGCTATTTGCCTGCAGTTCTTAGGAGCTTGGCACTGGCTTTGTGTGTGCCCCGTGTCTGTAATAGCTCATCCCTGCCTTTACGTGTGCAGCAGACACTGGGAAGTGGCCCTGCTCCCTGCTCTTGGTTGTCACCCCTTGCTCTGCTCCTTCCCTCCAGACTCTCCACCCAGCTCCTCCGGGTCTGAGACAAAGCCTGCACAAACAGTGCCTCCCTCCCTCAGGTCCCCAAGGAAGGAGAAAGGCTCAGTCCTCTGGTATTATTTTTTTCTTCTGTGCTTTGTTTTGCCTTCTTGCAAGTTCATACCTTGTCTATCTGGTGTGTGTATATTTCAGGTTCATCTGGGTTTTTATTCTCTGCATACAGTTGTAGAATTTGTGGAAATTTCAAGGGGAGAGATGGGGAGTATCTCTCATGCCACCATTTCTCTCAAGCCTTCATTTTTTGACAGGGCTTTTAAAATAGATAATAATGTAGTTCCATGTAATTATTATGCAGTATTACAGCTCTTAATATATTGTGAGTATTTCATACACATTAAACAATAAAAGATTTATGCTTGACCTTTTCAGGTGAATATCAGCTGGATTAGATTTCTTAATTAGCCATTGATCTGACCTCACTGGTGCTTCCAAATTTACATAATGACTTTCCCCTCTCCCTCCAAAACATGTAAAGCTCTAGTTTTAATTTGAATGAGGGAATAAGAAACTTAACTATCAAAGACATTTAGTAATAGTCAGACCTCCCAGTATTAGCCATATACTGCAGAACCTTGACCTCTATATTCTTTCTAGAGGTGGTCACACATGTTATTAGGGGAGCCCCTTGCCTTGTCCCTTTCACCTCTAGGGAAGCAATTATCTCTATTGTACTTAAAAGAAAAAAAAACTGTATCTCATATACTGGTTGTCTTCCTGCTCCCTAGGAAACAATCAGCTGAAATTCAAAATACAATTACCACGCTTGACCACTTTCCTATCTCCTGGAGCTGACCATTATTAATGGCATCCAATTATTCATAGCAATCAAGTAGCTGACCTTGCTAAACCCATCACTGTAGTTGGTATTTGACAGTCAGTCTGCTGGCTGGGCGCTTAATAGGAGACAGTGTCATATTCTGGTCATCTCTAATGAAAACAGCATGTCACTTGCCGACTTATCAGAATTCTATAGTAACTTGATTGTAAGCTTTAGCATGTCATTTTAAAAACATTTGTTTAGATATTCAGGTGGGAGTACAGAAAAAAAAATGGTTGATTTAAGTTAGCTTCATGTTTGACAATCTCTGTGGCTTACCTTACATCACTGCTAATTAACAGTGTGAGATTTGGTAAGTCATTAGGTTTTCTAAGCCTCTATTTCCTCAACTCTAAAATTTGGGCATTTTGCTAGCTTTCAAGGGTGGTTGTAGGAATTAAATGTTACAAAAACTATGAAACCATCAGGTAAGCAGAAGCTGCCCCATCTTTGCCAGTGTCCTGTCCACGGAGGCAGGCTGAGCTCCAGCTCTAGCGAAGGTAAAATGCACAGCATAAAAGCCCTTTTATTATTCACTAAAGTGCATGATGGGTTTTGACTCACACAAATGCTGCTTTTGCATCCTGCTTTTTCCATAGGACCACAAGTCAAAGGTTTTCTTTTATTATGCAGTGCTATTACAGTGTGATATTTGTTTGCATGTTCTGAGCCTAAGCATAAAAATTGACATAAATTATCAGATAGTTGGCCTTTGACCTTTCTGGTTCCTTGACTGTATCTTCTCTTTGAGCTGGCAAGATAGATTACAGTTCTATTCCAGCCACAGAAAGGAGCACATTGTTTACTGTTGGAAGAGCATTAGTTCTCTCATGTTACTAGGAGAGGGATTTTCACAAGGAACTAACTTTGAGTTTTGAGCCAAGCAATTTGAAGGAACATGGAGAAATTCACACCCTTTACATTCACCTAAGGGTGAAGGGCATGTCTAGTTCAAAGTGACCATCAAAGAATTCCCTCATTATTCTACTACCTTGTTACCATATGAGATGCCCAGTGTCATTTTCATCCCAATTCAAAAAGAAAAAAGTAAGTAAAGATAAAATATTCACTTTAGAATTTCTTATACATACTGCTCACCAGTGGTGGACAGGCAGTGAATTTAACTTTCCACAAACAATATGAAGCATTAAGCAAAATTTACAAAGAGAAATAGGAACTAAATTTTAGGAAAGATGGCTAATAGTGTCAGATTAGTCCCCAGCACAATGGGAAGTTTCCTGGTGAAAACAGGGGTCAGTGAAATAGCCTCTCTTTCTGCAGGTGGACCATATGGATATAAACAGGAAAGAAGGGATTTTCTGGTGGCTTCAAACCCTGCAACATGTAGCCTCTGGGTTGGCCAATTCAGAAAGTTACCCTGTCTACTTTGTTGTAGACAGTAAGACTCTATAATCGTTAAGGGCATAGTAAAAAATCTTGACAGATTGAGTTTCTTCTTTCTAGCACCCTGACTGGGATCCGCCCAGAAAGCCCTCTGTGGAGTGATACTCTGCTCATCTGAGGCTTGATTTGTTGCTTGGTATCCGAGCTATTTTAGCACCTGAGGTGGGGCCATGGGCCAACTTGCTCAAGCCATTCTAGCCATGGCTGTGGGAGAGGAAAAGAGAGAGAAAAAAAAGAGAGAGAGAAGGAGAAGGGAAAGGAGTAGAGAAGCAGATGTTCGCTTCTCCTGTGTGCCCTGACTGGGAGTCAAACCCAGGACTTCCACATGCCATACTGATGCTCTACTGCTGAGCCAACTGGCCAGAGCCCAGATTGAGTTTCAAGTGCTCAGCTTTTCACTTTATTATTGTAATTTTCTTATCTGAGAAATGGAATTAACTGTCAAATCTCTTGGAGGGCTTCAATAACATCATCAATGTTCTAGTATCCTGATGCTTAAATGTAGTGAGTTAAATAGTAGCCCCCAAAAGATATGCCCATTTCTGAATCCTTGGGATTTATGACTGTGATCTCCTTTGTAAAAAGGGTCTTTGCAGATATAATTAAGTTAAGGATTTTGAGATGAGATCATCCTAGATTAACCTACTGGGTCCTAAATCCAATGACAAGTGTTTTTATTGACTTTAGGTGATGGCACTCAATGCAATATGCAGATCATTTATCACAGAAATGTATACTTGAAATCTATATGATCCTATTAGCCAGTGTCACCCCAATACATTTAATAAAGAGAGAGAGAGAGAGAGAAAGAGAGAGAGAGACAGGAAAGGAAATGACACAGGCAGACAGGAGAGGAGGTAAGGAATGCCACCAGCCACCAGAAACTGGAAGAGACAAGGATCAGAATCTCCCCCGGAGTTCTAGAAGGGAATATGACCCTATTGATTCCTTGATCTCAGACTTCTGGCCTCCAGAAATGTGGAAGCATTCATTTCTGTTGTTTGAAGCCACTCATTTTGTGGTAATCCGTGACAGCAGCCACAGGAGGTAAAGAACTGAGCATGGTACATGGTCCGTGTTCCATAAGTTGTTTCAATTTTCAAATAAAGTAGACCTTTTCTTTTGGAGTGGGGTGGAGTGTGCCTTCAAAAATTCTCTTTTAGACCCCCCCCCATTCTTATAGCCTTAACTCACTTGCTCATTCATTATTTATTTATTAAACAACTCCCATGTGCACTAAATCCTATTAAAGGGCTTATATAATAGTAAACAGAATACATGTTAACCTCAGGCTTGCTGAATTTACCCTCTAGTGGGAAAGACAAAGAGAAACTAAGTCCTCATGCAGGAAGTGCTATGAAGAAATGTGGTTGGATTTGTGGACAGAGAGAAGAACAGAGAGGGTTTTAAAGCAAGTGGCTGAGTCTGAAGAACTGTGGCAGAAGTTTTAGAAAGCTGGAGGTATTTTTGTGGAGTACTTCTGTATTAAATTGACTCTGAGATTTGACTTTGAATTAAGCATCAGAAGCAGAAGGCATCTGCATTTGCTAGGTGGGATGTTGTTGCTCTGCCTATGAAGCAACAGGAAAGTTTATTAGATATTTCAGGGCAGAGGTTGGTAAACTTTTTCTAGAAAGGGCCAAATAGTAAATATAGCTTGTGGGCTATATGATTTTTGTGGCAACATTAAGACTTCATTAAAGCATGAAAGCAGCCATAGGCAAGATGTAAACTAATGAATCTGCTTGTGTCCCATACTTCATTTACTTGACTCTGAAATTTGAAGTCGATATAATTTTCACATCATGAAATATTTTTCTTTTTCTTTTCTGTCAACCACTTAAAAACAAAGCAACTATTCTTAGTCATGAGCAGTATCTGAAGAGGCAGTGGGATGCATGTGGCCCACAGGTCATAGTTTACTGACCTCTCCTTTATTTATTTACTTACTTATTTATTTATCTTGTGTGTGACAGAGACAGAGAGAGGGACAGATAGGGACAGACAGGAAGGGAGAGAGATGAAAAGCATCAGTTCTTCATTGTGGCACATCCTAGTTGTTCATTGATTGCTTTCTCATATGTGCCTTGACCGGGGGGCTACAGCAGACCGAGTGACACTTTGCTCAAGCCAGTGACCCTGGGTTCAAGCTGGTGAGCCCTGCTCAAAAACCAGATGAACGTGCACTCAAGCCGGCAACCTCAGGGCTTCGAACCTGGGTCTTCCGCGTCCCAGTCCGATGCTCTATCCACTGCGCCACTGCCTGGTCAGGCTGACCTCTCTTTTAGAGTGCAATTGCTATTTATACACAGGAAAGAACAATCCTTTATGCCTACAAATGCTGCTGTAAGCAGCAGCCAGCATGAAGGAGTGGAGAGTTTTGTGAGGAAGAGAAGACCCCTCAGGGAAACAGTGTGATCTCACTGCAGAATGCTCAGTTCTTGCTGGTCTGATAAACATGGGCTTGAGCTTGGATTAAAAATGATTTTTTTGTTTTGTTTTGGCATCATGAATCAACATTTAATGATGATGTTTCTCCTTGACGTTTCAGCTATAAAACTACAAATTATGCATGAAATTGATGTACATTATTCCATAATGAACTAGTCTGATAGAAAAACACATTAGGTATTTATATTAAAACGAGTCATTCCTATTAAGACATTTTGAAAAAGAGAACTATGTTCCTAAAAACATGAATAACTGGAAATTGAGGCCATTTAGTTTTATCCAGGGAGATGAAGTGGTATGTTCCTCCTGTCCTGCTAGTATTGCCCAGTTGTCTTTATGGCCATAGAGTTTAAAATAACGAAAGACATTTCTTACAATATCTTATTTTATGACATCATTTTATGAATGAAAATTAATAGTGCATTTCTATAATACTGCATTTACAACCTCCACCACACTTTAGGCTCTGGAAGTATCCTGATAACCAAATGGTTATGAATTTTGAATTTGTTGATTGCTCTGTGGATTCAAGTGCCTTTTTATTTAGACCTCATGGTATTCCACAAATTATTAAGTTTAAGTTATGGCTTCTTTATTCTCAAGCATCTGCCTTCCCCCTTACTTTAAAAAATCATGTTTAAAGCCATACTGGTTCTATATTGGTATCCACAAAAATATCATATATGCTATTTGTTAATACGTTTTTGGATGTTTAACACTAAATGTTGATTTAAATGGTGGTACTCTATATAGATCATAGATTTTTAGAGCTTAAGGAAACCTCAGAGACAACCTAGCCCAACTTCTTAAATTTACATTTGAAGGAAATGAAGGGGAAGGGACTTCATAATTCATTAGTTTTACCATTAGCTGTAAGTCGTTTCTATTTTACCCTGTAATGAGTTCAGCTCCCTTTGTACACTCAGAAATGCTTGCTCAATGGTTTGTAGAGAGACAAAATAATTTCTAGCCTTTCTTTTATAGTCTCTGTTTTTCCAATAAATACATCTGGGGAGATCAGAAAATAAATGGTTGTCTTAGTAACTTTTTTTTTTCATATAGTACATTGCTTTGGACCTTAACACTAGGAACCATTCTATGTAATATTAGGAGAGTCAAGAGTGGAAGAGAAGGGAAATAAATTTATTCTAGAGAGACCTGCTCTGTAAAAGAAACTGGCTGGGTGCTCTCTGGATATTCATGTAGACCAGAGAGTAGCTGATTAAGTGACTGACTAGTGATGAGTGGAAGGGCAGGGGTGTAGGAAGAAAAAGTTAATATCAAGGTATTGATTAGTTAGGGACAATTGAAGCACCCCAGACAATGGTCAATATCTGTCTTTAAGCAGGTAGCAAGTAAAGATCTATGCATAACTGTATAACTAGACTGTGGTTTGAAGGGCAGAATTTAACTCTTGGGAAAACTCTACTAAGGGATATCTTGCTGGAGGAAGGGGAGCTTAGAGAGAAGCACAGAATTCTTAGGGGTGGAGAAAAGACAATGAGAAAGGAGAGGGAAAGCTGTTAAACAATAAGCACATTTCCTTCTCTGTGTTTGGGCTCTGGATGTGTGAGTCCTCAATGAAGTCAACTCTCTGAAGAAGCAGAGATAACTAAGTCGGGATTGAGGGCAATGACTTGGCCCACCCTTGTCACTTCAGTGGACACCATGCTCAACGGTTGTAACTGATCTCTGCCTGCCTTCACATGGTCTGTTGAGCCTAACAGTATTCACTTTCTCTCCAGACATGTTCAATATGAAGACTCTTGTGGAAACAAGTTTTTCATAAAATCATGAGATCATCAATGTTCTTTTAACTGTTTTTACTGCAGGGGTAAAAATAGTATCATTCCATTTCAAAAATATCTATGAGTAGTATGGTAGAGTAATAGTAATTGATATGGCCTTTGATGTATTTAAAGTTGTACTCATTATGTTATCAGACCATCAGCCAATGGCTTTTTATCTTTGGTGTAGTTCTTGATTCAGAATATTATGGCATGTTATTTATTTATTTATTTATTTATTTATTTATTTATTTATTTATTGGAGGGGAGGCAGAGACAGACTCATGCATGTGCCCTGACCGGGATCCACCCAGCAAAGCCCGCTAGGGGACAATGCTCTGCCCATCTGGGGCTCTTGCTTCATTGTAACTGAAGCCATTTTTTAGCTTCTGAGCCAGAGGCCATGGAGCCATCTGCAGTGCCTGAGACCAACTCACACTAAGCCATGGCTGCAGAAGGGGAGGAGAAGAGAAAGAGAGAGAGAAAGAGAGAGAGAGAGAGAGAGAGACAGACAGACAGAGAGAAGTGAGAGGAGGAAGGTGGGGAAACAGATGGGTGCTTCTCCTGTGTGCCCTAACCAGGAATCAAACCTAGGACTTCCACATACCAAGTGAATGCTCTACCACTTAGCCAAACAGCCAGGGCCTAGCATCTGATTTTTAATATTATTGATATTTAATTTATAGTGAAACTATAAGAAAAATATATACAGCTTAATATCTGTTTAAATCCTTTCTTGATCATCTTGGCATGTAGGTGAATCTGTCTGCTAGACTGCTGTTTCTCTTGGTCTCGGTTCTGCTTCTGGGCAGGTTGTTAGTTTAGGAGATCTTCCCCTGCATTTCCCCTTGCTAAGCAGGCTGTCCATTTGTGGATCCAAGTGAAGCTTTACATGCATAAAAACTGTGCATACCGCCCTGGCCTGTTGGCTCAGTGGTAGAGCGTTGGCCTGGCATGCAGGCGTCCCAGGTTCGATTCCCGGCCAGGGCACACAGGAGAAGCACCCATCTGCTTTTCTACCTCTCCCCCTCTCCTTCCTCTCTGTTTCTCTCTTCCCCTCCTGCAGCCAAGGCTCCATTTGAGCAAAGATGGCCCGGGCGCTGAGGATGGCTCTATGGCCTCTGCCTCAGGTGCTAGACTGGCTCTGGTCGCAACAGAGCGATGCCCCGGATGGGCAGAGCATTGCCCCCTGGTGGGCATGCCGGGTGGATCCCGGTCGGGCACATGCGGGAGTCTGTCTGACTGCCTCCCTGTTTCCAGCTTCAGAAAAATACAAAAAAAACCTCCCCAAAACAAACAAAAAAACCTGTACATACCTATCAGCTAAATGGTTATATTTACATTCCAGGGTTGGAATTTAATAATCCATTTTTTAGGGACCTGGGTAATCTATTTTGTCTGCATTTTGTTGGCTGAAATATGGTTGCTTTGAGTAGGTATTTGAGACTCACTCCTGTGGAACTTTGGGTCTAATTTCTGACCCGTTGTCCTAGGTTCCTTCCTGAAGAAATTACTTTTCATTTTGATCTCTAGTTCCATGTAAATTATGGTGCTTAATCTGCACAATTTATTTTCTCAACCTGCTTTTTACTTGTCTATGTTCTAGGCACTGATTCAGCCTTTGTTAAATCATTGCTTCCAAATCATTCCCTTTCCTCTCCATGCCAGAGTCTTGATTCTGTTACTACTCTAGCCCCCCCCATCCCCGCCCCGGCTTTCTGAACTTCTTAACAACCACCTGTCCATACTTCGACCATCAATACCTGTCTCTGGTTTTGATCCTAGACATTCAAAGACTGTCCTAATCTTTCTTATCTCAATCCAATACTAGATGTCATTAGTAGGTGCCCTTCACATTAAAACAGAAACCAAACCAAACCAAACCAAACCAAACCAAACCAAATATACTTAAAGAAAACATAAATAGCACCGTTCTACCACTGGCTTAGTGAAAAAAATAAATAAATCAGGCTGTATGCCTACATAGTCTCATATTTATTTATGTCATAGACTGACTAGTTTTATTTTGATAGATTATCTACCTTAAACAGAAATGCTTTTTGTAATGCTCTATGTACAACATAAAAAACAACTTTTAGTTATATCCATAAATCCTATTTGAATTAGAGGGAATTTGGCTTACTAATATTCTTTCCTTTGAGATGATGGATACAATTCCCTTAAAATATTTCAATTATTTGAAAGAATATTTTCAGATATTTTATTATTTATTGTTTTTGATATAACAGGAACACAATACCTGAAATTGGTTTTCAGAACACTTGAGTTTTGGTCATTTTTCTTTTCATTTATTGGCTAAGAACATTTTTCTCACTGAGAGGCTTTCTTTCATATATTGTGGGATATCACTTGTCTTATAAAATGACCTAGAAAAGAAAATAGAATACTGATTTTTAAAATGCAATTAATAACATTATTTTTAACTGGATTTTGCCATCAAATAGCATGTGCTTTCTTAGGCCTATTGAAGAGGTTTCTATAAAAAATATTTTATTTTTTAAAAGCAAGAAAACATAAATTTTATTTATTTAATCCTGTAAAATTATTACAACCTGAATTAGCATATTGCCTATCTTGGTGATTATATATACCATGTGCTTGAAAAAAATGTGTATCATTCTGTTGTTGGGATATTTTATGAATGTCTATATATATTGTTATTCAATCTTTTATATCCTGATTTTCTGTCCATTTATTTTATCTATTATTGAGAGAGGAGTTTTGAAATATTTAACTATAATTACAGATTTATCTATTTCTCCTTAATTTCTCAGTTACTTTCTTCATTTTTAAGTTCTATTTTTAGGTATCTACACATTTAGGGTTGATATGCCTTCTTAAATTGATACTTCTATCATTCTGACTACTTCATCTTTATCCTTGGTGATAGTTCTTGTTTTAAAGTTTACCTCCTAATAAGACAGCCACTCTAGGTGTTATAGATTGCCTGTTTAGTGCCCTTCCCCTTTCAGATTCATATGTTGAAACATAATTCTCATGTGAAGATATTTGGAAGTAGGTTCTAAGAGAAGCAATTAAGTCATGAGAGTGGAGTCCTTATGGTGGGATAAGAAGCCATAAGAGATAATATGGAATAAGATGACATTAAAAGAGACATGAGAGAGATGATCTCTTTCCATCACCTGTGGATACAGCAAGATGTCGTCAGCAAACCAGAAAAAGAGTCCCCATCAGGAATCAAACTGGCTGACACCTTGATCTTGAACTCCTCAGCCTCCAGAACTGTGAGAAATAAATATTTGTTGTATAAGGTACCCAATCTATGGTATTTTGTTATAACAGCCTGTGATGACTAAGGTATATCCCTTCATGTACAATATAATGAGACAGCCTTATACTACTCTGATTCCGTTTACTCTCCTCCTCTCATTTCTCCTATTGTCATTTTTATTTTTACTCTACACGTTTACAGGTTTAAATTTCACAATCCAGTTCCATTACTTTTGCTTTGAAAAGTCTTTTAAATAAACTAAAAATATAAAGAAACATGTTTTTATATTTGCCACATAGTTATTATTTTAAGTGTTCTTCATTGTTACTCATAGATCAGGGGTCTGTACACTTTTCTGTAACAGGCCAGAGAGTAAATATTTTAGGCATTGTGGGCAATACAGTTTCTGTCACAGCTACTCAACTCTGCCATCATAGAGTGAAAGATAATTGTAAGCTAATCATTATGGATGTGTTTTAATAAACCTTCATTTATAGATATTAACATTTAAATTTTTTTTCCAAATTTTGTTTTCTTAAGTGAGAAGCAGGAAGGCAGAGAGACAAACTCCCACATGCACCCTGACCAAGATTCAACTGTCAACCCCCCTAAGCTGCGATGCTCTGCCCATCTGGGACCATTGCGCCATTGCTTAGCAACTGAGCTATTTTTAGTGCCTGAGGCAGGCCATGGAGCCATCCTCAGTGCCTAGGGCCAATGTTTTCCAACCAAGCCATAGCTATGGTAGAGGAAAAGAGAGTTAGAGAAAGAGAAGGGGAAGGGGTAAAGAAGCGGGTGTTTGCTTCTTCTATGTGCTCTGACCAGGAATTGAACCTGGGACATCCACACACTGAGCTGATGCTCTACCACTGAGCCAACTGGCCACAGCTATAAATATTAACATTTGAATTCATATAAGTTTCAAAATATAATTCATCCATTAATTTTTTTTCAATTAAAAGTCACCTTAGTTCATGAACCATCTAAAAACAGGGAGCTAGCTTGATTTGGTTCCCTCTCTGTGTTTGTCCACCCCTGCCATAGATCTTTGTTGATATCTAGTGTCCGTAAGCCTCAACCTGAAGGCTGTCTTGTAACATTTCTTGTAGTACATGTTTACTAGTGACAAATTTTTTGTTTGTCTGTAAATGTACTTATTTCCCTCCTTTTAAACAATATTTTTTGTGGGATATAGAATTCTGTGTTCCAAAGCTTTTGTTTTATAATACCTTAAAGACATTATTCCATTGTCTCTGGATAGTTGCATTCCTCCACCCTGTTTGCTCTACCTGAGAGTAGGTGTGTGCTTGTCACCACAGAACTGCAGCTTGGAAAGTAGAACACTGAAGCAAATGCCCAACTCGCCTTATGCATTTCCTTCTCTCAAGAAACACAATCTACATTGCCTGATATCTAGTGTCTGAAAACTGTTGTTTGATATATTTTGTTTAATTGTATATATCCTTTTACAGTGAGAATGAGTCCTATACCTGTTATTCTGTTATGGCTGATCCAGAAGTCTTTCATATAAGCTTAAACCATAGTGATTAGATAATGTGATGTCTATGAAAAAGTCATGTTTGGGTTCTGAGAAATGTTTAGTATCTAAGAGTAAATACTGTGCTGTGCAGGTAATTTCTCACTGTCTTTTGTAAATCTTTTTTTTTTTAATGGGAATTCTAGATAGTTGGGCTATGAGGCCATAGCAAAGCCTTATTTTAGGTCATGAACCTTGATGGACATAACCCCAACTGATCAATATACATTGAATACCTCTAGGTACCAGGTGCTGGTAGGTCTCAGAACTATTACTCTTATAAACCCAAATATCATAACGTAAATCATGACCTCATATCACTTTTTGAAGAGAAGTTGAAGAATGATATCATAAAAACAAGCTTCCATAATTCTAAGCATTTGAAGTTGATATACCTGAAAAGTGAGTGCTCTCTGAAAACCAAAACAAACACCAAGAACTGGATTTTAATCCGAACGCTGTGGGATGATATTGTGCAGCTCACAATCTTTTCAGGCCTTGCTTTCCTTCTTTCTATAGAATGAAACTGTTGTGCTCACTGAACTTATGTGCCCTTCAATATCTGGAATTTGTGATTTTTTGCATGTACTTGTACCTTTTGTACCTTTCTTCCATCTCATGCAATTAGGACAGGATACGAAGAACATCATAATTTTGAGGTTCTGCGTTATGAATGTGATTTTGATTACTTAAAATACAAAGTGTTAGAATGCACTTAAGTTGCAAAAAATGGTTTTCTAAACATAATAGTTCGTTACCTTACATGTTTGCTTTTATGTGTCCCCTGAGCCATATCTGCTCTCAGTAGCTGCTGACAAAACAGGATTTTACTGCTGAAAGAGCAGCAGATCTAATATTGCTACAAAAGAGCACGCTGAGTTTTATTTTGCCTTGGGTCATCAATAAAATTCTAGTCATGCTCTGATCTTACACTCTTTATTGTTCCCCATGATACATCACAGGTAGAAGAAAACTTTACTTTTCTAGGTGTTGCAAAACTTAAATGAAGAATTAGAAATTACCTGAAGGTCACACATAACTCTTAGTGAACTTGGAAAGCATTCTCCCTGCCATAGTGACACAGGTAAATAGGTGTATATGTTAAGGTAATGCTCTCTGCTGTAACAAATAAACCCTCATGTAAAGTGACTTGTGACAATAGGAACTTGTCTCTTGCATGTGTAGTAGCCTTTGGCAGGTGACCATGTGCAGGTCTCCTTCTCATGGTCATTTAGGAGCCCATTTTGATGGGGGCTCTGCCAGCATTCTGGGGCTCAGCAGATAGGAACCCTGCCAATACCACATACCATGTTCACGGCTGCTGAAGTCATACCGGCCCAGTCCGTCAGAAGTGGGGAAAGAGCAGGGAGAAGTCCACGAGAGGTTGCTAAGGACCAGTCTTCAATTTCATCAGCTTTATCAATCTGGAAGAGAGATGGGGAAATCTTGGAATCAGAAAATAAAACCTGGCCTGTCTAGCTCCTGAATCCATGCTGTTAACACCTGTTTTATATGATCTTTTCTGATCTTGAGATGATCTGTCTGTCTTAGTCCATTCAGGCTCCTATAATGGAATATCTTAGACTGACTGGCTTATAAAAAAACAGAAATTTATTTCTCATAGTTTTGGCGGCTGGGAAATCCAAGGTCAAGGTTAGATGTGTAGTGACAGTTTCTGCCTATTTCACAGACTGCTGCCTTTTTGCTTTGTTCTCACCTGGCGGAAGGGGCGAGGGAGCTTCCTGGAGTCTGTTTTATGAGGGTGCAACTCTCAGCTACAAGCGTTCTGCCCTCATGATTTCATCATGTCCCAAAGGTCCCACCTCTAAATGCCATCACATTAGGAATTAAGTTTCAACATATGAATTTTGGAGGGAACAAACATTCAGTCTATAGCATTGTCTAATTTTGGAATTTTACCAAATAAACTATGATTAAATGCAATCTTACATGAACCTCTACTAATAGAGCACAAAGAAATTTTAATTTGAACATTGCCATTGATTTTCCAGATTTTTCCTAACAGGCCCTCTTTCTCTCTCTCCCTCTTTTTGACCCAGCTTTAAACTGGCTGTTAAAGTAGAGTTTCATCCTTGGATGACTTGGAGATCTAGGCTTGTCCTGAGAAATGAGGGAAACTTGGATGGCCACACAATCCCAAATTAGCAGCTGTTTCTGTCTCAGGGCTACAAGGTTCATATCTTTTGAGGAAAGTCTTTTTAAAACTCTCTCACTTAACCTGCTGCCCTGTTATATGGAAGGGGTCTTTCCCCTTTTTCTCTGATTCAAAGTGGCTGAAAAGTTTTCTTTGTTTATCATTGTATTTGCTAGCAAATAACCTCAAACTTTATGTAAAACTCTGCTTTTCGGTAAAAAAAAACCAAAACACCTCAATAATTGTTAATGTTCCATTTTCAAGTCCCCAGGGTATTTCTGTCTTCTTCAATGTATATAATCCATTTTTCAGATTTGCCCTTTGCAGCTGTTCTGACTCTTGCCACTATTTCTGGATATCTATTTCATAATCTTGATGAACAGAGAATATAATTTCAGCTCTCCAGAGAATAGTATACATAGATGCTTTTACCTAAAAGATGCCTTTCTATCAAAAAGTGTCAAAAGACAGTTTCTGCCAAAAAATTGAAGCAAATATAACCAAATATTTTGTGTTGTTTATTTTATTGATTGATTTTAGAGAGACAGAGAGTGGAAGGAAGAGAGAGAGAGAGAAGGAGAGAGAGAAGCATTCATCCATTGTTCCACTTAGTTGTGCATTCATTGATCATTTCCCATGTGTGTCCTGACTAAGGATTGATGGTAACTTTGTCATTTTGGGATGATGCTCTAACTGACTGAGCTAAACAGCCAGGGCCTGTTTGCTTCTTTTAAAAACATGTTTATCCAAGACAGCTGTGATTTCCATGAGTTTTACAAGTAGAAAAAAATGAATCTTTCACTTAGCCCTTTAATCCAGAGTTGTCCTGAGATATAATGATAGGAATTCTAGTGGGCTGACTCTTTAATGGAAAATGGAATTGTTCTATAAGTACCCTTTGAAGACAAAATAAATTGCAGATAGGAAGTTTGTGGCCTCACATGGAAAAGGAAATGATTCAGATTGGATGATAAAGTCTTTCCACTCTGAGATGCTGCCAGAGGTACTAATATGCCAATGGTATACTAAATGGATTAAGTATCTGGTTATTCTCGTGCTTTATTTTCTTGTGAAAGAAGTTTGGAAGGAGTATAAATGGTGTGTTTAATAGAAATGATATTGCCCTGTTGTTTTATTGTGGTAAAATTTAGCATCTTAATTATTTTTCAGTGTACAGTGGTATTATATACATTCATAGTGCTGTGCAACCATCACCACTATCTACCTTATAGCTCTCCATGTAAAACTAAAATTCTATATTTGTTTAATAATAACTCCTTATTCCCTCCTTCCCCTAGCTCCTGGCAACAACCTTTTCCCTTTGTCTCTTTGATTTTTGACTACCCAAAGTACTTCATCTAAATTGAATCATACAATATTTATTTTTTTCTGAGACTGGATTATTTCACTAAGCATAATTTCCTCAAGTTTCATCCACATTATAGCATATGTCAAATATTCATTTTTATGGCTGGATATTATTCCTTTGTATAAATTGTCTACCTGTTGTTTATCCATTCATTTATTGATGGATACTTGGGTTACCTCTATGTTTTAGCTATTGTGAATAATGCTGTTGTGAACATGGGTGTAGAAATATCTCTCCAAGGTTCTGCTTTCAATTCTATTTGGTATATATCCAGAAGTGCAATTGCTGGATCATATAAGAATTGTATTTTTAATTTTTTGAAGAGCTGCCATACTATTTTTTCATAGCAGCAATGTCATATTACATTTCCCTCAAAGAGTGCACAAGGATTTTTATCATTTTTTTAAGGGACACGGCTATGATGTGATAATAAATGCATCAGTTTTAGAGACAAAAGAACTGAATATGAGTTCTAGTTTCTACATAGCAGTCCTGTGACTCAGGACAGAATGATTTGTAATCCCTCTGAATCTCAGTTTTCTTACATGTAGAAAACACCTACTGTACAAGACGCTGTAAGGTTGATGACATAATATGTGTAAAGACCGCTGGAATTGTCAAGTGCTACAAAAATGTCAAGTGTTTATTATGATGTAATTGACTACAGAGAAATAAAAATCTACATTTTCTTTCCTGTTCCTACTACATATGCATGTGTATATATACACACACACACTTTTAGATAGTATCAGTGAGTATTTTTCTTCAGGGCTTACTATTTACAGTGCATACTGAGTCTCAGTAAAAGTTAGATTTATGTTAATGATAATAGTCTCATGGAGAAGTTCCATTTTATACCATTCGCATAGGAATATTAATAGGAATATCCCTGCTGTGTATAGCTGCACTTGTTAGCTGGTAGTGTGCTATGCCATAACTTGTTCTTCCTGAAGGACAGTATTTAAGGCTCAGGGCATTGTGTGCATTGACTATGATAAGGGGCTTTGCCATTTAACTTCTTAGTGGCCTAGGACAAGTTTCTATGTCTTTGAGCTTCAATTTCTAAGTTTTAAAACAGAGAAAATTGTAATAAATCATCTTTAGGGGCTTTCCCAGACTCTGAAATTCCTGATTAAAATCTCTGATTTTAGGATCACTATATGTTTGGTCTAATACAATCTGATTGTTAACTCTTGCCAATGCTTCTGAGTTCAGGTAATATAGTAGTAGATCCAGAAGCAATCCATTAGAAAGTAAAGTATTTAATAATAAGAGTAGGAATAATTCTTAATGAGTGAAATTTCCTAACTGCAATAACAGGATGACTAGTGGTCACCTAAAGTTTGTAGTCTTTGGAAGAAAATTATATATAAAAAATAAATGACTATACTTATTAACATATAATTAATAAAAATAGTATAATATTCTCAAGCAGTTCTGGCCAATAGATTATCCTGCAATGATGGAAAGGTTTTTTACATCTGTACCACCAATATGGCAGCTACTATTCACAATGTATATATTTAGAAGTTGAAATATGTCTAGTAAGACTAAGGAACTGAGAATTTTTAATCTTATTTTTAGTGTTATTTAAATTTATTTAATCAAACTTAAGTAGCCCTATGTGGCTGGAAAGTACAGTCATAGAAAATGCGATCTGTTCCCTGAATTTTAAGCTTCTTAAAGGCAGGAAATCTGATTATTCATCTTGCTATGAATTCATTAAAACCAACCCAAGGCACATAATAGGAGATTAATGAATTATTGTGACAATAGTGGATGTTCCTTGAAAAACAGATCTGTAGTCAAGTAAAATTTGAAAACACTACATCATTTTATCACTTTTTTGAGAATCATATTGCATATTAATATGATTTGAGAAATTTTCTAATACATAGATCTATTTTGTTTTAAATCTGCATCTTAAATTTATTTAACTACTGACTCTTTTTATGTGAGTGTGTGTGTGAAAGAGAGAGAGATTGAGAGAATGGGGGAGGGATAGATAGATAGATAGATAGATAGAGAATCTCATAGAATACATTTTGGGAAATGACTCATTTATTGAGAGACCTGGGGCTTGGTTCATAGAATACATGATCACCTATCAGATGGATGAACTCACTCTGGTCAGGTGCCTGGATTCTGCTCTCCAACATAATGCTGATGGGAGATATTGATGGAGTGAAGAACTTTGGAGCAGAAACCAGAGGGAGAGCATTCAGGAAACTGTGATGAAAAAATGTTAAGGCATTAGAACCCACTGTGCAATTGGGAAAGGAGGCTTGCAGTCTAGAATTCCATGTAAGGCCGGTCTTTACAAGGTGAGCATTTTTTTCCCCTTGAGAAATAGTCACTGTTTCTGAATATTGGAAGAAATGTTTGTTAATGATATTTTTTTTTACTGCTCAGGGATTAGTTATTTTGAAGTCCTTTCTATTTCTTTTTGGAGGAATGCCAACTTTAAACCTGACTTTGGCACTTAAAAGTACTAGCGTTTCCCCCCATAAGGATTTTTGAAATTTATAATAAAACAAAACAAAACAAAAACTTAAATCCTTATCCTTGGGTTTTCATCTTTGAAATTTTGGTTGGAGTTGTATCACATTTAACTAAATATTAGATATGGTTAATATCTAATACAAAGAATAAGAGGAAGAAGATCAAGATTTCTTGCTGATAAAGCTTTGTATCTTTCTGAGACTCGACACATAACATTGTAAGAAATGAAGCTGCCTAACACTACCTAGTATAACATATATTTTCCCCCTGAAGTAAAAATGCTCAGTTACCTCTTGGTTTATGGGGCAATTAAATACTCCAGCACATAAATATTGAGACTGAGACTCATGGGATGTAGGAATGCTAAGCACATTTGTAAGAGATGAAGACCAAAGCTAAATGAAGTTATGTCTTTTCTTATAAAATGCAATCTGTACTTCAATGGATTTTTACAATCCTGTTGCTTTTATTTCTTACATCTTTATAATTGGAGACATCCTGCTGGCCTCTTGAAAACACCAATGGTATTTCTTCTGAAAGTTAGCCAACCTACTAATTATCCTTAAAATTCTGATTAGGCGTCTGCAGTTACAATGAACACATCAGGGAAATGTCAGGATTTTGAGTGGGAAGTTGAGAACAGGAAATGGCTAAATAAAGGCATTAAAAAAACAATCTGTAGGAGCAATATTCATTTTTCAATGAAATAGATTTTTTTAAAATAAAAAAAAAGTATTGCTTTTAACTCACATTGGAGCAGGAAGAATCTGAATTCTGCATGTTGAATACAGTGGCTCTAACAGTGTTTTTCAGCCAGTCCTCCAGAAATTTTGTGCAGGTTCATGAAAGAGTTCACCATCCTGATGTTGTATGAAGATTATAGACCCAATGATTTTAGTGAATTCACTTATGTGCAGGGTGATTTCTGCCTTAATGGTCCCCAAAATAACTCTCCTATTTTCACAGGTCTCTAAGTATAAAAAAGTTGGAAACCACTGATCTAATATTATTTAGTTTTTTTTGACATGCACAGGGGCACCATGGTAGTAGGGCAGAAGTTAGCGTACATATATAGATGAAGGTGCCTGGTAGGTGAGTAGAGGATAGAATTCTCTTGTAAAAGTTTCATAAAATAATTTCAGGACACAACAAATTGAATTGTAAACATTGGTGGAAAAATACATTTTCTGATTGGGCTTTGCTTTTTAGTATCATAAAAGAATGTCCCAGGAGGGAGTCAGGAAGCTTTAGAAATCTTATTTCAGTGTATATAACTGTATTCATGGAACCAGATAATAATATTCTTGAGAATAGGGGTAATAATTCTGAACATATTAATTTAACTAACATTTATTTCAGGCCTAATAGATTCCAGGCATTGTTCTAGGCATTGGGTCCAGAAGTGAGTATTATAGTTGCAATTTTTACTTTCAAAGATCTTATATTCTACTATTGGGGAGATATGGATAATAAGCAAAGAGAGGGCTGAATATATTCAAGATACTGACAAGTGCTGAAAAATAAATGAAGACAGTTATGTGATTAGAAATGAAGGAAGTCTTGGAAGACAGCACCCCCAAATCCTTTTAAATAGGTAAAAAAAACATCATTTGTAAACTAATATATGCTTAAGAAACAAATCATTTGCAATGGAAATAAACATTTTCTCATTCCTAGAGTCAGAATCTCACAGTTTTATTCTTTGGGCTTTTTAGCATTATAACTGTAATTCCCCTTATCCTTTCATCAATTTTTTGTGCTCTGCCCAAATTGCTTCAGATCCTTCTACTTCCCCTCAAATGGAGTGTGAACTTTTTCTTCTAATGGTTTGTGTCAAAGATTCTGTTGCATAATTGCTCTCTGGTTACTAGAGCTGCATTGACAGTTCACACACAACTGGAAGTATCCCTCTGAATTGGCCCTTAGCCAATGACTGATTATAGCTTAGCTCCTTTGCCTCCAGTTACAACAAATTGTGATGTGTAATTTATACTCTAGAGATTTTGGCATTAGTGGACTGAGATTGAGGCTGATGGTGAAAGTGAGGCCAGGACTTCACATGAAATCACAACTTTACATGGCTTTTCCAACACCTTTGTCCTGCTTTCTTCATAAATTCTTAACTGCTAGCTAACTCTTGGGAAAACTTCTTCCTCTTCTTCTTCTTTTTTTTTTTTTTGAGACCAAGAGAGTCAGAGAGAGGGATAGATAGGGACAGACAGAAAGGGAGAGAGATGAGAAGCATCAACTCTTCATTGTGGCACCTTAGTTGTTCATTAATTGCTTTTTCATATGTGTATTGACCCACCGGCTACAGCAGAGCAAGTGACCCCTTGCTCAAGCCAGAGACTTTGGGCTCAAGCCAGCAACCTTGGACTTCAAGCCAGTGACCTTTAGGCTCAAGCCAATGACAATGGGTTCATGCCTATGACCCCATGCTCAAGTCAGTGACCCCATGCTCAAGCTGGTGAGCCCATGCTCAAGCTGGTGCCTTTGGGGTGTTGAATCTGAGTCCTCTGCATCCCAGTCTGATGCTCTATTCACTGTGCCACTGCCTAGTCAGCTTGGGAAAACTTCTTAATAAATTACTTGCACTTGAATTCTCCACTCAATGTTTTCTTCTAGTGAACCTGGTCTAAGATATTACTGATTAATTGACTGATTTTTTTTTTTTAGAGAGAGAGAGAGAGAGAGGAAGGGGGAGAAGAGAAACATATGGTATTATTTATTGAGTTTGTAACTTTTACAATCACACACACAATCTTAGAACACTGGAGAAAAAGGGGCAGAATATTAATTGTTTAAATTACTTAAAGTATAGAGACATTCAGAGTAGAATATTATAACTATCTTAGTTATAGGGTAATTGATAACAAGTCCTCATTGGAAGAAGCAAACTTCTTTGGAATATTATGATAAAAACTCAGTACCTAAGTGGGAGGAGTGAGGCACAGTAGTGGCTTTGGAGCTAAACAGATCTTAATATGAATCCTCCGTAACACTCATTGGATGTAACACTCATTGCAGTGTATCTGCAAACCTTATTTCTCTCCTCTCTAAGTGGGAAACATAATACTTACCTTGTAGATGATTGAGATGATTAAAAATTGCAACATGCAAGACAACTGCCCCAGTATGATGTTCATTCCCCAAATTAAACCTACAAGCATTACAGATATAGAGCTACTTTATGTAAAGAGAATCAAGATTCATAAATTTAAAGAAGGGGAATCTCAGTGAGGGCTGGATTGAGACAGGAAAACCAATAGAAAGTCTTCAGTAAGATTCAAAAAGAATTAAAGCAAGGAAAAGATTAAAAAAGAGAGCCATTCAACTACAGATTTCATTTAGTTGTTAATTAAAGGAAGGCAGGAGATTAAAGTCAGAAGAACAACTGAACATTACTTTCTGTCCATTCAATTGAATTCCCAGGATTTAGCACAATACTTATCACAGGAGAGGTTCTTCCTCTGAAACAGAATCATGTTGAAGAGTGTTTATAATTTCATCTCATGTGTGGATTCACATATTCAAACCAACAATAAAACTTTTAGTGCTTTTATAAAGTATCTAATTAAATATTTTAAAATATCTTTTTGGTTAATTATCTGGGCTGTAAGGACTTTACCAGATCATCAGAAAGCCAAGCCAAGAGTTTGGAGGAATAGAAATGATAATTTATAATGGTTTAATACCTTTTCTGAATTAGGATATAGGGGATACCAAAGTTTGTTTTAGATGCCATGTGTTAGAATATCAACTTGGACACTGGAGGGAAATGGTTTAAAGTTTTCCTAATTGAGAGTAAGATTCAGTTAAAGGGAAAATGTATGAGTCTTGTTAATTCAATAAGGAAAGAACATGTGCTTTTAATAATGCAATATAAGATTAGCCATCATGTGTATAATTGTGGGTATCATATGAAATTCACTTTCTTTAATTATGTGTATTTATTTTTCTTTAAGAATGAGAATTCTAAGCTTCTCCACACAAATGTATTTATACTTTCACATCAATTAATGTAAAATTGGTCCCCTAATGGGGTGTCAAAATAAAGAGAAAATCTTAGGCTGGGTTTGAGTGAATGTCCAGAAACTATTTTTTAAATTAAACATATGAAAACTTTTAGATTTTTTGTTTTTGAAAATGCTTATACCATGGAATGAAAGCATACCCCCACTCTCCATTAAATTCTGTTTTGAAGAGCATCGGTTTATAGCGTATGTACTTTCCTGAGTAAAACTATTAATCTTGTGCTACCATGAATTCACGTGTGTGCTGAAATGGCAATTCTGTAAGAGCTAGTCGTTTTGTAGTTGTACCATGAAAAACACCAATTATGCATTACAAAGAATCAGCAATAAAAATAAATGGATAAACATGCTTTGGCTAAGATGAAAGGGGGTATATACATTCTTAATTTGACACTGGATTTGTAAGCACAAAGTAAACGGAAGTTGAGCCATATTTGGCATTTCTTCAAAACACAGTGCTAAATGTTTAATATCTTTGTGATGAAACCAATTCATCATCTGGTTATTGACCTGTTCACATTTTCTGTTCATATATTGTTCTCCAGGGGAAGACACATCTTCACTTTAATCTGACCACTTATAAACTTTTAGGTGAAGGTTTCTCTGTGGACAGGGGTTGGCCTGTGATTAAATTTTCTTTAGTTAATAGAGAAATTATAAGAAATTAAGTGAATGTTGTGCATTTCTAATAGAAGTAAACTTGTTCTGATAAAAATTTCCTTTTTGGCCCTGGCCGGTTGGCTCAGTGGTAGAGCATCGGCCTGGCGTGCAGGAGTCCCGGGTTTGATTTCCGACCAGGGCACACAGGAGAAGCGCCCATCTGCTTCTCCACCCCTTCCCCTCTCCTTCCTCTCTGTCTCTCTCTTCCCCTCCCGCAGCCAAGGCTCCATTGGAGCAAAGTTGGCCAGGGCGCTGAGGATGGCTCCATGGCCTCTGCCTCAGGCACTAGAATGGCCCTGGTTGCAATAGAGCAACGCCCCAGATGGGCAGAGCATCGCCCCCTGGTGGGCATGCCAGGTGGATCCCGGTTGGGTGCATGCGGGAGTCTGTCTGACTGCCTCCCCATTTCCAACTTCAGAAAAATACAAAAAACAAACAAACAAACAGAAAACTTCCTTTTTATTCCAAGATTGTGTTCTATCCACTTACGTGATTTTAAATTTTCCTTTTAAGAAATGTTGGTGACAGTAGGAAGTATTCAAGTTTTTGTCTTTTTAACCTAATTATTTGGCAAAGAATAGTTGATACCACATGTTGGGCCTCATTAAAAAAAAGTCACTGATCGATAAATTCCAGGGCTGGTATACAATAAGCATTATACAGATGTACTTGTGAAAATATTGAAATAAGTTTTTAACTATCATTAAATAACTGTTGCTCTAAATACCTGTTTTACTACATACTCTGGCCACTCAATCCCCTTCCTTAGGACCCCTTAAAAGTTGGAATTTATTATTAACCCTGTCACAGCTAGGGTCATCAGGGGACTTTCTGATTGCTCATGCTTTACCACCTATTAAATATTTTAAATAGAACTCATGCTAAAATCCAAATGCCTGGGAACCACTGGTATAAAATAAGTGTTTCTGATTCCTTCAAGGGAGACTCCTCCCAAAGAAAAAACACGCCTTGGGCTCTCAGCCATGTAATCCCTTAAATACTGTATTGAAGACAATCTGGCAACTCCTAGTTTGATAACTATAAGGATAGTGTTGTTTTCTTGCTTCTTAGAGGGTAGAGATTTTTGCTTCCTAGTTATTCATGAGAAGGGTGGGAAAGGTAGCAAGAGAGAGATGGACAGCCTTCCAGCATCTCCTTTTCTTCCCTTAGACATCTTCCTTTAGTATGAGAAATGTGATCTATATAATTAGGAAGAAAAAAATATACTGCACGAAACAACATGCTGCTTTGACAAAGAGCAAGTTTTAGACCAAAAGAGCAAGGACAAATATTTAAAAAGCTTTTTAAGACAACATTAAGCAAAGTGAGTAAAAGAAGTTTAAAAATCTTGCTTTGAATTTGTTAGAGCATGTTAAAAAAACAAATAAACAAAAAACAAACAGACAAAAAAGAACACCTCTCTTGCTTTTGTTCTTAATACGTTTGTCTTCAAAGCAAAAGATGGGAGGATCAGAATGCATGTTTAACCTTTGAGCTGCTGTCCCATTAAACTTCAGAGACTGTTCATCCCCACTGCTGCAGTCAGGTGACTTCAGCTGCTACTGTCCCTGCACATTTAATTTGCAGAAACACTTTAAAGAAATCACTGAGCCTTTTTGGGGTCTGAATCACCAAAATGTGTGATGCCTTACTTGAATAACATTGTCATTTGAAATATAAACTTGATCTATTTCTCTGCTCTTTGGGGGAAAAAAAGTGTAGATAGTCATCTTGGTTTTGCTTCTCTTATGTACTTCAGCCTGACAATATTTCTGTGGAAGAAAGGAGATGCATTGAGAGCTCGCTATTAGAAGAGGCATAAATAAAACATTTTGATGCTATAGAGAGACTTATAGTATTGAGAAAATGATTACAAGATTATGGTTTAAGATTTTTGCATTGATTATTCTTAGAGAGAGGTCTGGGGGAGAGAGGGTTAATGGGCACACTGGAATGAACAGAGAACATGCCACTGCATGTGTTTGCTTTAATGGGGTGTTGATGGAAAGCCAGGGACACATAAGTAGGGTGAATGAGTGAAAGAGAGAAAGTGTTGAAGTGGTTAGTATAAAACACAGGTCTGTGACAATATAAAGCTTTAATTCCTAGAATTGTTTCAGCCTTTCTTGTTTGACAATGTTGCTTTGCTACCTTTTTTATAAGCCCGATTAGCTTCTAATAGGGACAGGTTAATTAGAATGAAGATTTTAGAAAAAGAATTATTTAATCACACATAGAAAGCTACACATTTCTTATATTCATCTCACAAGCTTGGCAGGTAAAGTGAGTTCTCTAGGTTTTCTTGTTCTATTTTTAAAATCTTTATGTATTAGGAAATTTATAACATACATATACAATGAACTCCTATTTATCCACCCTGACAATTTTCTGGCTCCTCTCCTCCCCTAGATCATTTTGCAGCAAGTCCCAGACATTGTATCATATCAATTGTTAATATGTTAATATACATCTCTAAATAATACTCTCTTAAAATATATTGACAATTTCATATTCATATCAAAAAGTGCTATATTTATACACCATAAATATTTATAATAATTTCTTAATGCAATAAGTATTCACATTTTTGTTTATTTGTTTTTTTCTTATTTTTATTAATTTTAATGCAGTGACATTGATAAATCGGGGTTTTTTAAGTGGTTTGAAAGACTCAAGTAAAAACCCAATGTCCATACATTTTAATTGGTTAATATGTCAAGTATCTTTTAATCTGTAGGACTCCTCTGTTTTATTTTCTTCTTGCATTTCTGTGTTTTTTGGTTGGCTATTATAGAAACTCGGCTGTTTGTATACAGGGTAGATTTTATTGCTTACCCCCCCACCAAGGTGTTATTTATATGTTGCTCTAATCCCTGTATCTTCTGTATATTGTTGGTTAGCTACAGAGACTTGATCAAAATTAAGCTTGATATTTTCAGTAAGACTACTTCATAGATATTGTTTAGTTTCATAAGAATGTATAAAATGTGTCTAGTTAGTTCTTTCTTTTTTGTATGTGTGATAGTAGCAGCCATTGGAGATCTTTACATAAATCTCTCTTTCATTTTGTTTATATCATCAAATATTTGGTGTTGGGCAAATAAGTTTGTAAAATGTTATTTTTACATTTGTTCACTTTAATTGTTAAAAATGGCCACTGCCCAGGTATGTGATCTGTGAAACTACTAATTACCTTCCTGCTTGGAAAGGGCCATGGTTATGCTAATGTTGCTGGAGGAGAGGTTTTCATACCAAAAAGTTTTAAGAAGAAGGAAAGAGAGGAAAGAAGAAGGAAACCATGTTTTTGCAGAGTGGTGCTGAGAGAAAGAAGCTAAGATGGCAAAGAAGAAGAAGGAAGCTGTAAGGCCAGTAGCCATGACCACCATCATAGCTGCCTGGCCTGTGCAAGTTTGCATTTGATTTGGACAGATTGTAATGAAACAACGGAGCCAAGAACTGGTGAGCCATCACCTTTAATCCTAGCTTGCACACAGTGGGCAAGAAAATATACACAGTGGGAAAACACTTCCCTTTCCATTTAGGGCTCCCAAAGCCACTGACTCATCTGAGTATTCCTAGAATTAAAGGCCCCACCAGCCTTATTCACCTTTGTTCCCTGTCTCCTTCTCTCTGCACAAACTATGCACAGACTGGCTTCTCCTTCAGCACTCCACCATCTTGGCTGCCTTTCCTCTGCAATGCTAATGACAGGAACCAAGAGAGAGAACCCCAGTTTGCCTTATTTTATAGTGTAGAAATTAAAGCCTTTAAGACAATATACAAATAAGGAAGTTCTGATACAAAGCCACTTATCTGAGGCATAAATGGGATTCCTCATAAGAGTGCACTACCCCACATCATGCAACAGTCAAAGGTGTGGGAAAAAGCTTAGTTTTGAGAAGATCTTAGTATTAGAAGGGTGAGAAAGGCTTATTCTTAAAACTAAGCCTTAGGCTGTAAGGACCTTGCCAGTTTACAGCCTGTCTCCCACACTCAATGCAAACTGTAAGTGAGCAAACATATATATCATATTTACAAATTTATTTGACCAACAGAAGCCAAGATGGCAGGGTGCTGAAGGAGAAGCCAGACTGTGCAGAGATGAGGAGGGAGAAGATGTGCAGATGGGGAACCAGAGGTGACTAAGATTGGTGGAAGCCTTTGATTCTAGGAAAACCCGGATGGGTCAGTGGCTTTGGGAGCCCTGAATGGAAAGAGAAGTGTGTTCCCTCTGTGTGTTTCTTGCAGCCGGGTGCAAGGCTAGAATAAAAGAATGGCCCACCAGTTTTTGGTTCCATAGTTTCTTTACCGTCTGTCTGAATCTAATGGGAACTTGCACCTACCCGGCAGTGACGGTGGCAACTACTGGCCTTACATTTGGCTATCCTGAAATACAGCTCATAAAGTCAAGGCAAGAAAATTGTTTGACTCTATTCCTTTAGTTATCAGGTTTCCAAATAATGAATTGGTTCTATAGCACAGTTAGTATATTTTGCACAGTCAATATGTGTTTATATTCACTCAGTTTATTTGCTTACTATTTCTCTGCAGGTCCAACTATTCTTCTGGGATAGCTTTCCTTTCCCTGGAAGTACAATTTCTAGAAGCTTCTTTAATAAGAATCTGTTGGTGGTAAATAATCTGATTTTTATTTAATATGAAAATATTTTTTTTCTTTGCCCTTATTCTCTAACATTTTATTATATAACTTTAGGTTAAGAGTTTTTTTCTTTCAAAACATTTAAGTTATATTTCTACTGCTTTTCAATTATTAAAAGATATTTAATTGTCTTTGTTTACTTGATTACCTTTAAGATCATTTCTTTGTCTTTGGTGTTGCTCTCTGATGTGTTCAAGTTTATATTTGGATTTATTTTTACCACTTGAGTTTAATTTTTTTTATCATGAATCAAAGGGTTCCTGTCTTTCTCTCAGTCTGGAAAATGATCAGCTTTATCCGTTGGACTGTTGTCTGTACCTCTTCTGTCTTTTTCCTTGAAACCCTGATTAGATCCATTCTCCACCTCTTCACTTTGTCTTCTTTGTATCCTGATGTGTCTTTCATATGTTCCATCTCTTTATCTCTTTGTTCTACATTTTGTAGACTTTCTTTGACCCATGTGGGTCAAAGCCTAAGGCTTTTCAAACAACATTGGTTGTAAGACACCACTATAAAATAGTGGGTTGTGGTTATAAAATTTTAATAGAAATATTCTTTTCCTCCACCTGGCTCCAAGTTTGCATGCTGTCCTTTTCTGTGAGGTGGGTTTATCAGCCTATTTCTATTACTTATATCTATTTTGTGTGTGTGTGTGTATGTGTGTGTGGTGTGTGTGTGAGTGTGAGACTTTCTGTTAGATTTTCCACCATGGTTAGGCTCTACTTCTCCTGTCCAGAAGTCCTCCTAAGGTTTCACAGTCAGATCTAAGTGTTAGACCCCAGTGAATCAGCATGCATTTGCATATCCTCTCAGGTATTTACATTTCACCACTGAATAGGAAACTACTGAGTTGGAGAATTCAGAGTCAATAACAAATTTAAGTAAGCAAACGCCTTGATTTTACTATATTAATGAGTTATGTACATTATAAAATCTGCACAATGACAATAAATCAAAATAGCATGAAATAAAACATGCAGTTAACAACTTGCTTCCCCAGGGGATTATCATGCAGGCTGGTGTAGGTGTGCACATGTTGCTTTACACAGAGGAAGTTCAAAAACAACTTTTTTTTTAAAGATTTTATTTATTCAATTTTCAGAGAGGAGAGAGAGAGAGAGAGAAAGAGAGAGAGAGAGAGAGAGAGAGAAAGGGGAGGAGCAGGAAGCATCAACTCCCATATGTGCCTTGACCAGGCAAGCCCAGGGTATCGAACAGGCAACCTCAGCGTCCCAGGTCGATGCTTTATCCCACTGCGCCACCACAGGTCAGGCCAAAACCAACTTTTAAACAAGGGAAATGTCATGATAAAATTGGTGCTTCTAGGAGATTATCCTTGGTGTGGTGAGAGGCGGGTGGATTAGAGCAGCAGTTCTCAATCTTGGCTGCCCTTTAGGATTACATTGATACCTTTAATAAGGTTTGGTTTTGATATCTCAAATATTTAATTAGATTGATCCAGATTATGGTAGGGCATCAGCATTTTCCTACTATGACTTCTCTAAGTGATCTTATTGTCAAGCTGGTGTTCAGAACTGGAGAGCTAAAGCAATATAAACAGACAGAAAGATTCAAATTAATACATAATTGTGAGAAAGAATTGTATGATCTGATGATCATTTGAGAATGGAATAGCGAGAAGTGAAAGATAACTTTGAGAATTCTAGTTTAGATGACTGAACACATACATGTTAAGCCAAAATTATATTACTACATGTTAGACTCAGTTCTAGTCCTGTGTTAATTAATTTAATCTTCACAGCTGTGGCTGTGGCTGGTTACCTGTTTATCAAACTCATTTTTCTTTCCTTCTGTACATAAACTTGGATTGAATTTTCCTGTGTTTATTATTATGATGGTGGTAATTAGGCCATATGACTGCGTTTTTCCGAAGGGAATATAGGAAGAAGTGTTATATACTATTGTAGGCCTTGTCTATAGAAACAAAAACTTATAAAAAATTATTTTTTCTTCTATTTTTTGTCTTCTAGTTGAAGCTGATGCCCAGGATGTGTTAAAAATAGCATCTTTTCCTTTTTCCCTTAAACTTATGAATGAATGCATAGAAAAAAGCATAGGAAAAAAAGAAAAGAAAAAAGCATTGCAACATATATTTTCCCATTATCAAACTTGAGGTGAGAGAAAAATTGTTGTTGTGTTAGGCCACTGACATTTCTGGGTTTATCTGTTAAAGTAGCTATTGCTACCTTAATTCTACAAGAGAAGTACTATTATTAGAGTATTTTAAAGATACATACCGCAGAAAGAGTGAGTTATCATGGAAATAGTTTGAGATGCCTATATTACATTAAAATAGAGGTCCTTACAAATATAAGTCTGAAACTCAGAATGGTGGTCAATGCGATAAATACATTTGTGAGTCAACTATATACAAATGGTTGCTGAAGCCATGGAAGGGAAAGCAATCCTTTGAGGAGACCAAGCAGAGAATAAAGGAAATGGACTAATGGTAGAATTTCAGTACTTATAATATTTCAAAGGAAAATATAGTGTGGGAGACTAAGAAAAAAAAATTGGGGAGGTTAGAAAAAACGGAATATAGTATTGTCAAGAACATTTAGAGGGGAGATACTTTTAAAACAAAACACTTTTCAGCAAAGATACAAAAGATACAGAGTTCAGTGAGCTAAAAAACAAAGAAAAGGCCACTTATCCAATTAGATAGTGAATGCTGGCTTCTATAAAAGCCATTGGAAGTCAGATTGAAATGGTTTGACATGTGACTAAGAAATCAAGACTTGTGGGCCATACATGTAGATTACCTTTTCAAGATAGTTGGCAATCAAGAAAAAGGTGTCGTAAAGAATAAGCATGTTGATTCCTGACTCAGCTGAACACTAGACAAAGTGATATTTGGGGATAGTAGGAAATTTGTCAGATCAGCTCCTTTCCTTTGAGAAATTTCTATGTGTATGGGAAAATAGATGAATCATCATTATTACTTGCCTTATTAATATTTGTAAGAAAATATTACATGTAAATGGGACTATGCTAGAAAAAATTAGCACCTTGAAGGCAGGACAATAATTTAAAGTTATTGTGTAAGGTTAGAGAGGTAGACTAAAATAATGACACTCCAAGAATCAAGTTTAGAAATGAAAAAAATGTAGAGAGCATCATGTTGTTGGAAAATTAGTAATAACTATGTGCCAGGAGAACAGGAAAGAAATGAACTTGGAGATGGATCAGGCATGAGGATGAGTTGCTAATATCGTATTGATGTTATACAAATGTGATTCATATTGAATAAACAGGTAGGGAAACCCATGTTCCATTTTGCATTTAACTCTTCTCAGGCAGGAACACTGTATTTATACTGAGCTTCCACAAACTAAGAGGACTGCAGAGAAGCTGAAGAAACCCGGGAAGAATAATGTACCTGGGGAACTGTTCATATTGGAAAGTTGAAATGGAAAGGAGATATTTACCATAAAGACTTGCGAGAAGTACCTTCAACCTTTAGATAAAGCTTTGCAAGTAAATTAAATGTGGCTTAAAACATTTTTTTTTTCACTCAAAACTATTATGTTGAGGGTAGGCTAGAATGCAAGGGAAGTGTATTAGAGGGACCAATGTGATGATAATGAATTTGCATGCCAGATGGGAGTGACATGCATGCACCACCAAGGAAGTCATGAATTGGGAGGGAGGTGCACATATGTCAAAATGTGAGTAGCAGGCTGAGTTATCACAAGTAGTCTGCAGGGGTAGGTATAAGGCATAGGCAGAAGCTAGGCACATACTCTAGGTCTAGAAGAATGGGGGTACTCAGAGGTCAGATAGCTGAGGCTCTGTTTTCAGGAGAGGGTGGATTAGTGATAAACTACACAAATCAAGAGGCTGGGTCAGGACACCGAGCCACCTAAATTGAAGGTATCTGGGCTAGAGAAGGATTTACTTGGAGCTGAATGAAGTCACACCTTTGGAGCATCTTCCCAAGCTCGGGGAGTGGGGGGACCCTAGCAATGTGTCCCAGTGATTGTATATTCTTGTAAACATTGCGAAAATGGGATTGTTTTGGATTGTTACTGTTAAAATGCCCATCTCTTTCTAAATTGTATGTGCTGAGCCTCACTAGGTCTGTGTCCATCCTTCTTGGCAGTGGGTTTAAGATACAACTACCAAGGAAAAGAGTTGTGTCTTTGCCTCAGATAAAGGCCTTCTAGATTTCCTTTGTTGACAGCAATCAGAAGTCATGTAGCCAGAAAATTCAAAGTGGCTGGGGAGAGGAGCAGCTAAGCAGGTCAGTTTCTAGGAGTGAAATTGGAAGTACTTGGTAAGGAGAGATCCAGCCAAGCCCATCCTCAAGCAATGTGTGGGTTGAACATGGTTTATCTGGTGGTGTGGATTTGGTTTTCCTGAAATTACTATTGTAATCCTCTGCTCTTTTTTCCTCTATTGTTTTTCTTTTTCATTTTAAATACATATACTTATATGTAACTTGTTACTGGAGATATGAACTCAGGGTTATTCCTCCTTTCTGAGATTAGGAGCTTTTTGAGGGCAGGGTTATTTCTTATTCAGAGTCTAACTACATCAAAGCATTGTTGGTGCACTTCACTGATTTGGGAATGGAGATTGGCTAACAGATTTTCCTGAAGAGCTGAGGCACAGGCACACAGAAATGTGGAATTTGAAATAATATGAATGCATCAATATAACCTCTGTATATTCTCACTCCATAGTATTTACGCTTTAAACTCAGTTCTAAGTTTATTGAAATAACTTTGTATATGTTCTATTTTTATAGAAGAATTTATCAAGATTAAAAGAAAATAGCACCTAAATTAATCTTCTTGAATTCCCAGGATGTGGGAAAAGATGCTTGAAAATTACAATTTGATTTAATTATTTTTTTACTTATTCATTATAGAGAGGAGAGAGAGAGAGAGAGAGAGAGAGAGAGAGAGAGAGAGAGAAGGGGGGAGGAACAGGAAGCATCAACTCCCATATGTGCCTTGACCAGGCAAGCCCAGGGTTTTGAACTGGCAACCTCAGCATTTCCAGGTTGATGCTTTATCCACTGCGCCACCACAGGTCAGGCTGATTTAAACAATTGTTTTAGGTTTCACTCATTCATTTATTCAACATACAATTTTATAAATCAAATATGTGCTCAGTTATATATCAAGGGTTGGACTGGTCAACAAGGCATAATCTCTGCCCTATTAAATTTTACAGTCAAGCATGGATTAACCAAATGCTCATGCTACTTGAAATACTATATAATAAGATGGAAATACACGTTTCTAGGGGCCAGTTAACAATGGAAGCTGATCTAGACACGTGTTTGTGTATATTGAGGGGGAGGAGGTGATGTTCAGGGAAGGTTTCTCATAGGAAGTGATGCTAGAGCTGCGGTCTGAAGGATGGCTGAGAGATCCTGTGATGAGGTAGAATGGAACAGATGGAGGGGCTGGTGCAACATGTTCCATGGACAGCAAACACGATTGTCAAAGAGCCGGTTGCCAGAAAGAGCAAAAATTAGTAAAATTTTTGGTGATGAAGTGAGAACAAGGAAAAGATTGATGCATGGTGAGGATGGAGATGGGGGTGCAACTCATTGAAGAAAATATAAATCATGATAAAGATTTGGCTTTTTCTTAAGAACAATGAAAAGATATTAAAGGATTTAATATAGGGCATAATATTATCAGAGTTGGGTTTTTGCCAGAACTACTCTGACTCTGTTGTAGGGAAAAGATCAGAGGGGCTAGAGTGGATGCAAAAAGAACAGGTATTTCCTAGGAGGAGAGGTGGCTGCATGGTCTATGGTGGTGGCAGTGATGACAGGAAAAAGTGGGCAAATTTCAGGTGTAGTTAGAGATAAAATGGATAGTATTTGGGGCATATTTAAAGGTAAAATGGGTTATATATAAGCAGGGTGAGGGAGAGAAGGTGATGTTGAGTTGACTTTCAAGATTCTAGCCTAACAAATGGCTGGATGATGAAGCCATTCAATGAAATTGGAACCACAGGTAGAAGACTTGGTTTGGTGGGGGAAGATCACAGGTTTGATCATGAACATGTTGACTATAAGGTGTCTTGATATAACCAAGTACTATATCAAGTATACTAAAGAATATGTGAGTGTGGATTTCAAAGGATGAATTGACTAGAGATGAGAATCTGTCTCAGGATATTTTCAAGAAGAGTATGAGATGAGAGGAACAGGCAAGAGCAAGCATAAGCACTCTAAACTTTTTAATGATGGTTAGAAAAGGTTAATCTGCAGAGGAAACCTGAGATGTAGGGAGAAAACACCAAATGAATGTTTTCCTTGGAAGCTAAGAAAAGGCAGTGTTTTCAGAGTGAGGTAATAGCTAGCATTGTCAAATGCTGTTAGAGGTCTGGTAATGTGAGTAATAAAAACATTAATTTGCCCTGGCCGGTTGGCTCAGCGGTAGAGCGTCGGCCTGGCGTGCGGGGGACCCGGGTTCGATTCCCGGCCAGGGCACATAGGAGAAGCGCCCATTTGCTTCTCCACCCCGCCCCCCTCCTTCCTCTCTGTTTCTCTCTTCCCCTCCCGCAGCCAAGGCTCCATTGGAGCAAAGATGGCCCGGGCACTGGGGATGGCTCCTTGGCCTTTGCCCCAGGTGCTAGAGTGGCTCTGGTCACAGCAGAGCGATGCCCCAGAGGGGCAGAGCATCGCCCCCTGGTGGGCAGAGCATCGCCCCTGGTGGGCGTGCCGGGTGGATCCTGGTCGGGCGCATGCGGGAGTCTGTCTGACTGTCTCTCCCCGTTTCCAGCTTCAGAAAAGAAAAAAAAAAACACATTAATTTTTTGGGCCTGACCAGTGGTGGCATAGTGGGATAAAGCATTGACCTGGAACGCTGAGGTTGCCTGTTTGAAACCCTGGGCTTGCCTGGTCAAGGCACATATGGGAGTTGATGCTTCCTCCTTCTCCTCCTCTCTCTCTCTCTCTCTCTCTCTCTCTCTGAAAATTGAATAAATAAAATATTTAAAAAACATTAATTTTAGTAATATGGTGATCACTGCTGACTCAAGAGAAAGATTTTTTAATTAGATGCCTTTTTAGAAAGAAGTAAACTGGGAAGTGTGTGGGAAGTTAAAATGAAAGTGAAGTAAACTCTCAGAAGATAGTTGGCTACATAGGGAAGAGAAGAACGAGGGCAGCAGGATAGGTGTGGTAGACTACAGAACAGATATGCTGGATGCAGTGGAACTTCTGTGTGTTAATGCCTGTTTGCATCTCCTGTGTAATCAATGGTTCAGAAATTTGTACTTTAGGTAGAACTTGGGGGAAAATATTGACACAATACTTAATAATAAAATTTATAGTCAGTGTAATTTACTCTATGATACATTGCTGGTAATAGTTATTATTTGTTTATGTCATTGTCTTTTTTATTAGACAATTTTCTTTTACCCCGAGTATGAACCACTTAATAAGGAGGTTCTGAGTTTGTGAGACCATTTTGAGTAAACAGGATGTTGAAAAGCAAAGGCTGCCTGTTTCTTAATGTTTTCTTGCATTGCAATTAGAAAATTTTGTTCACTGGAAATGAGCGGGTCTATACCCTGCTGAATGGACAGTGCTAGAGCAGGCACTAGTGCGGGAGAAATAAATGTAAGAGACCATCAAATGCAAGGAAGGTGTTGGAGAAGAATGTCTTCTTTCATACTCTGAGGTGGTAGCTAAATTGTGACAATGGGAGTAGGAGGAATGTTTTATTCAGGAACTACTTTGGAAGTTCCTATTTGTTATAGAAATTTACCGTCTCTATTGGTTGGAAGATCCTAGAAAAATTGCTCAACCAATTTTGGTCTCCTTTCTTGTGTATGAAATTGGGTTACTAATCTCTTTTATTCATGGTATTTTCCGACATTTGAGCTATGAAATACCATATACTTAAACAATTCTTTTTTATTATCATGGCCAATGGGTACCCTGCTTCCCCCAAAATAAGACAGTGCAATTTTTTTCAAGTTTAGAAATATAAGGCCTCCCTGAAAATAAGACCTAGCATATCTTTAGGAGCAAAAATTAATATAAGACACTGTCTTATTTTCGGGGAAACAGGATAGATTGTTGTACATGGAAATAGAGTCAGAAGAAATTCTTGATGGAATTCAGAGTTTGGCTGGTTATGCTGATGTCTGTGATGACATGACTACAGTATATTAATAAACATTGATTATTTGTTCAACAATAAATGTGAATTCTTGTTCATGGAAAAATAAGACATCCCCTGAAAATAAGACCTAGCACATCTTTAGGAGCAAAAATTAATATGACACTCTCTTATTTTCAGGGAAACACGGTACTACAGTATTTATTGGGGGGGGTACAGAGAGTTTATTCATATGATATTATGTACATATTGCTGGCTAAAATACAGCCTCAAAAATTAAAATTTACATCTTAAATTGAAAATATATAAATCATGCCTCTAAGGAAGGTCATAGGACATAAACTACTTTGGAAGTCTATGTCCTACTTGGTGAAGAAATTGGCGAAGAACATAGACTTTGGAATAAGACTTTCTGGGTTTACCACTAATGGTAGACTTGGACAAACATTTTACATCTTGAGCCTCGAGTTCCTTTTTGGTCACAGGGGTTTATTAATAATAGCAAATAATAGTAATAATAGTAAAGGAAGTAAGCACCTTCCTTATAAGGTAGTTGTGAGAATTAAATAAAGTGATATTTTCAATCTAGAGACCACTGGTTCATATTAGCTGTTATTTATAATGAGAGTTTTAAAATTTCATTACAATCTAATGTTCAGTGTCTCAAACTGATACAACTGGGAGTAGGTCCAGATGTGCCAGAGTGTCCTAGAAGTGACAAGATAGATGTAGGGTATCTTCCTGAATTGTACATTTTTTCTATATTTACTACATTTTTGTATATTTACAAGGAGTATGAAAACACCCTATTGATTTTTTTTTTTTTTTGAAGAGAAGTCTTCAAAGGAATATCCTGTCCTTGGAGGGTGGGGTGAGGTTCCGACTACAGTCATGGAATTTGGGAATGCGAGTTCATTCATTTCTGCAGCCTGGGGTTCCTCCATGGCAATGGTCAAGAAATACTGGTCAAAAGACTTAGCTATTGTTGGAAGATACAGAAGTAGAGGCACGTCTTGTTCTACCACTGATTTCGGAAGATTAAAAATTGAGAGGATTATATAGATTTGTCTGTGCAAATCCCAAAGTGATTTTCTGGATTTGGGAAGAATCTTGACATGTTTTAACTTAGCGCTTTAACTGGGAAATGTTCCCAGCATCTTGCTGTTTTTAGTAATTGAAAACACTCTCATCTTGGATTGCTTCTGAAAAAGGCAAAACTCAGATGTTTTCAGAGACACTGAAATATAATATGCCTTGCATTTATTTTGGTAAATATCTGATTTTCTTATTTATTGTGAGTAAAAGAATTTGGCAAATTTTCCATTCTAAATACATAATTCTTAGAGCATATACTGTACATTTTCTCCCAATTTGATAGCTTTGCCAAAGTCTAAATATATACATCCTTATTAACATTTGAGTGTTATTTTAAAAGAAAAACTGGATTTGGTTAAAAATAGGCATAAAGACAAAATAGATTTATATTGAAACAAACACAGAGTAGATTTTATGTTATCTTTTCACATGCATAATATGGCTTCTATATTGGGAGCTTTGGGTTTATTTTTTTATTCTGTGAGAGGAAATTGGGGGCTATAATTTGGAGGTCAAGTTGTTGCTCTCATCTTTGTGGTTTTACATATTCCTTTCTCTTGTTTGGAATGATGCCTTCCTTTCTTTATATTATGGGCTAATTCAAAGCCCACTTATTATATTGCTTTCTCCATGAAGTCTCTCAGACCATCTTCCCACCAGAATTGATTGTTTCTTCATCTCTGCAACATTCTGTACTCACTGAAATACAGAGAGATGATTACCTTACGTATCTCTGTTTCCCATGATTTGACCTTCTTTGTTTAGATTCCACATCTTCATCTTATGGATTTAGGGCCAGGCATGTAGGAAGGGCTCAACATCTGTCAATTAATTAAAATAGACTCAAGGAAGGGTTTCTAACTACCAGTGGTGGGTGGAATTTAGAGTATAGAGACTGTCTACATAGGTATTCAGGTAGTATCAAAAGAGCCAATTGTTAATTGTTTGTCTCACAGAAGTACCCTGAAGCAAAAAGAGGACCTCACATGGTCAAAGAGCCCTGATATACCAGGATATATCTGGTCCTTCTGCAAAACTGTATAGAAAAGGACAGTTGATGCCCAGGAGTACAGGTTGGGGTGACTTGGGGATGAATTTAGTCAGCTTTCATCAATCTTCAAATTATAAATCTATAATATGACAAGTAATTACATGTTTATTATTCAAGTAATTTGTTAATCAAGTAATCTATAGGCCCTATAAGCTCTGAATCTATAATATGACAATTAATTACATATTCATTAATCAAGTGATTTTCACCCAGGTCTGTGGTAGTTGCTCTGAGTGATTGGGATGCAGAAGAATTATAAGGCCTGTTCTCTGGCATCAAAGAGCTCACATTCAGTGAGGGCCAGTAGAAGTAGCTGTAAAGAAGTCACAAAACACCTTCCAAAGAGAGAACCAGCATATGTACCTGCAATACAGAAGACCCTATATTACAATAGCATTTATCAAGGAGGGTGCTAGTTAAATCATCTTCCCATCACTGCCTCTAGATAGGTAGGAAATTGAAGAATGACTAAGGAGAGAAAAAGAAGCAACCTTCTAATGCTTGAAAATGACCTGAAAGGCTACAAGATTTGCCTATGAGTCTGACCTGTGGTGGCGCAGTGGATAAAGTATTGACCTAGAACGCTGAGATTGCTGGTTCAAAACCTGGGGCTTGCCTGGCCAAGGCACATATGGAAGTTGATGCTTCCTGCTCCTCCCCCTCCACTCTCTCTCTTCTCTTTCTGTCCTCTGTAAAGTTAATAATTAGAATCTTAAAAACAATATATATAAAAAAAGATTTGCCCATGAAATTACATAAGATCAGAGAAGAGAGACCCAGAAGAGAGTGTTTGAAATCAGTGGTGGGTGGCTGGAATACTTTCTTGATTTTATCCTACTGAGTTGAACCCATTAAGAAACCTGCTTTTATAATTTTTTAAAGTTAATTAATTAATCTTTTAATTTTTATATTTTATTTATAAAATTAACTTTAACATGGTGACAATCAATAAGAGTACATAGGTTTCAGGTAACCATTTCTATAGCATTTAAACTATTGATTATGTTGTATACCCATCACCCAAAATGAAATCATTTTCCATCACCTTATATTTGTCTCTCCTTACACCCTTCCCCACAGCCCCTTCCTCCCCCTCCTCCCCCTCATCCCCTTCCCCCCTGGTAGCCACTTCACTTTTCTCTATATCCATGATATATATTTTATATTTGCAGTTTTTCTTCATTTTTAAAACATTTGTCTTTTGATTTTGCTAATGGTTCATTTGAGATACTGAAATTTTTATGTGTTTTAATTTATTAATCTTCTTTAAATTTATTATTTTTATATATAACCTTAAATTCTGGTATTATATATTGATAAAATATCTATTTCTATTGATTTGAAAAGGCACATTTATTATATTCTTTTAGTATATGTTTGGATCCCTTTCTGGATTTTTCAGTTCTAGTTCCTAGAGCTCTCTGTCATTTATGCACCTGTTCCATTATCATATGGTTTGATATTTGGCAGGATCAGTCCTCTCTCATTACTCCTCTTTTTCAGATCCTTTTTGTTTTATTAAATATTTTTTATAATAATTTGAAAATAAGCTTCTTGAAAAAATATACTATTACTGAAAAATAAAAATATTAGTTTAAGGACAATTGACACCTTTATAGTTAGTCTTCTTATTTAAAAACAAAGTATGCCTTTTTATTTAAAACATTTTATTGAATTTATTGGGGTAACAATGGTTAATAACATTATACAGGTTTCAGGTGTACAATATAAAGTGTTCTTTTGCATCTGAGAAGAATTTTTAAGTGCTCTGTATGGATCTTTACATTTCAGCTTCTTAGGACTCTTTTCTCCTTAAATTTCTTTGCCTCTTAGTTTCTGCAGCTTAGATATTGGTAAAGAAAAATGACTCAGATAGTTGAGCTAATTTGTTTGTACTTACTTTCTGAGAACTTGGTTCTTCAAATTCAGATTGTTTTAATAGCTCTGAACTTCAGCTGTTTTCTCAACAGGCCAAGAAAATATCAAAACTTTATTTCTCTAGTAATAGATTTAGATAAGTTTGTAGATATTGTTATAGTGTATATTTATCATAATTTATAAAGATAGTCTGCAATTTCAGTTTTGATTATTTTTGACATACTTGTCTAAGAGAGGGTTCTTGTTTTTCTTTTTCAAATATATAGTATGAAATGAACTTTTTGGATTGGATTTTCTTGTATTATAATCAGAACATTTGTCAGGACTATTTCTGGTTTCTAGAATTTATTAATTAAAAAAATTTTTTTGAATTTTTTATGAACAGTTGAAAGAAAATGGGTTTTGTTCTCATGGCAGGGTTTTAAAACTATATCATTTAGATGTACTTTATTAATTATGTTATTTAGGTTGGTGAGGTCTTTATTTTCTGCTTTAGTATGCTTCTATTTTTAAAAAAATATTTTCTAGTTTTTATGAATATTAATACTATCTTTCATAAAATGTAGATGTTTTTACTGTTGTAGTTTTATTGAGAATCATACCCCTTATAATTTTGAAGCTTTTTATTTCATCTGTTATACTTTGTGACATTCATTCAATTAGTACGATATTAATCATGATTTCCTATTTGTCTTGGTTGTGAGAAAATCATTTTCTTTGTTTACCAATTTATTTTCTAATTTTCTAAATTAATGTTTTAGACTTTGCTTACATTTGCTCTGTGATCAAATATGGAAGGCTTTTATTTTACTGGATGAGTTTAGTTCTTTTCTTCTTACTGAAATGAAGAATATGCTTGGTCTTAGCTTTGTCACATCATTTTATTTTATGCTGTATATTTTTGTAACCTCACAAAATATTTCATGGCTTGCTCTGCTTTCTCTGCTTTATGTTTGTGCTGCTTCTAGTAATTAGAAAAGTTTATATTTATGTTGTGGTTGTTTCCTATGAAACTATAATCTTATGATAGTCTTAATTCTTTCCTTAGACAGTATGTATTAAATTTCTACTATAATTAATGATAAAATTAGTATTAGTTCCTTCTATTTTGGATCTTCTCCACCTACTAATTTTATTTAACTATATTATATTTCTTAGTATTTACTTTTGTTATACCTTATAAGTTTCTTTCTCTATTATTAATTTCCTAGATTTAACTGTTTTGACCCCCATCCATTAAAAGGAGGAAGTCAGGACCCTTAAGCTACTTGCCTTCCTTATTTCACTTTCTTTCTAAACATTTGCTTATGTTATCAAACTTGATTTTTATCTTCTTGAAGACAGGCTATGTTGAAATATCAATGAGAATACATAAATGATGCATTTAGTGGGCAACTTTTCTTCTTTTGTCTCTGCCCCTTCCTGCCTTTGGCCAGCTACCTGGTTATAGAGTCAAGGCTCTTAGCTCTCAGAGGCCTTGTTTCTCCAAAGTGACTGCACGTTCCTTGGCCACATTTGAATGCTCCGAGGAGGTACTAGACCCAAGATCAGCCACTCAGATAGTCAGAGTTCTTTCTTTCTTTCTTTCTTTCTTTCTTTCTTTCTTTCTTTCTTTCTTTCTTTCTTTCTTTCTTTCTAGACTTTATTTATTGAATTTTGGAGCAAGGGGATAGAAAGAGAGAAGGGAGAGAAAGACAGAGGTGGGGGAGTGAGAAAGAGGGGGGGAGAGAAAGAGGGGGGAGAAACAGGAAGCATCTACTCATAACAGTTGCTTCCTGTATGTGCCTTGACCAGGAAAGCCCAGGGATTCAAACCAGCGACCTCAGCGTTCCAGGCAGAGTCCTTTCTATAGAGATTTTGGGGAGAGGAGATAAATAGATTTCATGAAACCACACACTCAGAAAGAGAGTAAGAGGAGAGAGAGAAAGTATTCTCTCTAGGAGGTTGGACCTATAAATCAGGCTGTTGATGGCCAAGATTAATATCCTGAAAATAGAAAATTCCAAGAGAGAAAAAATAAAGGGTGTAGAAGCTTGGAGAGACATAGAGCTTAATGAGGAGGAAGACCTTCTAGGTTCCCTATAGATTCTAGTTTATACTTCTGTTCTTCCAGTTCTTTCCTGAGGCATGACTGCTTCTCTTGTTTCATGAGACATCTTTATAACCTTCTAATAAATTCACCTCTTTTATTAAATAGGTTTCTGTTGTTTTCAGCTATAAAGAACCAACTTATACCCTGTATGCTATCATAGATAAAAGTCTACCCAGCTAAAAAGAGTGAAAAAAATCAGATTACATTACTTTTTCTTGTCCTGTAGAATTCTTTTTTTTTTAATTTTAGAATCACCATGGGAATTCAAACACAGGCTCTTTATTAGCAAACTCAATTACAGATTGGATCTGGTTTACCAGGCATTTATTATTTTGGTCAGTATAATACAATAGTTCAAAATTAAAAGCAACTGAGAGATTCAGTCATTTGGATTTGCCTATGAGTTGCAAGCAGGTACATTTGGATTTCCACAGCTTGCTAATCGTTCCCTCCAAGTCTGCTGTGGTTCTATATGCTCATAGCCCAGCTGGGCTATGAGCCCAGCCATTGGCTGCTCTTAAAATCAGTCCAATCAAAAGCACACTTCACCAAATAGTCATTTCAAAAGCGCTCAGACTCTACTATCTTAGGCTTACCAGCAGGGTCAAAGTATCCCCCAGACAATTGAATATTCTTTTGGTGCCTTGAATAGCAACCTGAACTTCAACTTCCCTAGACTTGCTGGCAGGAGGGAGGGTGGGGCTATAGCCCTAGAGAATCACCCCAGTGTTGGGCGTTTGGGAGTTTACAGGCCCACTCAAAATATGCAGAGCAATGTAGAGTTCAATTCGTTTTTAGCTGAGAACTTAGTTGAAAACTCTACAAAAAGTCTTTTTATTTATTTTTCATTATAAAAACAACAGCTATTTTATTAAACACTTAGAAAATAAAGGAAAATGGAACAAAGAAAAAAAAAGTCACTTGGAGTTCTACCAAACTAAAGGAATATACTTAATTCTAGCCTTTTGCTACTTTTTCCCCTCCCAAACTATTTTTAACTTTTCAATATACTTATTCTTTCATTTACTTGGCATAATGTTTTACATTTACATTTCTGTATGTCTTTTTTATTCATAGGTTTTCTATATTATTATAAACTCAATATGTAAATGTTACTCAAAACATAAATGTTTTCAAAGGCTTCATAATAGTCTATGAGACAGATATTACATAGTTCATTAAACATCACTTTGGAACACTAATGTTTCGAATTTTTGGACATTTGAACCTTGTAATAAATATCTTTTCCATAACACATTTTGCATGTGTAGAATTTTTTTTTTTTTGTAGGTTAGATCCTCAGCCTTCTGCTTCAGTTTTGAATATTTTCATTCCAGCAGCACAAGTTCATCTCCCGCCTCAGCCCTGCCTCCTTCCATGTTTGTTTGTTTGCGGGCTCTGGTCCCAGGTCTGTGAAGTGAAGGGGGCCCACGGCAGGTCTGGGAGCACTGACTGTGAACTGCAAATTTGAATGAATCTGAGACCCTGTGGATCCCTTTGTTTTCACCTCACTGCGTCCCAAAAATGCAAACTGGCTGGGAATGTGTCTGGATTTGGCTCTGCCCGTTGGCAGCGTGTCCTCGAATAATGGGAGATTATTAGAACCCTGCTCTTTTCCAGCAAGCTTTTATTCGCATTCATTTTTGTGTTGTGCCAATTAGGGATGGCACAGTGGCGTTCTTTGTATGCATCCTGGCAGCTCTGTCCACATAGATTTGGGAGGAAAACCTCACAGAATGTGCGTTTCACTTTGGCTTTCCTAATGAGGTATGACAGCAGGATCTCAGGTCCCTCATCCTATATTCATAAGTAGGTATATGCCTGAAGAAATTATCTGCAGACTGTTTAATGGCCTGGTGTCTTTATGCATGAAATGTCTCCTAGAGAGCACTCTGGTGATCACAATGAGTATACAGCAGATATTATTCGCTCCCTGAGGATTCTCCCCGCCCTCCCCAGTGGTGACATTGTATCAGTCTCTACCACAGCTACAGAGGGACATAGCAAAAATACATAATTTAATGCAAGGTGCAGTTGGTTTCAAATGTACTTAGTTATTAAAATACTGAATTATCTTATCATAAGCTCCCCTTTCTATGATTGCTGTGCAACTCAGCCTCCCTCCACCTGCGCATGTCAGTATTGTAATGATTCTCGAGCATCTGAAGTGCTGGGCACTCATGTGCTCACCTAGGGCCCCTCGAAGGGTTGCTGTTTAAACACACGTGTCTACACCTGTTTAGTTACTAAGGTTCCAGGTCAGGATTTTTCCTCCTTTCATCTATTAGGCATCTTAGGCATTTCCTCTGTGGGTCTGATAAAAGCAAAAGTAATTAACCAGCTACATCTCATTTAGACAAAAGGGGTTTTGTTAATTTTAGCAAACAGATACTTATGGCATCGGGGCTGTGACTCGCAGCAGCAAGTCTTGGGGCTCAGCTGCTAGTCTTCCGGCATGGACCCTGCACACACTCCATTTCTTCCATGGCTGCACAGTCTTGTTGAGGTCAGCAATTGACATGCAAACAGAGATGGGATCAGAGACAGGGCTTCTCTGTAAGGTGGCCTCATGGGTCTAGTTCTTGTTTTGTTTGACTTTGTGTGGCTCTGTTTGATTCCTTTTTGTTGATCTTGAGGGCTGCCCCACTGTTAGCGACCTGAATACTTCTAGTATTAACAATTGAAGAGGGATTGATGGAGCCTGGGCAGGGGTTAACTGCGTTCCCTCTGGTTATTGTCATCTGTGGGCAGGGGGACATACTCAGGTGATAGAGCCTGGGCAGAGGTTAAGTGCTTTCCCTCTGGTTATTGTCATTAGCAGCAGAGGGACATACACAGGTGTTCAGGTGGTATGTGGGAGTTGAAAATCCAAGTAAGAAGCAAATATCTTCCTTTCAGACAACACTTCTCCCTCTATCCCTGGGCCTGATATACAGGGTTATTTCTCTGCTGATGCTAAGAAGAGAAATTCCAATATATTTCTATGGTGTGTGTGTGTGTGTGTGTGTGTGTGTGTGTGTGTGTAAAATAAATGAACATATCGATGATTGGTAATCACCAATAGGTAAATATTAGCTTCCTTTTCTGTCAGATGGGAGCTTACAGTATTTTATAGAATAACTCACTAGAAATGTAGATAGCATAGAGATCTTTTAATTCAACCACCGTAATTTATGGATCTTGAAAGAGATACAGAACAATTTTAAGGATTTTCCCAAAGTAATAGAGGTATTGACACAGTCAGGTTCAAAACATGGGTGTTCTGATCCCAGCTGTTACATGATACTTCTTTTTAAGACGCAAGAAAAAATGTATTTATTTATTTTAAAATAAAAATACTTTGCCAAGACAGGAGAAAGAGTAATACTAAAGTGTTCAGTACCATTATTATTACTGTTCCATTTTTTTAAAAGCACTTTTTTGAGGCATGATTAGCATTCAGAAAACTTTAGATAATGAGTTTGGAGAAAAGAATACACTTGTGAAACCATCACCACAATCTATGCCATTTCTCTTTCCCTTCTTCATTTTCTTTTCTTTTTTGTGTGTGTGTGATAAGACTATTTAACATAAGCTCTACCTTCTTGTAAAACTATTAAGTATATGATATCATATTCTTAACTGTAGGCTCTATCCTATATAGTATATCTCTAAGGCTCACTCATCTTGCTTGACTGAAACTCTATACCTTTTGACAATACCTCCTAGTTTGTTTTTGCTTTTAGTCTTTGGTAACTACCATCCTACTCTCTGCTTCTATGAGTTTGGCTATTTTAGATTTCTCATGTAAGTGGATTCATGTAGTATTTGTCCTTCTGTGTCTAAAGTGTGCTGTCATCTAATGCTTAATATCCCTTTGGGTGATACAGATCTGGGTCTGAGTCCTGTTTATGCTACTCACCAGCTCTGTGGTATTGGATAAGTTACTTTGCATTGCTGAACCACTATTTCTCCATTTATATCATGGAGATTATAATGCTATTGGACTGCTATAAGAATTAAATAAAATCAAGAATGTGGCCCTGGCCGGTTGGCTCAGCGGTAGAGCGTCGGCCTGGTGTGTGGGGGACCTGGGTTCGATTCCCGGCCAGGGCACATAGGAGAAGCGCCCATTTGCTTCTCCACCCCCACCCCTCCTTCCGCTCTGTCTCTCTCTTCCCCTCCCGCAGCCAAGGCTCCATTGGAGCAAAGATGGCCCGGGCGCTGGGGATGGCTCCTTGGCCTCTGCCCCAGGCACTAGAGTGGCTCTGGTCGCGGCAGAGCGACACCCCGGAGGGGCAGAGCATCGCCCCCTGGTGGGCAGAGCATCGCCCCTGGTGGGCATGCCGGGTGGATCCTGGTCGGGCGCATGCGGGAGTCTGTCTGACTGTTTCTCCCCGTTTCCAGCTTCAGAAAAATACAAAAAAAAAAAATAATGTAACATTCATATTATCTGGCACCCAAGTGATTGTGTGGTAAATAATAGCAGTTATTATAATGTACTGTATATCAATTAAACATTATATAAGTAATTATCATTATTATAGTCTACATTTTATCTTTTATTATTATCTTATTATTTTACACATTTTGCAAATGAAGAAATAAAGTCACAGAAAAGAAAGGAAATGCTGATCAATTGTCCTGTTATATTAGGCAAGAGCTGAGACTCAGGTTAAAATGTGCAGACTTAGGCTCTCAAACTCTCATTCTGCAATACTTTTTCTTTTGTTTTTTGTTTTTGTATTTTTCCGAAGTGAGAAGCAGAGGGTGGGGGGAAGGCAGACAGACAGACTCCCTCATGTGCCTGACTAGGATCCACCCAGCATGCCCCGCTCGGCCTATCTGGGACATTGCTCTGCTGCAACCGGAGCCATTCTAGCACCTGAGGCAGAGGCCATGGAGCCATCTTCAGCGCCCAGGCCAACTTTGCCCCATAAGAGCTTTGGCTGTGGGAGGAGATGAGATAGATAGAGAAAAAGGAGAGGGGAGGGGTGGAGAAGCAGATGGGCACTTCTCCTGTGTGCCCTGGCTGGGAATCAAACTAGGGACTTCCATACGCTGGGCTGACGCTCTACTGCTGAGCCAACCTGCCAGGGCTGCAATGCTATTTCTTTTTACTAAATGCTTCCTTCATTCAGCTGAGAACTTGCTAGGCTGTAGCTCTATGAGGGCAGAAATTTTTCATTGCCAGGAAAACCAAACCAGGCCTCCAATAGATGTGTCTTTAATTTATAGGAACAAATTAACACAATTCTAAGGAGTAAGAACAAGAACAAGATATACTTGTTCTTCAAACTGAATCTCAAAGGTAAAAGAAAGGGAGGTATCCTGGAAAGGCAAATTGCAGCAAGAACTATTTAGAGATTCAGGAGGTGGCATCATTACTGGGTAATTCAGCCCAGTTTTTGTGGGGGTAGTTATATAGGCACATGTACATACAGGGTGGGGCAAAAGTGGATTTACAGTTGTGAGTACATGAAACACAGTTTATTCTTGTATTATTATTTATTAATTATTGTATTATTTTCTTTTTTTATTAATAATTTTATTTTTTTAATGGGGTGACATCAATAAATCAGGATACATATATTCAAAGATAACAAGTCCAGGTTATCTTGTCATTCAATTATGTTGCATTCCCATCACCCAAAGTCAGATTGTCCTCTGTCACCTTCTATCTTGTTTTCTTTGTGCCCCTCCCCACCCCCTTTCCCTCTCCCATTCCCCCCCTCCCCCCCATAACCACCACACTCTTATCAATGTCTCTTAGTTTCACTTTTATGTCCCACCTATGTATGGAATAATGCAGTTCCTGTTTTTTTCTGATTTACTTATTTCGCTTCGTATCATGTTATCAAGATCCCACCATTTTGCTGTAAATGTTCCGATGTCATCATTTCTTATGGCTGAGTAGTATTCCATAGTGTATATGTGCCACATCTTCTTTATCCAGTCATCTATTGACGGGCTTTTTGGTTGTTTCCATGTCCTGGCCACTGTGAACAATGCTTCAATGAACATGGGGCTGCATGTGTCTTTACGTATCAATGTTTCTGAGTTTTTGGGGTATATACCCAGTAGAGGGATTGCTGGGTCATATGGTAGTTCTATTTTCAGTTTTTTGAGGAACCACCATACTTTCTTCCATAATGGTTGTACTACTTTACATTCCCACCAACAGTGTATGAGGGTTCCTTTTTCTCCACAGCCTCTCCAACATTTGCTATTACCTGTCTTGCTAATAATAGCTAATCGAACAGGTGTGAGGTGGTATCTCATTGCAGTTTTGATTTGCATTTCTCTAATAGCTAAAGAAGATGAGCATCTTTTCATATATCTGTTGGCCATTTGTATTTCATCCTGGGAGAAGTGTCTGTTCATATCCTCTTCCCATTTTTTTTATTGGATTGTTTGTTTCTTTGTTGTTGAGTTTTATGAGTTCTTTGTATATTTTGGATATTAGGCCCTTATTTGAGCTGTTGTTTGAAAATATCATTTCCCATTTAGTTGGCTTTCTGTTTATTTTGTTATCAGTTTCTCTTGCTGAGCAAAAACTTCTTAGTCTGATGTAGTCCCATTCATTAATTTTTGCCTTCACTTCTCTTGCCTGTGGAGTCAAATTCATAAAATGCTCTTTAAAACCCAGGTCCATGAGTTGAGTACCTATGTCTTCTTCTATGTACTTAATTGTTTCAGGTCTTATGTTTAGATCTTTAATCCATTTTGAGTTAATTTTTGTACAGGGGGAGAGACTGTAGTCCAGTTTCATTCTTTTGCATGTGGCTTTCCAGTTTTCCCAGCACCATTTATTGAAGAGGCTTTCTTTTCTCCTATTGTATTATTTTCTATGTAAACAACTGAAAACCTACTTTTGCCCCATCCTATATATTATATGAAACTTAATTAATTAATTAATTTAATGGATATTTGTTGAGTTCTTTTTATGTCAGGCACTGAATTAGACACTGAGTATACAACAGTTAGTAAAGCTGAATCTTTTCTCAAGGAACTCATAGTAAGAAAGAAAGATGAAATATGGACTATAAAAACAATATTACAATGATGTAATATTTTTTTATTTATTTACTTTAGAGAGAGGGAATAGAAAGAGAGAGAGAGAGAGAGAGAGAGAGAAGAGGGCAGGAGAAGCAGGAAGAATCAATTCTCATATATGTCTTGACTAGGCAAGCCAGGGGTTTTGAACTGGTAACTTTAGCATTTCAGGACAATACTTTATCCACTGTACCACCACAGGTCAGGCCTACAATGATGTACTATTGAAATGAAGGGAAATTCAGGTTGTTCACAGAACACATAATGGGGAGCCCTGATCAAGACTGGGAGGATCCCTGAAACACTCTATGAAAGAAATGCCAAGTGGGCCAAGTCTCAAAGGAATTAACAAGGCAAAGGGTAGGAAGAAAAGGTATCTATGAAATACTACTTGTTCAAAGACATGAAGACTTTAATCATCAGAGACCATTCTGAGAAATACAGATAATTTATAGCAAGAGAGGTACAGGGGAAAAAATAAAACTGGTGAAGTGATCATGGGCAGATCTTGAAGAATTTATAAAGCACTAAAAGGATTTTAGACTGTAGCCTAAAGGCATTTAGAAGACTTTGAAGATGTTTCAACAATAGAGAAACAACTATGTTTAGAAAGATGACTCTAATCATCTGTTCAGAATAAGACTCATGGGCTAGTGTTTGAGGCAAAAAGAACTTTTAGGAGGCTATTATAGTCAACCAAGTGAGAAATCATAGTGAGGACTTGGTAGCCAATAATACATGGTAAAATAAGAAGGAAAGAAAGAAGCTACAGATGACTCCCAGATGGATAACAGGGAAATAGTAGTATAATTCACTAAGGAATAAAGAGGAGCATATTTTAGTGGGAGACAGGGAGAATTTGGATGTGTATATGTAATATGAAGGGAGAAGAGAATAAATGGATAAGGAGATTAGAAATAAGCAATGGTGTTAATGAAGCCAAAACTGGAGAAAATGATAAGGTTAGAGGATAATTTGTATATGTGTAAAAGAGAGACAGAAAGAGAGAGGGGGAGCAGCTAGAATGACTGAAAGGCTGAAAGACAAGAAAAGTTGGTTATGGATTGATATTTTTTGAGTGAAAAGAACCTAAGGATGTTGTGGAAGTCATATTCAGGTTTTCCTCCCTCTGGGCACAGGGTAAGATTTTTATTTTCTCACACTATTTGAAGTTAGAGCTATGTGACTTGGTATTGCTAATGAAATGTAAGCAGATGTGACATTGTCACTTTGGGGTGGAAACTAGAGCTGGTATGCAATTTTTTAACCTTCCTTTTTCTGTCCAAGTGATCTGGAAAGCCTGTGTCAAGATAAATCTCCCATTAGTCTGTGTCCTTGAAAGATGACAATGAACACAACCTCCCAGGTTACACTGAGTGTGTAACATAATCCAAAGATAGGGAACATAATCTTGGTTTCTCCATCTCTAGCATTTTGTGTTGCATCTCAGCTCTGTGTCAACCAATTTCCTTATTTCTCCTCAGTTATTTACTCTTCTAATGTACAAAGTGGTGTGTGTGACCTCCACGTTCAAGCACCCAAAACAGACTGGCTAGGAGCTCTGTGTTCCAGTTTCAATTTCCCATAAGCCTCAATAAGGTTACCACTTCTAGTTCTAATTAGCTTTGCCATGCTGTGGAGAGGGAATAGATCTACCATGATACCTACATTGTGAAGTGAGCTAACTATCCAAGAAGAGGTATACTGGAGTATACTATACTTTTGACATCTCTAATACAGTTGTAAGACTTCAGTGACTATATCTAATGTGGAATTAAAGCCACTGTCTGACATCAAATAGAGTGGATACAGTCTGTGACCTTGCCTAACTAAGGGCCAGATAGGAAGTTCCCAGAATTTCATTATGAATTTTCAGTGCCCAGGATTTTGGGTAGGGTGAGGTTAGGAGTGGGAGGAAGCTATACACCTCTCTCTGTGATATGCAAACCATCAGACCAGAGACCAATGGTTCCAACAAGAAACAAAGGAGCAACTCATGAGTAGGAGGCTCCAGACCAACAGGAGGCAGGTAGCTGCCAATGACCACACATGTAGATAAGAAGAAACATACCAAATGAGATCTTTATACTCTTCTTAGAGTAGTGTCATGGACTTATTGAGAAAGGTGTTCAGTAGATGACGGAAACCAAAATGGAAAGGCCTTTTACTCAAGCAACCGTGAAAGATGCTGGGGATTGCTTATTGCAAAACACTATTAACTTAACATCAACATGGTGTCTTGGTTTCATAATATCAAATTTCTTGCTTGGTTAAAAACCTAAGTGAAACAAATTCTTTCATTAAAAAAAACCTTCCTTTTGTTATGTTGTGGTTGACAAGCTTGCAAGGAGGTAGCCTGTGAAAGCTGATTGGGTTTCCAGTAAAGATATTTTCTAGGATTCCAAATGGGACCTTGGAGCAACAGAAATATGAGGAACTGAAATAGTCACTGGAATTCTTATTTCTGTAAGTATTTCTGATACTAAGGTTTTGTTGCCATTTGCCCAACTGAACAACTTATTTACCTAAGAAGGGGATACCATGAAAAGAAAGAAAAATGAAACTCTCACCAGGGACCTGATGCCCTGAAACCCTAACTTGTTTTTCCAAGTGAACCAAGAGCAGAATAAATTTGAAGGCTTCTGATATTCTCCCCCCGCTTCCATTGATTTGATATATATAGAGAGAAACAGGGAGAGACTGAGAAGCATCAACTTCTTCCATTTAGTTGTTTATTTCTTGATTGCTTCTCCTATGTGCCCTGACCTGGAATCGAGCTTGTGACCTTGGCACACTAGGACGACACTTTATATACTGAGCTACCCGGCCAGGTCTGGCCTCTGGCATTCTTATTGCCATAGTCAGCACTGAAGGCTTAGGATAAAAGCCAAGTAGGCAGTCCACCGTTTGCCTCCTCAAAGCTCCACTTTCACACTGTGGGACCCAAGATCCATCTCTGAAGTCTCAACCTTCCATCCTGCCTGAAAATTTGAATTCATGGCTTCTGCTTATTCCTAATCTTAGAAGAATATTCCTTCAATGGTTTGTTGATCAACAGTAGGGGGAAATAAATGCTTAAGTCAAATAACAATTGCCTTCTACTGGCCTGTACCCACTTGTGACCTAGATTTGAGGTAATTGGCCAAATGGTATCTTACTGAGGTTCAGGCACAATACTTGAAACTATTGCCTGGTTTAGATATTTTTTTATTAATAAGATCCAAACTATGCAACGTATTTGGAGACTGTCAGGGGCTGCAGAACATAAGGGTTCTGGCAATAGAAAAAGCCAGATAAACCTAGGCTTCTACTTGACTTTGTTGAGATTGAGAGTTAGCACCTGCTGGGTTTTCTTGGAAATCAACCCCCCGCCCCCCGGAGCAGATCCCATGGGCCTGAGCAGCCATATCCAGAGGAGTCCTGGACTCTCCCATGAATGCCTCTAACACTGATTATCTGTTACCATTTTATTATTGTTTTTCTGAATTATAATATATGTGTTATTATCTAATTGTATAAAAGTGAATCTTTCCCTTCCATCAAAGATGCAACCTCAAAGAGCAAAAGGATCTTCTATGCTGCCTAGCAGAGCGTCTGTAAGGGGAGAGCTCCCAGGGGAGATTTTCTGTCTGAGGCAGACTTTTACCTGGTTTCAAAGTGCTTTTATTTTCATCTATATTTTCTCTGGCCACTTAATTGGCTCCAACTCCTTGTCTTGTGCTTTGGTCTCTAAACAGTATGGTATCTATGACTTTGGCTATTTGTGTGGCCTTTGTAGGCTCATAATGTCTAAATGATTGAGGCAATTTCATTTTAAAACTTCATTTTACAAAACAGTTGAGACCCAGAGTGGAGTGAAATTAAAACCCAGGTTTCTTTACTTTCATGTCTATCTTCTCCAATGACCTTCATGTCATCTTTATCTCTGGTCACTGGTCCAGCTTCCCTTTGTGACTCAGTCTTAACTCAGAGTGGACTTCCTGCCCCCCCTTACTTGACTTACTCTTTTCCTTTCAACCTGGTCTTTACTTTCAATCACCTTTTTCAGATTTTTAGCTATTTTTTCCCTCAGCTATGCCTTGAGTTTAGTCTGACACTGGGGACCTGTGCAGGTCCACAAGCTGTTACCTTCTAAACATACACACCCCAAGCCTAAGACAAAGAGGGTCACAAGGGCCGCTACCTGCCTGGAGTCGTGCAGGTGGAATGTTGGCGAGCGAGACGGCAAGTTACTGAAGTGCACCGGTCCCAAGGGCCTCCTGAGCAGAGCTATAACTTTAAAAAAGCGTTAGAAACCTTGAGGCCAGATGTCTGTTCTTAAAGTACTTCAGGGATGCTTTTAGTATTTTAGAAGAAGTTTCTAGGAGGAAATAAGTTTGCCACTCACAGATGGAGGTAATTTCCTAAACCAAACCTTGGAAAAATTTCTGGTGTTTTATCAGCTTAATAACAGCTTCTTTCTATCAGCAGAATTCTGAGAAGCGGGATGACTTTGACTGTTAGTTGAGGGAATATGCACAATGCCTAGTTCTGGTGAAAGGAAACAAGGGGGAAGTTGTATACATCATCATTATAATGATGATGATGATTTATTCAAAAGTACTTAAAAAATAGTTATTTACCATGAGAGTCATGTAAGGCCCACTTTTCATTGATAAGGGACCTACGTAACTCATGTTCTAAGTAACTCAATCTTATCCTTATCCCTGGGCTGCCTTTAGCATTCACTTTCCAAAAAGCAAAGCAGCAACCTCCCTTTAAAAAGCATTCATCTCTGTCAGATTAGTTTATCAGATCAGCTAGCAAAGAGCTAGTTTGGCCTACTTCCTGCTGCTCCAGGCTGCCCGGAGGCAAACTTGAGACTGGTAGAAAATTAAATGGGCTTGATTAAATTTGGAGTTTACTGAGGTTTTTTTGCTTGTAATGGAGGGATGGAGGTCTCTGCTCTAAGAAAAAAGCAAGGGGTGGTCCAGGACCCTGGACTAACTTGAGCAGTTTGGTCCATTCAATGAAAAATAAGATAAAATAAAAGCTCAAATTGGTCTAACTTGTTGTAAATAACCAGGAAATACAGGCAAAATAGTTTAAAATTTGTGTTTGTTGGGATTATTTGGAAACCTCATCCTGAAGTTTTATTCTACCCAAATAATAAAATGTAACTGGTAGAATTTTAAATGGCATTTCTTAAAATGCGTTCACTTGTCCCTCTGCCAGTTATCATTTCTCATTTGCCATTGAGATGTCACGAGAAGCAGCAGCATCAACTTGCAATTGCAGAAAGCATACTGGAATTTCAGAAAACCATGACTGTTGAGTTCCCTCCATCTTCCCTCTTAATTTCAAGGGTCAGATGTTAGGGTGAGTCTCAACTGCAGGTACAGCTCAGAACGAAAAGGCTAAATGAATAATATTTTTTATTGTTTAATATTTATTGAATCCATCTATTTCTAATTATAATATTGTGTTTCATCTCCTACAGGATTGCTTTTGTGTGTGGAGTGAGATGACCTGTAACATATGCTGCCATTATTATAGGAGTTCCTTGTAGTTATTATTGTCAATTTAAAATTCTAGCAAACTACAACACACAGTAATCTGCAATAAAATGAGCATCCAGCAACAATGTACCTTTCTACTTGATTTAAAAAGGTCTCTGTGAAATCCAATATAATTCTTTTCTGCCTATACCTTCATTTGCTGCTAAACGAACTGATACATACAAAAATACTCTCTCTCTCTCTCTCTCTCTCTCTCTCTATATATATATATATATATATACACACACACACACATATATATAAATTTTAGTGATAGGCATGAAATATTATAGCATGCATTATATTGAGGTGTATGTGTGTATGCATATTAGTGAAACCTATGACTCCATGTAATTTTTTAAAGAAGATTTTTATTGGTAAATTAGGAAGGAAGAGTGGGAGGGTAGTGTAAATGATGTAGCAAGCACTCAATATAGGTTTGCTGAGTTGGAACAAATGTTCTGCATGCCTGAGACAGAGTAGCCAGTGGAGTGGGTCTGAGTTCTAAGAACTGGGCTATCTGAGAAGTCACAGAGGGGCTGATCAATTCCTTTTCAGTTCTCACATCCCCAGTCTTTAACAACTAGGGTGTTTCTGGCCTTCCTAACTCTTTGATCAAGTCTCTAATGCTGTTCTTTGCATGCGGACAACTTCAGTAAGCCACCTGCAAAGGCAGGGTGAACCACTAATGGGAACAGAGTTGAATGTTTCCGTAGGGAAAGGTGGGGAAAGAAAAGAGGAAAAGTGATGCATTTGTTTGAATAAGACTTAAAAGTCTAAGCTTTCTAAACCAATAGGATACATCTTTATACATCTATATCTATTATATATATTATATATATTTTTTGAAATATGTGCTTTCTACTGTGTTAGGGAAGTGACTATCTAGTCTTAATATCTTAGAAAATATGGATGATTTTTATTTTTATTAAATGTCCTTAGTCACTTGATAAAGAAATAGAAAAGAGCAAAACCAGTGCACTAGGCTGTGCCTTACTTTAGACTTTGGTAGAGGTTGTTTCTTTAAACTCTTTGTTGTTCTATTTGAAATTAATATACTGCAATGCTTGTTAGTATAGCTGGACCTCTGAGGTTTTAATCTGAGTCACTGAGGCATTTAAAAAGTAACAGGGTAGCTTTCATCCCTTTGGGTGTGTGCTAAGATTCAACACTTTCTTGAGCCTTAGCAGGCAGTCTAAGTGAGGACCCTGCAGAGAAGAGGATGAACAGACCTGAGTAGCTGCAAACGTCTGTGACACCCCAGCAGGTGAAATTCAGCAGGCTCCTGCTGTTACAGTTTCTAAAAGTGAATACAGGACTTGGCATTGCTGAGACCTACCTCTACCCAAAGAACTCCGTGTTTGGAGGGGGAAGGACAAGGCGGAGAGTTGAAGCAGATGCCAAATCAGCTGGAGACAGACCCTGAAGTACATGATTGCAGTTAATTTAGTTACTGCATATGCGGGTGCTTCTATGCATCATGTTCTTAAAGGAGTAATTGACTTTTTATTGTTACTAAGCCTAAAATAAGCTAGTGTTTGATCATTTTGTATGCATTAATTGGTAATGGATCAATTAGCAACCATTAAATTCAGTCAATCATCTAATTACTAATTGGTTTATAAATCTATGACAGCAGTAAAAGAGGTCATGTCTACACAGGGCCTTGGAAACTCAATGTCCCAGAGGAGAGCGTTTTCAAACACATATTTGTTTATAGCTGCATATGCTTATGCCCCCAGATGTCTTGGATCTTTTACATCTTGTTCGGTATTGGAAAAATGGAGTAAATAACTAGGGCTAGTTTATATAGAAAGGACTACTGGGAAGAGAGAGTTATAGGTGTCTAGCAATAAGGAAATGTCATGGTCCTACAGTTGATCAAGTCTTTAATGCTGTTCTTTGTCTGTAGACAATTTAAGAAAGCCACCTGCAAAGGCAGAGTGAACCACTAGTGGAAACAGAGTTGAATCTTTCTATAGGGAAAGGTAGGGGAAGAAAAGAGGAAAAGTGAGAGTTTTCTAGCTAGCCATAACATAAGCAGGTTTGAAGCTCCTGTTTACCCACTTTCTTTTCAAAAAATAATTCAGCAAACCTCATTCTTTATTTCTGCACGTTTTAAGAATGATCCATTTCATAGCCCATGCCTCCTACCTTACACCATGCCTGGAGACCACTACCAGAGATATGGGTATGGATTAGAATGGTTGGAATGTTCCTGTGCAGCTCAAGAATGAGACATGAGGCCTGGAGCATGGACTTAGTAACTTACGTATCCTATCTGCAACCTCCAACGTAGTCATTATTGGGTAGATTGCAAAAAAACCAACCAACCAACCAACAAACAAAAAAACGCTGTCTTATCCTCTTGTTAAATATAGCAAATGCTGAAACATTTAGTACCAAAACAAAGGCATAGGTGCTTTTGGCTATCCCAGCAAACATATTTTGACAGTGGAATATGAAAAACTTCTAATTAAATTCAAATAAACTTTAAAGAATGCCTGAAGCGTTAGGCTAGGTTTGACTGTGCTGCAGGAACAAATAAATCCTGATATCTCAGTGGCTTAACATGTAAACATTTATTCCCTGTCCAAGTAAAATCTGCAGGCTCAGCAGTTCTCTGATATACCTCTCTTCCTCTCTTCCAAGTGGTGACTCAGGGCTTCTGATTGCTTCCATCTTGTAGCAACCTCGTCATTCAACATAGGGTGCCTGGTTGCTGCAGTCAGGGGAGAGATTTTAGAGGGCAGTTCATGGACTTTTCACTGCTTCATTTCTAAGGTTACAGGTGTCATGTCCCAGCATAGTATACTGCTCATACTAGTTACTTGGCCCCATCAAACTTCAAGTTCCCTGCGAAGCAAGATGTGTTTCCTGTCTTACATACAGAGTGAAGTCAGGTGTTAGTGAGCATGGTTAGTGTCAACCCTCCCTATAGTGTGCTACATGGCGAGGATAACAAAGGTTAATGTGATGGAGCTTTTCCATTTAAGAAGAAACGTATACAGTTCATTTGCTTAAAACTATGCTTGTGAAATTTGAGTATGAGACAGCAGCTAAATGAACAAAGTGAGACATGCATTGGACTATATGGTATAGTTTTAATTATATAAAATATAACAGGGGTCAATCATTTAAAAGCATGAATATCACAATATAAATAAATAGTGGCCTTGCCTGGCCAGGCAGTGACACAGTGGATAAGAGTGTTGGACTGCAACGTGAAGGACCCAGGTTCGAAATCCTGAGGTTGCCGGCTTGAGCATGGGCTCACCAGCTTGAGCACAGGGTCGCTGGCTTGAGCGTGGGATCATAGACATAACCCCATGGTCGCTGGCTTGAGCTTAAAGGTCCGTGGCTTGAAGTCCAAGGTCATTAGCTTGAGCAAGGGGTCCCTGCCCCCAACCCCATCAAAGCATATATGAGAAAGCAATCAATGAATAACTAAAGGAGCTGTAAAAAAGAATTGATGTTTCTCATCTCTCTCCCTCCTGTCTGTCCCTATCTGTCCCTCTCTCTGTCTCTGTTGTCACAAAAACAAACAAACACCAGTAGACTTTAAAATTCAAAACTTAATGCCAAATTAGACATTTATTGAGACTTTTACTTGATTATACATTGGCCACCTGTAAAACTTTGGCTTCATACAGTTTAGTAGAATTTAAAAGGTGAAATAACAAAAATAAACAAAACCCCCTACTTTTTAGCAGTGAGCTGCCTCTCTTGATAAGGAGAAGGGTACTCTATGTACTGAACTGGGCAGAGATTTAGAGAACACACTGAGACCTACTCCTCATGAAGACTGAGCAGAGAGGGAAGCCCAGCAGATGGAGGGCTCCCTAGAATCAGAGGACTTTCACTGCCGGGGAAGAGACCAGTCTCATCTCATTTTGCCAGTTGACAAGGTTAAAAAAAATGGAAGTATATTTGCAAGTTATTTCTCCCCTTTTGATTATGTGTTTTCCAGAATTCCAAGTCTTTCAGGAAATATTTTCTTTTCTTTTTCTTTATAGTGTTTTTTTTTTCTCTCTCAAAGTAAGAGTAAAACCTACTCATTGAAGAAAATTTAGAAAGTATGTGAAAGGCTTTTAAAAAAAGAAGTAATCACTGTTAATACCCTTGTCCAGGGAAAAGCTCCATTAACATTTTGATATGTTTCATTTTAGACTTTCTGTATATATAAATTATACAATTGAAATCATATCTTATAGGAAATTTTATGTCTTGTTTTGTTGTTAAAGATACTGACTCATACTTAAATTCCATAGTTATATTTTTAAAATGTGAGATGACAGCTTATTTTATAAAAATTGTAAGTGTTATTTCATCATTCTCTGAATTTTATTCACATAGATGTCTTATAAATTTAAATTATTATAACTAGTCCTGCACTGAACACCAGCAATGAGTAGGTAAGGCCTTGAAGGAAAGTAATATACTGTTCACAAAAATTAAGAGATATTTTATCACTTCATATTCATTTTGAAATATCCTCTAATTTTTGTGAGCAGTATCGTTTTCCTTGGATTAGATTTTACATTCTTTTTTGTTGATGGAAGTGTTTCATGGAGCATCTTCCAAAAACAACAACAACAACAAACAACCTAGTATGACATTTGTTTGAAGGGACTAAAGAAATCAAATAATAAGATCATGTCCCATATGTTACAAGTTTTTCTAAAGGAATAGACTTTGAGCTAACTTGGAAAACCGCCAAGGATGGGAGCACATCCCATGTTAAGAAAGATGTCGGATGCAAGGGTATCAGCTGATTTTGGCCACAAGATGGCTACCTAGCAGACAATCAAAAAGGTACAGCAGCAAACAAAGTAAGCATTTATTGAGCATGTCCCTCTGCACATGGGCCAGGCTGGTCTGATCTAGGCAGGGCTTTACCAGGCAGGTCTGCATCAGCACCTAGAATTTTGAGGCTCCCACTGCAGGGCTGTGGGTGCCAAAGAAGCTCCTCTTGGACCAGCAAGAAAATCAAGATGTGGTCTCTCAAAGCACTTGTCAGCCATTGGCAGGTCTTATGTCTTGCCTGCTAACATTCCATTGGTCATGTGGCTAAGCCTGAAGACAAAAGGGAGAAAAATACTTTGAGGCCTTGGAGGTAATGGAGAGGAATGACTCTCTCTGAATAGTACTTTACCACAGCAAGGGTTGGGAATCCTATAATGTCCTATCTTTTATTAAGGAATCTCAAGTTACTAGAAATAGGCAAAGATGACCTCTTGAGATCACCTTGTTTCTTTCTTTTCCGTATAACTAAATATGAGCAGGATGCTCTGTGGACAGCCTAGGCATCCTGTGAACAAATTTATTGAGATATGGGACCCAGACTTGTACATGAAATCCTGTAAATGAATAGCATTGATAGACACAATGTCCTCATTTATTCCCTATTCTTTTAAGGAACTGTCCTTCATAGAAGGATTTACTTAATTTTATAACACAGCATCAGGCAATACTAACCTTGTTTATCCTCCAGACCAGTGATTTCCAATCCTGTCTGTACATTAGAGTCAGTTAGGGAGCTTTGAAAATTACATGGGGCTGAGCCCATCAAATCAATTAACTCATAGTCTGTGGGGACTGAGGCCCCAGCATAGGTGTGTCTTAGTTGCCCAATGAAATGATATCACTGTGTGTTCTGTGTTGAGATTCACTGCTCTGACACAACCATTTTCCCCTCTTTTAATCCATTTTTGATTTTCCCAGACCTAACATATCATTTATAGCCATGTCTAATTCAACTCTCACCTATCATAGAAAACTAAAATCCTACACAAACTAGCTGATGTTTTATTAAGATTTCTCAGAGGGAACCAACTTAGATAACCTATAAATTCTTCCACATTAAGATATATTTTAGCTGTGCTGTATCTCAGCCAGTATAGGCTCACTCCTGGCTGCACATTAGAATTACTTGGGGAGCTCCGGAAAACATTAAAAATAAAACAAAACACCTCTGCCCAGCACCAAACCCCAGAAATACTGGTTCAGCTCTTATGGGGTGGGGCCTCAGCCAGTGGTGTTGTTTTTAAAATTCTCAGGTAATTCCAATATGTAGCCGGTTTTGAACACCATTGGACTTTGACAGCATGATAAAATCAACAGCCATGAAACATATAACATTAAGGTGCAAAAATGAATAGCTCTATCTTCCCTGGTCCCAGGGATTCTTTGAACAATGAGAAGTGTTTCTTTAGGTATAGAAGAATAATAAATGAGACACAAGTAATGAGAGTGATAGCAAATAGTTTTTCTGTCTATGCCAAAGAATGTGCATGTGGGAGTGATGGGAAATTAAATTTGTAAGGAAGGGAAGTGGACACAAGGGTTCTGATCGTACAGTCTCAAATATCAGATCAAGGGACAGAAACAGGATTTACCAGACAGTTGGGAGCTCTCCTAAGTCCCTGAGCAGTACAATTCTCAGACATTGTTTTTTTCTTTTTAATCAACTTACTTGCCCATACTTTGTGTTGTCTGTGTGAGTGTGCCATTCCATCCTTATGTGTGATAGCATATCTGGTATACTGAACAAGCATGCCTGGGGTATAATCAGTAAGCAACTCTATATTTATTCCCCTGACCCTTTAAAATATATATAAGATCTAGTTTTTTTCTTGCTTCTGACTGAGAATCTTAGTGGTCCGTGACCATTCCAGGAAGTTCTATGTAATTGGCACCATCAAAAGTAGGTGTTTAAAACTTATTCTTGTTCTCATGGGATATTCAAGTATTCTTTGGAGGAAACCCTCCCCTACCACTCCCAAATTACAGGGCATCTCTTACCTGTAGCTCCCTTGCTAATAGCAAATATTTCTATTTTCTGGCTGCTTAGTCCTTCCACAGCCACTGGAATCAGGTATTGCCTACACTTACCCTCTGCTCAAGTCTTGTCAATGTGGGGACAAGAGTTCCGATGTTCTGTTGAAGCCCCTCTCACTAGCGTGAGCTAAGGGGCTGACATTTTCTTACTCTGACTAGGAGTTGGGGGTGGGATTCACCCACAGCAAATCTCTATAAAAATGCCTGCCTCCCCAGTGCTTCTGAAGAAAAAATATGTTAATCATAATGAACTAAATTATAGCACTGATGTTATTTAACCTGAACTGTTACCCAGGTGAGAAGTGGCTAGACTGCAAACCATGCCTGCCCTCATGACCATCAATTTGGGACTCATATTTAAAACAACCGATTGTTTTCTCTGCCCTTGGCATATTAATGCATCTTCATACTTCTGGCTCATTACTCTCTTTGGCAGTCTTATAGGCCTCTTATTTCACTTCTGTTTTAGCTCCTCTGGCAAATGATTGCCTGCCTGACCCCTAGAGGACCCCAATGCAAATTTCAAGTGTGCCACCTAGCCTCTATTTAAAATCATGGGGCTCAAAACATACACTCCAGATTTCACAAAAATCTGTTAAACTGATTTTCCTTGAAGTAGTAACAGAAATATGTGCAAACATATATAAGCATATTTTTATTTATATAGGTATACATAAGATGCAGTTAAAAATAAATAAATATTAGGCAGTAAATTCAACTGGCTAAGGAAATAGTATTTTGATTGTGTTGGAATAGATGGGATTTCGAATGCCATTGTTTCTCAGCCCTGCTGGAGGCTGGGAGATAGTAAATATTCTCAAATACCATTTAAGTCTCTGTGATCCTTGCTATTTGTCTTGCCAGGGATATCATAGGTCTTGATGGATTTGTTATGTGCAGTCATGCTTGGCTGGTGTTCCACCTCTTTGATCGCCCCACTAGGAATTCCATTACGGGACTGTCCTTTGGAAATCCACTGTTCGCTTGGACCTGCTGTGTTGCCCTGTGCCCTGCAGACTGTTTAGTCTGGTAAACAGTCCATCTTGTTCATTGCTCTGCTAAGTGCTTACTACACAGATGTGAGTTAGAATAAAAGGTTTAGTTTCAACCCTCGCAAATCGCTAAATATAGCTGCATCTTTTTAATACATGTATACTATACTAGAGGCATTGCTGGACACATCTAATCTTTTCAGATGGGAAATGAGTTCTTTGGCTTCTTTAGAAGTTGTCAGTTAATCTTCATTTTTGCTGTAGTTGCTATCATTTATCTGAAAAAATTTCCATCAACAAATGGCTTGAGGTTTATGTACTTAATGCAGAAAAGTGTTGCTTAACTCTCATCATACTTGTCAAATATCTAAAATTAAGTGTTCTTCCCTGTCTTCCAGCACACTTCGAGTGTGTCTAAGAGGCTGACCATTTGCTACAAATCCCTTTGAATAATTTTACCTTTTCTGCCTACTTCCTCTATAAATACATGGTTCATTTCTTAAAGATATGTATAATTCTTTCAGGTTTGGTATTTAAATCACAGTAAATGTATTTCTAGGTGTTTTCTGAGTGAATTAACTATTGAAGCTTGCATGTGTATGCAAATGGTGAATAGTAGTTAGAATATTATTGTCATCAAGCATACTCATAATTGAGGCTTTCACAGATGGTGTGTCAAGTCCCCTTTCCCTTTGCTAAGCACCCTCCATGGCTCTTCCCCAATCCTTTTTCTTTTTTTACATTTATTGTTCTAACTTCTGGGATCTCTTAGGAGAATCAAAAATGATGTCAATGTGCCATGGACCAGCACGGCTCCAAATAACGGTGCAAAATTGAGGAAACACACTTGTCAAAACAAAACCGATGGGACCAGGAGGACTCTTCAAACTGCCTGGCAGTATCTGAGTGCCTCATAGCCCCAGTTCACTTTATTATATAGACCTATGCAAATCAAGGACCCTGATACAAAGTTGCACATCAAAGGCTAAGACAGGAACTCTCCCAAGGCAAAAACAGGATAGTTAGTGAAATTTACACATGATATATTAGTGAAATTTACAAACATCTGAAACAAACAAAGAGTCAGAGGAAGGGCATGTATATTGCTTCCTGCAACCCAAGGAAGCAAGTGGAGTGGGTGCAAATACTCAGCATCAAAGCCAAATATGGAGATGGAGTGGGGGAGAACTTAGCCTTTTGCTAAGCCTTGAATCTATAATGGCTTCCTGCCATTAAGGGTCCACAACATCAATGGAACATCAAAGACAAGCCAAAAAGACCATCTTTCCTTTTTGCTGTTCTTCTTCCTTTCCTCTTATCCTTTTTAGTTAAAAACTATGAATGTTCTTTAATATTCCTTCATGTTAATAATCAACAGTAACTCATTAATACTCATGAAGTAGGCATACAGGAGAAAATGTAATTGGTATCATTTTACACTTGGAATCTAAGAACAGGTATGGGTTAAACTACTCTAGATGAAGATCCAGGATCTGAACTAGTTACCTTTGACCCATGAATATTCCTTTCCCTCCCCCTTGCAATAACTCTTTAAAGTAGACCATTGCACAGATTTCCACAAATAGAATGAATTTAGAGCTGTGACTTGCCTTTAATAATGAGCCAATAATAAAATACTGACCAGAAATTCACCTCATTACTGACCATATGTGAAATTTCTACTATTCTGCTTGGATTTAAAGGTAGAAATTAATTTAGATTTAGGTTATATCCATTTAGTTGGAATTATGACCCAGCTGTAAATTATACTACAACAATATATAAATATGTAACTGTATATATATCTCAGAATGCTGGTTAATTTTTGTAACTTCCAATTCAGAAGTTTCTTGTCTTAGATTTTTTAGAATCTGGTTGTCGTTAATGTAATAGTTGAAGCTTCACATTGTTAATCAATAGTTTCCTTGCATCCATACATTCAACCAACATGTACTGAGAGCCTAATATATGTCAGGGGTTGTTCTAGGTACTATACAAATTCCTCTTGAGGGAAAGTATATGCAATTTAGCAATTCAGCTATCATTACAAGATGGATCTAGAAGTGAAGGTAAAGGAAAGTAGAATGAAGACAAGAACAAAATCTCTCCACTGCAAATTACAATCATTCCTTCTCAATGGTTGTTTAAATGAATTATAGAGTATTTAGGCTACATGAAACGTATTCTAGTCCCTTCTATGTAGAGTAATTAAAACTAAATCTGAGCATGAAAAGTGATATACTCAGTATTACAGAGCAAATTTTTAGCAACTGGGTCAAATCCAAAATTGCTGAGTGTTAGGCTGGTATTTGTTCCAAAAGCTTATTAGGAATATGTGCATTTTAGCAAGATTGAAGAAACCTTTAGACCTTGTGAAGTCATTGATGATCCTGACTCCAAAAGTCTGCTTCCTTTCTTTTTGGAAAAAAAACAACAAATTGTTGTCAAGGTCCTAGCTTTTAGTTTGGTTAATAGATTCATTGGTGTGGATAGACCTGTAAAATATAACTAACTAAATAGATAATTACATTTTTACACAGAAAATAAAGAAGGAGCTGACATTTCGCAGGATTGCTCCATCTAAGATGAAACTGGTTTCTTCCTGCATGGCCCTTAGGTTGCTCTCTTCACTATTGAACGGAGGTGGTGTGAACAGCGTAGAGACCTGGAGCTGAATGGGACAAGAGGGACCATAATTTAACTTTCTAATCTTACAGTCAGTATAACAGAGGCTAAATAGAAAAAGTGATTTGGCCAATGATGTACAAATAGCTAGAAGCAGAGCAAGGTGTCTTGTATTCTAATTCTGTATCCCCCTGCCTCCCTATCCTATGTTCTGACATACCTTATTTCGAAGGTGATAGTTAAAAGGTTTATCTTTCTTTTGAAAACAGTTAGTATTAGAAGATGATTCTGGGTCTGTTTGTATTCACTCCTGGGTTTCTGGAGTCTTTTTTTCCAGCATTCTAAGGTATAATAGTCTATTGTTTCTCAGTGACTGCATTTCAATAATGGTTGTTCTAGATGGACATTGGCTTTATTCCTTTAAATTCTTACAAAAGTAATATTTAGGGTGGGAATTTTATGCCACAGAAAAAGAAGCCATTTTAAGAGAAGTTCCTATTCTGCATGTAGTTGCTTTTCTTTCCAGATTTGGTTCATTCTCTTAGGTATCTTAATTTGGAATGATATGAGGGGTGCCAAAAATAGGTTTACATTTGTGAGTATGAGAAACAGAGTTGATTTTTGTAGATTCTTGTGTGTGTGTGTATATATATATATATATATATATATATATATATATATATTTTTTTTTTTTTTTTACAGAGAGAGTGAATCAGAGAGAGAAGGATAGACAGGGACAGACAGACAGGAACGGAGAGAGATGAGAAGCATCAATCATTAGTTTTTCGTTGCACGTTGCAATATCTTAATTGTTCATTGATTGCTTTCTCATATGTGCCTTGACTGCAGGTCTTCAGCAGACTGAGTAACCCCTTGCTGGAGCCAGCGACCTTGAGTCCAAGCTGGTGAGCTTTGCTCAAACCAGATGAGCCCAGGCTCCAGCTGGCGACCTTGGGGTCTTGAACCTGGGTCCTCCGCATCCCAGTCTGATGCTCTATCCATTGCGCCACTGCCTAGTCAGGCTGTATCAATATTTTTATTAATTATTGTATTAAATATTATTATTAACCTACTTTTTCCTACCCTTGTATACTAGAAAGTTATGCAGATATTTCAACAGAAGCATGAAAATCCTTTATTCATTACAAACACCTCAATCATACCTTTAAAAATAAGAACTGTGGCTGATTAATAGCCATAGCGTTAGCTGTGTACAGTGAACATCCATTAGGAATCTGGGACACAGGTTGATGGACATTTGCCAGTGTTGGGCAGATAAAATATATTATGCTCACTTTGTTAAAGATGGCGCTGCCCACGTGGAGGCCGTCGCCCAGGTGATATTAATGTGTGTTGGGGGTGGGCTGAAGGCAGGCAGATCCTTGTAGCCTGGGGCTTGGTTTTAGGACTAAGCCTTTCCCACCCTTTTTGATGTGGGGTGGTACAATCCCATCATGCCTTGGATAAGTGACTTTGTATTAGAGACTTCCCTATTTTGTATATTGGATTAAGGGTTTTGATTTCTACACTATAAAATGGGGGCAAAATGAGAGCTTGCTCTCTTGGTTCCTGAGATTAGCAGCAGAGAGCAGAGAAAGGCCACATGGAGGAGGCCAGGAGAAGTGGCCAAGATGGCAAGTGTTGAATGAGAAGCCAGTTTGTGCAGAGTTTGTGCAGGGAGAAGGAAGGAGGTGGAGAACAGAGGTGAATAAGTCTGGTGAGCTAGAAACCTTTGATTCTAGGAAACTCGGATAAGTCAGTAGCTTTGTGAGCACTGAATGTGAGTGGGTTTTGGAGCCCAGAGGGTGTTTTTACTTGCCCACCGGGTGCAAGCTAGGATTAAAGATGATGGCCCACCAGTTTTTGGCTCTGTTGTTTCTTTACCGACTGTCTGAATCCAATGTGAACCTGCATGGGTCGGGCTGCTGTGATGGCAGCACTGGCTACTGGCTTTACAGCCAGCAAGTAGCTCTGTTAGTGGTCATTTGAAAGGCTTCAAAGTTCATTTGAAAGGTCAATCTAGGGAGAAGGAAGGTCTTTGGGAAGCTGTTTCTCCAGCTGATGAAAGCTCAGAGACAGGCCACTGTCAGTATGCTGGGGATGAGCACAGCAGATCTACTTCTGTTATCAATGCCCTCACTAGCTGCTCTCATATTTTTTCTTCCAGCCCAAATGGCCCCTGTCCTCATTATGGCTAATTCAATATTCCACTTCACAGAAGAAAACTTTGTGCTTATTAGTACATGAGGTAACAAATTCCTGCTCCCAATCAGGGAAAAGTTTGACCTCAATACATTTTCTTATTTTTTAAACTGTTTTTACATATTGACAAACATGCTAAATATTTGTATAGTCTTATGTCATAATGCACTGTGTCATATTACATGTACTGTATACTGACCTTCATTTATTTTTCTTAACTCTCCTATGTGTCTGTTGTGTAGAGACCTAATTCCTACCTTTTGACTGCCCCATTGGTCCCACCCAGAGAGAATTCATCTACCTCCCTAGCCCCAGGGCATCTTGATTTCCAGCATGAGGAAAACCTCAGAGTCCTCAATAATCCACTTAAAAAATTTTCTCTCTTCTTTATGTGTTTGCTGATAAAAACAGAATTACTTAGAGGAGCAGGAAGATTTCTTTTGTTCTACTACTACCAGTGTCTTGTAGTTGTGTAGATTTTTAGCTTCCCATACTGTCTTGGAGCCTTATAAAACTCTAAGAATTAACCGAAACAAATTCTCAATCATATTTTTCAGGTGAGGAAATTGAGTCTCAAAAGATGTGCAAAGTCACTGAATCACTTGATGATGAAAGCAGAACTGGAGAACAGGTCTAATTTTTGGTGCTGAACATCTTCCTAAAGCATCCCAGGTCTCCGTATTTTCTTAGCTATAGGTTTAAAGTTTGTTCCTACACAAACAGTCACAGAATCCTGACCCTCCAAGCCAAGTCTATAGATGATATATACTCATGTATCTGACATGTAACTGTTTTGCCAGTACAGTTGATAATGATTGCTATTGATAAGGTGAATGAATAAGGTCCATGAAGCCTCTAGGCTTTGTAGATATTTTCTATTTATGGCCCAAGATTGTGGAGGGAAAGCAAGGGAAGATACTGAACATTTATTGAGTCTCTATTTGGTACATATTGCTGTGCAAGTGCTTTAATTGTGAGCACGACAGTCCTGTGAGAGAGTTAGACATTTTTTGCATTTTCAAAATGAGGGCTGTGAGGTTCTGAGAAAGAATCAAATCATGCAATTATAAAATAGCACATTCAGGTGAATGCATTTTTTGAGCCATACTCTTTCTCCTTAAATAAACTTTGACTTCTCCGTCAGAGCAAATATACATATTCTCTTGCTAAAAAGAACTAGATGTTCTTCTGCCATAGCAACTGAGGTAATAAATAATAAAGAAGCAGACTGAGATTGAAATTTCAGTTCAATAAATTGTACTATATTATTATTATCATCAGTGTCCACAAACGTCAATGTTTTTGGTTTTCTTTATACTTTTCCTAAGAAAAATAGTCCATTTCTTTTCATTTAAATTGGTGTTTTCTTTCAGTCATGAAATCTATAACCTTGTATTCATGTAGTATCATGCTCATACATTTGCATACTCTAGTACCCAAGGGAGTCCTGAGAATTTCAAGTTTAATATGAAATGAATTTTAGAATAGAAACTACCTAATACTTAAGCCTTTAGATATTCTATGGAGAATTCCAAGTGGAAAAGAAAATAAAAACTATTTCAAATCTTCCAAACATATCTAAGAAGTGAAATTCTTTTGACAAATACTTTGGCTGAATGCTATCAACTGAAACTTCTGCTAAAAATTTAATTGAACTTTTATTGAAAGAAAAAAAGGAATTCCATTTAAACAGCAACTAAATACTTTTTAGGTTAATGTGCTTTAGTTTAGGACAGTGCTTAGGAGAGATGGTTCTGATAATTTAATTTATTTTTAATGGAAATGTGCACATAATGAAATTTCCTCACATCCAATCCAAACTCTTCTCTTGGCAGTGAAATATCTCCGTGGATACGCTTGTCAACACAACAACTGGTAGAGTTCTTTTATCCAAAGAGGTAACATTTGCAATTACTGATGAGATCTGGAAAGATCTAGATGAGTGGTTAGCCAAACAAGGTCCTATGGGTAAAGGCATTTCTAGGCGTGCTGGTGGAGCACTCTCAGTAAATGTTGGTTCATTGAGTCCTCCAATGCACATTTATTGAGTTCCTGGGTACAGCGATTTAAAGACAGGAGTTAATCCAAAATAGATTTGCAATTATTAATCTCTATCTGGTTGAAAAGCTGATACTAATCACTTTCCTGTTTGTTTGGTTTTTTTTTTTTCTTTCTTGCTACCTATGCCTGTGTTTAAGAGAGAATCCTGCTTTGGGTCACATTAAGGATAGTGGAAAATAGTAATTGTCATCACTGGAACATTTTATAATTCTTTCTGATACTTAACTGGATTCACAGACTTCAAACTTATGAGTGTTTCAAATATTTTGATGAGTATAATGGCAGTTATTTTGCTTTGAAATATTTCTACATCAAAAGGTCATTATTTTAAAACAATTACTTAAAATAAAGAAAATATAGGGCACTAAATGGAAGGCTGAAATACTCATGATGGTCAGGCTCCAACATTTGCCACAAAATACTCTCATTGTCCCCATGTGACCTACGAACCTGTTGGTACAAAGTAGGTGTACTTTATCTATCCATCACTGCTCTAGTAACTTTCCTAAATGGAATCAGCACCTTAACAATAAAATTTGAGGGATTTCTTAGAAAGTGATTTGTGATTTTTTCTGTTATGTACAGTATGTGGCTATTTCTTCCAACACTATTTCTTGACTGAATCACATTTGATTTTTTTTTTTGACAGAGGGGCAGACAGGAATGGAGACAGATGAGAAGCATCAATTCCTCATTGCAGCACCTTAGTTGTTTGCTGATTGCTTTCACATATGTGCATTGATTGGGGGGGGGCGGCTAGAGTAGAGCAAGTGACCCCTTTCTCAAACCAGCAACCTTGGGCTCAAGCCTGCAACCTTGGGCTTCAAGCCAGCAATATTTGGGCTCAAGCCAGTGACCATGGGGTCATGTCTGTGATCCTACGCTCAAGCCAGTGACCCTGCATTCAAGTTGGTGAGCCTGTGGTCAAGCCAGATGAGTCCACACTCAAGCCGGCAACCTTGGGGTTTTGAACCTGGGTCTTCTGCATCCCAGTTTGATGTTCTATTTACTATTCTACCACCTGGTCAGGCACATTTGATATTTTTAAAACCTTCAAAATGCTTGATCCTGTGAGAGACCTCAGAAATTGAAGGAGCAGATTTAAGGATTTAAGGGTGAATAGGGTCAGTTGACATGAGAGATGGGTACATGGGCTCAGGAATGAAGAATTATACTCATAGTCTGCTTATAGACTTAAAAATTCTTTTGCAGATGCCATAGGAAAGGCCTCCCCAAGGAACAATGCTTATTGGATGGAGCAGTCATCTAATAGGGAGCCACCTTCATTGTCTATATGGAGGCAGAGCTCAGGAAATATCTATTGAACGTGCTGCTACTGCTTGCTCTAGTATCTCTAATTGCACTTATTGATGGCAGAGAGTAAAAACAGAAAGGAGATATGCTTTTAAGTGATAAAGAAAACATTCCACAATTTTATCCTTAGAATTTTTTAATCTGCCCCAGAATATTCTGGAGCTGCATTCATATCCATCTCATACATCTCCAGTTCATTTGCTCCCCAAGAGCTGTCAGTAATGAAAAATGGACCTCTAAAACAGGACTTCTCAGACTTTATATGCATATAGATATGTACATGGATGCTTTGGGGATCTTGAGAAAATGTAGCTTCTGATTCAGCCAGTCTAGGTTAAGTCCTGAAGTTCTATATTTTGAATAAGCTCCTGGGTAATGCAGAGGCTGCTGGTCCATGGACGACCCTTTGAGTAGCATAGCTGTAGGCCTGCTTTCAAGGAAATAAAATGGGATTAACGTTTGTGAGTCACAACTCAAAGAAAAAAGCTCCAGGTAATTTACAGATACTGTTTTCACCCAGTTTTTCTCAGGAACCTACAAAATGTATATTCTGAGAAAACTGAAGTTGGATATTTTACCTCTGATGACCTAGTTAATAATGGCAAAACAAGGATTGGATTTCAGTTTCCATGACCCCAAAGGTCCTCATCCTTCTGACCGACCAAGCTGCCTCTTAGTGCTGATGTCCCTCAGACATCAGCTGCCCTGCCAGAATTTTCAGAGTACCCCAGGGCATGATCAAACCAGCAGACTGAACCCCTCTTTCCACCCAAACATCAATGTTACAACAAAAAACTGATTTTAAGAAAAGCTGTAAAAGCTGAGGAACAGAGTGAATAGAATAAGAACACTTTGGAAAACAAGAAAGCAGACAGGCAAGCGGTATCAGTGCTAATCAACCAGAGGCAGGGCTTTAAGCAGAAGAAAGAAGTGCTAGAGTTTTAGAGCAGCTCAGGGTCTCCACAAGTAAGGAAGAGGTTAAGCTATAAAATTTGAATTTTGAATGCACTGGAATTCTCTTTTCTGTTTTCAGCTGTAGGATAAAGGAAAAAACGGTCCTAAAGGTCCTGTGGTATAGACACCAACAGCCAGGATGATTTCAAGATCTCTTTGGGTCTCAATCTACTGAACTATAAAAGGAAAAAGCTACATTCAGTCTTCTCTTGTGATCCTGTTAGCTTAAAGATTCTGTGATTCTGAAGATGTAATCTCTATTTTATAGATCTGCATTTATGTCAAGGAAAATGCCATTGTAAGTTTTTCATCATCATAGCGAACTGTTAAAGTAGCAGGTTGAGCAATATATTTGTATAGCACAAGGGAATCGGTCATCCCTCATTTATATAAATCAGTCGTATTGAAGAAATAATAGTCAAAAGCCTTTTCATATTCAAGTGTAAAAAAAATCTATAAAATTATATCCAACCATATCTGAGGTTTTAATAGAGTTATATTTCTTTTCTGTGTTCAGAGAAGGTTTTCCCAAATGGATATGAGATGTGGCGCTTGATTTGGCTGCCCTTTCTAAACTGCGGGCTAAATTTATTAATGTAGCCTATGACTTACTTCCTTTATTTATTTTATTAAACATGGTTTTTATTTTCTCAGAAGCCAATATATATTTTTTCATCATGGAAATATCAAGTAGGTAGGAATGTGATCACAGATTTATCTCACATGAAACAAATCTGATATATGAAAATCCACATTTCAAAAAGCTGTATCAACATGAAATTATTTACCTTGCCTATATAATTATTTATATATATCTATTTATTCCTCAAGGATTATATTAAAGAATGTTTCATTTAAAAAAATTTTATGCATCCATTCCATTAAACAATTTATGCCCAGTTTTTTATTTCTTTTTTTTATTCAATTAGGTCAACATGTAGTTTAAGCAACCTGTGATTTTTAAGTAAAAACAGAAAAATATTTTTATTTGATAGTAGTAGTTGTATTGGATTTGGAGACAACACAAAATAAGGGGAAAACTAAAACAAAAGAAAGCTACACAGTTAGTATAAAGAAATAAAAGAACAAATGTTTCCATCTAAGAGTTGGACTGAACTGAACAGACTAAGAAAAAATACCAAATGAACTAAAAAACATACAAAATTCAAATAATGGTCTGATTTTGGAATTTAAGGATTAAAAAAGCAACCCTTCTCCCATACATCTTTTTCTTTCTCATTTTCTCTCTTATTTCTCTCTTTCTGACTCTGTCTCTCTCTCTCTCCACACACATAGGCACAGACAGACAAACATACACACACACAGGCATGCCAGTTGGAAGCGGCAGATTCATATTTTATTTATATTTTGTTTTCCATATTGGAGAAACAGAGTTAGAAATTTAGTTCTTTAAAGATTTTGTTATACTAGAGGTTCAAATAGGATTGTTCAGTTGATAATTCTGAGTTCCCAGTATGAAAACCTTTATGATGACCTACATTTCCATGAAAATAAATTTAAAATTCATTCTGAACTTTCTTTGTGTTAGAGGCCAGGAGGCTCTAAAAATGCAAAGAAAAGAACATATTTATTTGGCACTTACAATGTGCTAAACACTCTGTTACTGAATTTGTGTTGGAAGCTGTTAATATTATCTCTCTTTCACTGAATCAGAAATTAAGGCCTGAAGAGAAACTTGAGTGATACAGCAGCTGGGCCTCATAACTAACCATCAGAACTAATACATCATCCCCCATTAATACAGTCTTAGTTTATAAGTTGCTTATTATCTGGTATTTTGTCAAGATAATGACAAAATAACCTAGACATGTTTTCTTTGAATATATGTACCCTGATTTATTAATGTCATCCCATTACCATTAATAAAAATTTATTAAAAAATAAAAATAAAAAGATAGCATACAAAGGAATTGACATGAGGGAAATATGAAATGTTGGAGGAGATCAGAGTAGGGAATGAGTGTGTTTAATTAATGGAGCAACTGGAAAGTCTTCATGGGAAAGACAGTATTGGAGACTGGTTCCAAAGAAATGAGAGAATTTGACAGGTGGGGTGGAAACATTTCAGAAGAAAGAAAGTATGTGCTTAAACTTACCTATGCAATAAAGCATAGAGCTAATCCTGCAAAAGGAAATTAGCTTTATGAGGTCTTCAAGTAAAAATCCAAGGAGTTCTTAACATGTCAAAAGAGACTGGAAGTGCTGAGCTCAATTAGGGGGTGATCATACTAGATAAAATGCATATGGGTCTTGGCAACCAGTTGGATGTGGTGGTGTTAGAGAGGGAAAAGACCACAATGACTTAAAACTCAGGATCTCAAAGCTACTACTGCTGCTGCTGCTACTACTACTACTACTACTATTATTTCCAATAGGGAAAAGAAACCAGAACTGGCAAAAGCCTTCCCTCATGAACATATTTACGTGGCTTTTCTTCTTGAATCCTGCTCTCCTCTAGGCCATATACTGCAAGCAGAAAATCAACAAACAGCAAATTCTAGCCCTCTGTGGAATGTGTGGGTACACCAAATAGGCTCAGTACCTGGAGCAGAAATTTAGGCTCCCAGTCTGTGACACACAGTGTCAGGATATGGGGGTTACCAGCAGCACATCATGCCATCACCCAGTCAGTGAAGAGATCAATTTTTCCTGAGAGGGCTACTCTTATTAATTTGAGTCTAACAAAATTTACAGAACCCTTCAAAATAAAATGGTTGATGAACTTCTACCCATTTTTTTTAGGTCTGTTTTAAAGGCACTACCTTTATTGTCTTACTTTTCCATCTGAAACTATTCTGTCTATTCTGGGGCCCATGATATCATGTTCCAGGTTCTGTTTTACATGCTGGGAATACAGGTGAACAAGAAAAAATGCAGAGATTCTTTGGATGAAACAACGATGAAAGAGGCAGGGAAAAAACAAACAAACTAGGGTAGTAGGATCTCAGAAGACAGTGAAGAAGTGTTTTGAGATAGAAGGAATAACCATGAATGCCACATGTTACTAAGAAATACAATAAGTAAAAACTAAAAACACGATTGAGGCTGGCAAAATGGAAGTATTCTTTATAGGAGTTATTTTAGCAGAACAGTGAAAACAAAAGCCTAATTGGAGTGAATCAAAGAGAGAATGATAGCCCTGGCCGGTTGGCTCAGCGGTAGAGCGTCGGCCTAGCGTGCTGAGGACCCGGGTTCGATTCCCGGCCAGGGCACACAGGAGAAGCGCCCATTTGCTTCTCCACCCCTCCGCTGCACTTTCCTCTCTGTCTCTCTCTTCCCCTCCCGCAGCCAAGGCTCCATTGGAGCAAAGATGGCCCGGGCGCTGGGGATGGCTCTGTGGCCTCTGCCTCAGGCGCTAGAGTGGCTCTGGTCGCAACATGGCAACGCCCGGGATGGGCAGAGCACCCCCCCCCCCCCGGTGGGCAGAGCGTCGCCCCTGGTGGGCGTGCCGGGTGGATCCCGGTCGGGCGCATGCTGGAGTCTGTGTGACTGTCTCTCCCTGTTTCCAGCCTCAGAAAAATGGAAAAAAAAAAAAAGAGAGAGAGAGAATGATAGGTGAGGAAAAGACTTATAGACAAGTTTTTTTGTTTGTTTGTTTGTTTTGCTGTACAAGGGAGCAAATAGGATGATTTCTTGAACAAAGGTGGGTGCTTCCTGTGTTTTAAGGTGAAATACATTATGGCATGATTTTCTATTAGAGTGATCATTTTGAAGAGACACAAACATGCCGTCCGTAACACGCATCTCCAAATCCAGAGCTGAGTATACATTCAGGGATTAGGTTATTTCCCTGGCATATTGGTGATATAAGATATGTAAATGGATTCTAGTAGTCAGTGTATTAACTCAGTGATGCTTTTGAAAGCCGGACTTGCAAAACACAGTTGTTATTTAAGCCAGTTTACAAATGCTAGGCCTTGTCAGTAGAGGGTGCTGGAGGGACATCTCTTCTAGTTTGTACACAGTGTCTTCCTAGGTAGTTTCACCAGGATCCCAGTGTGCGGTTCACATGTGAATTCCTAGCAAGTCCTGTTTGTACCCCAGTGGCTGGCTTTCATGTAGATCTTATAGGGAGTGTTTGTTTCTTTGCTTTCCATCTTCAGCCTGTAGGTACTCAGCAAACTTGGCCAACTGATGGACCATAGCCAGACCCTGCAATGAAGCCTGAATTTCAGCCCTGGTTCATCCCTCTGAGGAGTTTGTTTCTTCCTTGGGTACATTTTTTTTCAGCCCTATTGGTAGTGATTGCTTTTCCTATATTCTCTAATGTTCTTTTATCTTTTACTAGTTAAAATGTTCAATGCCTTTGTAGCAGTTAGTAATTCTTTTTATTAATGTCTTTTTTTAATTAGATTTTATTTATTGATTTTACAGAGGGGTGGAGGGTGGAAAATAACAACTCATCGTTGCTTCACTTTAGTTGTTCATTGGTTGCTTGCCATATGTGCCCTGACTAGGCAAGCTCAGGTATTTGAACTGGTGTCATCAGCATTCCAGGTTGATGCTTTAGCCACTGCGCCACCACAGGTGAAGCTAGTAATTCTTGATATTGAAATTTTCCTGATAAAATCACTGGTGTGGTTTGTGTACCTGATTGGATTCTTACTGGTAAATTATTGTTTCACGTATAATGGATATCACCAGGTGTGGCAATAGGTAATTTCAGAATGTACCTTCTAAATGTAGTATATTTTCCTTTTCAACTACCAGAAATTGGTTATCATGTAGCAGAGTCTACATCCAAACTTTGTTAAACATTCCATTTTACCCAAGCATATCTTGAAATAAAAGCAAAACAAAATAGCATAAAATGTCTCTAGTCAAATGAATTTGAGAAGTGTATAAAAAATGTTTCCTCTTTGCAACAAACATACTAACAAAGTAAATATTTGATGAGAATAAAATGAACTTGATATTTAATTGTGATCTGCTGAAACTGTAGTATCCAAGATAAATATCATCAAATGGAAAAACCAAAAACAAACAAATAAAATATGTTTTGTCAACCTCTGTGTCTACGCTAGTGGAGAGAAATAAAAACACTGAGCCAGTTTGGGTTAGTTTCAGGGAAGTTGTGATTCCTTTTTTTAGAGACAAAATCAAAGATATTTTAAGGTCTAGATGCGAGAGTGACAAATTATAACATTGGTTCACCTCCTGCTTTTATAAATACTATTGTATTGAAATATAGCCATGATCATTCATTTCCATATTGCATAAGGCTGCTTTTGCTCTATGATGCAGAATAGAAAAATTGTGACTGAGACTGAATGACCCCACAAAGCCTCCAATATTTACTATCTTTCTCTTTATGAAAGTTTGCCTACCCTGTGGACGTAAGATCTCTCTTGTCACGGAGGCTTGAAAGTGACTAAACAGATAGATGTGGCTGTGTTCCAATAAAACTATTTATAAAAACAGGCAACAGGCCAGATTTGGCCTCTGAGCTTTATTTAGTTGGCTGACCCCTGCTTTAGAGCATAGTGGATGTGTAATAAATATTAGCTAAATAAATTTTTAAAAATGGATTTAAAAAATTCTAAAATTGCCAGCACATTCTGTCTCCCCACCCCCGTTGCCCCAGTGTGTGTGGTATCTATATGATACTCCTGTGACAACTGGAACAGGGCATGATGGATGAGTCAGATAACCTCTGGAGGGTACCTACATTGTGGCCATAAAGCACCGTGCCCATGTGGGAAGCGTTGCTGTCCTGGGGCAAACGATAAACTCCAGGCTTGATAAAAAGCAACCGAAGGTAAGGTTTCTCTCAAGAATGCTGCAGAATTCAGTCTTCTTCTGCGTTCCATTCCCACTGGCTGCTCCAAGTGGTCCTTCATCCATCATTCGCCTCTCGAGTGTCTGCTTTGGGTTCCCTGTCGATGATAGAAAAACTACTCTGTGTACTTAGTGGAGGAACTCAGGATTGAGTCTGAGATGTTTACATAGATTTTGGGGAAAATGTCACTGAAATGTAGGGGAAACAAATCAAAAGGCATTTTAAGTGTTTGTTTTAAAATAGAAATATTGACAATGGTATTTTTTTTTCAAAGGTGTTTCCTAGGTCTACAGATCCAGAGAGGTAGATTTCACTAGCCAATTGGAGATGACCTAACTTGATGATTCTCCTTCTGTTATGTCACTCAAAATTCCCCATCACTTACTTCTACATTGTGCCACTAGGATAATTCAGGCCCTCATACGTGTCCTCTGAATTGCTATTTCTAACACTTCATGTCTCTAATTTGTTTTACCTTTCTCAGCCAGATTAATCTTCCAGAAACACAAATCTGATAATGTCACTATTTTTCTCAGAACCCCAAATGATTTCCCTTTGCCTCAAGAATGAAGTCTAATCTGATAGCCTTGGGCTCCATTTATCTCCACCATTTCCTCCCTTCCCAATTGGACCTGATGCCTCCCTTCGCAGAGGGTTGCCAGATACTGTACGGGATACCCACTTCATTTGAATTTCAGATAAATGAGTAATTTTTTTTAGTATGAATATAGCATTAACACCACATGGAAAATACTCATTATAAAAATGATTCATTGTTTATCTGAAGTTTAAATTGTTTTGTATTTTTATTTGCTAACTCTGGCCACTCTAACTTCATGCTTACTCCATTGATAAGAGTCAAATAATTTTTGTCTCCTACACATACCTCATGCTTTTTGGCTTTCCTGATTTTGCCAGAATGACCTCCGAACTACCTAGAGGCCATTAATAAAAGTATGGAATGTAGTGCCTAAATGCACCCTCTTCTCTGTCAACGTGACATAGAAGAAAGGCTGTATGTGAGATAGTGTGAGATAGACTTTGATGATCATTCTGGCTCCAACTGGACCATCTATGTGGCCTTTGGATAAATTGCTTAGCTTTTTATAGGCTTCAGTTTTCTTATCTACACAATGAGGATAGTAATACCAACTTCAAGTAATTATTTTAAGGTTAAGTGAAATTTAGCAAAATTAAAAAAAATTGTAGTCCATCGGAGGGCTTCAATAAATGACGTCTTGTCAACTTTCTCCTTACATCAGTGTTTTTTAACTTGAGAAACCTCAAAGTCTCCCAAATATATCTGTGGATTCTAATGTAAGAAACATTAAAACAGTTCAAAGTAAAAGTGGTTACTTGAGGCGGTCATTTCACACCTCATGCGTAACAGTAGTCAGCCTTAAGCGATGAACGTCTGTGGTGAAACAGGTTTATTAATTACATATTTACCTAGATAATCCAGAATAGGGTTGTATTTTTAGACTCTCAGAAAAATACAAAAACTGTATTTAAAAACTGTCAAATAAAGCTTTATGGGGTCATATGAATACACCAATACATTCTCATTAGAGGAGTGCTGCATTCCATCTTAATTGTATATATGCTTTGTTCTCTACTAGATAGATTGTTTTTGCATGGGCAACATGCTTGGGTCTTTGTTTCCTCCCTGCCGAGCCTTCTCCAAAGCTGAAACTTGTATTTATTTACTGAACTGCTAACTGATTGGCTGGATAGGTAAATGTTCACCTCTCAAATTCAGAAATATAGGCTTTAAATGATGCCTTACGTGTATGTTTAACCAATTCACCATTTGTATCTAAAACCCCTTCCTGATAGTGTATCTGTACCACCTCTGCTGGGTAGGGGTTGGTACATGACTTTGGCCACATTACTAGATGTCTGACCTGACTGGCATGTGCTGAGTCAACCAGATCTCCTCTCACAGGATGTAAGGATTGGTGTCAGTCTCTGGTGGGTACTTAAAGTTGTTGCCTGGCTAACTGTGGGGGCATTTTGACCCTGCTGAGAGAAGCAGAGAAACGTTTTCTGCTGAGGATGATAGGAATGGGGCAGCCACTGATTCAGGGCTTGGAAAAATGCAAAGGAAATTTGTGACCTGGCTTTTTATGTCTTGATTCATCCTGTATGGGAATAAAGTGGTCATAACTCTGACTTTTACTTCAAGAAGTTTGAGGCTCTTTTTTTGTTACTCATAATCAAATAATCCCTAAGTAAAGCACCTGGGTCAAAATGGGCACTGGACTCTCCCTGCCAGCAAAGTTGCATGGGATAGTGAGGGTCACCTGTGGGTGACCTGGCCATGTGCATACTGCTCATCAAAGGAGAGGAAGCCAAAGGAAAGCAAGAGGAAATGGTGGACAGGTAAGAGAAAGGACCACTGACTGGCTGAGTGGCCATCAAAAACTTAGGAAAATGGTTTCATGCATGCAGTGTTAAGTAAGTCACAGGAGAGATCTGCACCCTCTCCTTCATTTTCCTATAAAATGTTCAGAAATCTATCATCGTCACTAATCTTTGGGTACATATGTCTTTTTTATAATGACTGTGCAGGACGAATTGGATAGCAGATTGGTACTTGATTTGACTAAATGCAGCAATGGGCCCAGACTTGTATCTCCAATATGCTGCTATTGTTTCAGTTTTCATTTGAAAAAAAGGTTTTACTGATAAAAAGTGTCATAAGCCAGACAACAGAAAGAGTCTTGGACAAAGAACTGAAAAATGTGTGATAACATCCAAGACTCTTCTCCTTTTTGTTATATCTTGGTTTATATTGGTGATAGAGTAATCCTGGAAAATAATAATTAGATTTTTTATGAAGTTCAAATGTTATTAAGAGAATTAAAGTAGTATGTAAACAGTAATGAGTTATAAAGGTTAAAGGTGGTGTTTCAGTTTACAATTTAGATTATGAACTTTTTTTTGTTTCTTTGTTTTTTCAATGTCTAGCGCACCAACACTAACATAGGAGGTGCTCATAAACCGATCGTTGAAGAAATGAACATAGGCTTCCGTGTCACATATGTATTCTATGTACATATAACTAAATCAATCTTAACACATTTATTGACAAAGAGGATGTAAACTGTCCTTATCTATTGTGGAACAAAGGACAGGAATAGCAACAGAATTGATTTAGATTAGAGTCACATCTAAGAATTCAAATGGTACCTAACAGCAAGAATGGTAGCGGAGGATATTGAATATCCCTCCCCTAGAGTCTGAAGGGATTGGATTCTGTTCTCCTCAGAGCAATTTAAGTCTAATCTCGATGAACTTGAAAATCTCTTAGCATCTTTTTTATCTTTTACATTATAGGGTAAAAAAACCTAAAATCATTTTTACTTCTAGGACAGCAATTGATGTCATCTGTATGGGCTTAGATAACACTGATTTGGTGGGAAGTGTCCCATAAATACTCTGCAGCGTACATGTCACTTCATTGGTTTCTCATTTGGCAACCTTGAGGATATTTATGGTAAGAATTTCTGATGTAGAATTCTAAAAGGCTTCCAACAATTTGTGAACCTCACTCTATGTCCGGTGGATCATCCTGAGGGCATAATAGCTTGTTCCTCTGGGGTTTTGATATGCATAAAGGGAGAGTGTGACTTAGTGCTCTTGTGACTAATTTCATGTCTGCTGCTTGTATTTGTGGAATAACATAAATGAATCACTCCATGTATTACATTGATGTTATAGAAATATGGAAGCAATACATTCCAGTTTCTGACTGATAGCTTTTAAGTAATGGTAACATATAGACCAGAAGATATAGCATCTGTATAGTTTCTCTTCATTGTCTTTCTGTACAAATGACTCGTGCTCTTAGGACTGTTTTTAGGTTGGGGCAAGAGAGACACCTGTTCTAGGCCCTGCATTTTAGTGGGCCTTGTGTATCTCTCTCTTTCTCTCTCTCTCTCTCTCTCTCTCTCTCTCTCTCTCTCTCTCTCACACACACACACACACACACACACTATATTTATTTAAGAGCATGTGGTTATTTCTATCATTTGGGATCCAGGACTCAGTACTGGCACAGGTCACTCTGAAACCATGAACATCCAGCCCCATGACCAACACTGTTCAGTCCCCAGAGAAGTACTTCTCCACATCTTGCCTTGTATTTTCACAACAAAAAGTAACCAGCTCCAAATGCTATAAAAGTTTGAGTCATACCGCTGCCAATGTCACAGATGGACTGTGCTTTGGAAATCAGATAGAATTTGAGTGGCAAAAACACACAGATACAAGAAAAGGCAAATAATTTGTATCAATCTGGGTTCAGTCAGTAAAACAGGTATTATGGGAAAAATGTCAATTAAAGGAATTAGGGTGTACATGGTTGTGGCAATTGCTGAGAAAGTGGATGTTGGGAAGTCTGAAGCTTTAAGGCCAGGGAAATCATAATTTAATGACCTCAGCCTAAAGCACTAAAGCATGTGATTCTCAAAAGGCTGCCAGGAAAACTGCTGCAATCCCAGTGTCTCTGGGAAGGTTCCTACCAACTGTCAGACTACACAGAAATGGAGGTGCATCTGGAGTTGCTGCGACATCAACGAGAACCCTCAGTCTATCCACAAACAGTGATCTTCCACAAATAACGATCTTTTCTCCTTCCATCTGCAAAAATCTCAAAAGTTTCTCTCATTGTCAAAGTCTAACTGGAACCATTAAAGTAAGGAATCCTGAAAAAATGTAGTTTGTGGCTCCACCTCACACTATAAAGGAGGGGAGCAGGGGTAATGCTGAGTTGACAACAGGTAATTCAGCCAAATTCACCCCTTTGTCAACTCCGTATCCATATACAATACTTCTCCTGTATTTAGTTTCGGAATAAAGACAAATATGTCTTGCTTACATCTAATATGATGAGACTAACTTTGATTTAAGTTCAGATGTAGTTTCTTCAAAAAGAAAGGCACAGTGATTTATATGCCACTTGATGCACTTCTGGTATTCCCTGACTTGAATGTTAAAAAACAATGTTGACCAATATGAACATATTTTATATTTCATAGTGGAGGTTGGAGGGGAAGGTTAATCTATGCAGATATACATTATCAAAAAATAAATAAAATGTAGATAATTACTAGTCTTTCACCATAATTCCTTTGGCTTAAGCAAGAATACATATTTTTCTGCCTAGTGGGAATACATAATTAGTCTGTGTTGCTGGTAAATTGCTCCCTTAGCAATGGGCATAGCCATGTTAGCTGTAGTAAATGAAACAGTTTGAGCCTTTAAGTAATTTTGATGACTACTGCATGGTTACTATTCAGATTCAATCTGGAACATTTTGTCCACCTAATGGTTAAAGCTTCTTTGTTTACATGGTTATAGTTATTTAACACAAATATTCTATACTTTGTGGTATGTGAAAGATCCATCCACATACTTCTTCTCCTGAGCAGATTATCTAATTGTTAATCTTATCCTTTTAAAATTCCTGGCCTTTTAGCTAAATCGTTAGCAATGGCACACAAATAAATACAGACTTATACATTCATCTTTCAGGCAATCTCATCTTTTAGGCAAACCGAATAACTGCCCCAAATTCTACCAACAGGGAGGATATCCCTTAAAGGACTCTCCTTCAGGACCACTACTGACCTCCATTTCTGGGTGGTTTTAGATTATTTTCTGGAAGCATTTATATGCCACGCCCAACTATTTTCTCAGTAAGCTGGTCACAGGGAAGTGACCATGAGGCCGTATGTGACATGAGGGAGAAGTTGACAATGCCAGGAGTAGGCACCAAGGGAGTCTAAACCACTTCTTCCTGCAGCTCAGGTGTGCCTTCAGGACCGTCCAGACCCCAGTGTCTCATATGCCACTTCCATTTGATGACAGACTGCTGCCACCACATCAATCTTTATGGCTTGGTGGTTCAGACAGCACTTGGCTTATGATAAACATAGTGACTCTATGATCGTGGTTAGTTATTCAGGGTCCAAAGTGTTTCTGTGCAGAGGAGGCATAATTCAGTCTAAAATCCCAAGGGTCTGCATGAGGCTCCATTGCCAGTTTCCTGCCCATGGCTCCATATCCCATCCCTATCACAGACACCTCATGGACCACTGAGGCTGCTACATCATATGGCACAAGTGGCAGAGAGGCTTGTACAATCATGTGGATCTTTGGCAGGGCCTGCTCTTTGGACTCAAATGGAAATAAAAAATTCTACAAGTTACTTGGTGAGTGTGTCCAAGCAACTTTCAGGCCCAAATCTGGCATATGTGGCCTTCAAAACTCCAAGAGGCCAAATAGCAGTGGTCCCCAACCCCCAGACCGCAGACTGGTACCGGTCCATGGGTCATTTGGTACCAGTCTGCAGAGAAAGAATAAATAACTTACATTATTTCCGTTTTATTTATATTTAAGTCTGAATGATGTTTTATTTTTAAAAAATGACCAGATTCCCTCTGTTACATCCATCTAAGACTCACTCTTGATGCTTGTCTCAGTCATGTGATACATTTATCCGTCCCACCCTAAAGGCCAGTCTGTGAAAATATTTTCTGACATTAAACCAGTCTGTGGCCCATAAAAGGTTGGGGACCACTGCCAAATAGGCATCATACTGCTTTCTAGATGGCAGTAGTTTCCAGATATACCAGCATGTCCTCCCTCTCAGAGTTGATATATTGACCTGCAGTGGAACTCTGGAAACTTTGCTGAAGTTACAGAACCTTGAATTATGGAGGGGTGTATTTCTTATGCTTTGTCCCACATTGGCTCACCAAGATGTCTAGGTAGGGGTTGGAAACATTTTTTTGTAAAGGACCAGATAATAAAATATTTTAGGCTTTGCAAAATATATAACACTCTCCATCATCTTCTTTTTCTGTCTGTTTTGCACTTTTACAATTCTTTAAAAATGTTGAAAGTCATTCTTAACTTACGTGCCATGCAAAAATGAACTTCTGGTAGTTTGTTGATCCCAGCTTTTGGGCACTGTTTCTTCAACTTTCTGTGGTATGTATTTTTTTTTTAAATTTTTAAGTTTCCAACCCATTTTAGACTGTTACTTATGCAATATACAGTAAAAAATGGATAGGTAAAAAATAAAATTATAAAGACATAGAGCATACAGCTTTAATTTTTTTAATATTAAGTTTAATGGATAAATTTATGCTGTCAAATCACTATACATTTCTAAATTTTTAGTCTAAATTTCTGTACTTAATTCATTGCAAATTGGCACCAATGTACAAATCTTTACTGGTACACAGACGATACTTTGAATTATACTGATCTAGGGTCTTTGTTACTTTAGCTCACCAGGTCAGTTAGCATTTAATGTAGTGAACTGTTATCATGATCAGTGGAATGGCCAGATGATCAACTTCCTTACAGTGTAGATTAAAGTAGTGGGCTGGAAAGTTTGTAGAGTCCTAAAGAAGGCAGATGATGAAGTGTACTATTAGCCCTTTGTTTATTAAAGGAATAGGGAGAGAGAAAAAATATCACCATATTAGTATCTATACACCAAGTACTTGGGGTTGTGTTGATTTGCTGGAATAGCAGCTGCTGTTGGAGTTACCACTTTATTACTTTATAATAATCCAGTAATTCTCCAAGAGTCATTTAGATTCTGCATAGTCCAAATAGGTGAGCTGATTTGGTATATGTTAAGAATAACTTTCCCTACATCTTTAAGTCCTTGACAATGACATTAGTCTCTGTATTTTCCCAGAAATGTAGAATTTTCTGGTTTCACTGGTCCGTGTCATGGACTCCTGTGTCTTGTTTTTCCATGTCACTGGGGTCTTTGTAGTCTAGTTGTCTCACAGTTGGACTGGCAATTTGAGAAAAGGCCAAATGATAGCCAAGGAAGAAGTAAAGCTGAAAAACAAACACCAAAACAAATAAGAACAGGTTTTCATAAAAATTGTTACCATTTACTGAAAACTTCTTTGGTCCAGATACTCTAAATAATTTGTATTTATAACTTAATTAATCCTTATAACAACGACATGTGATTTTTTTGGTCAGTGATTCTCAGATGAAATAGCTGAAGTTTACTGGAGTTAAAAAACAATGCTTGCTCAAGATCACACAGCTGATAGGTGGTGGAGCAGGCAATTAAATATAAGGATTTTGACTCCAAAGCCCATAGGGTATGGTCATGAATAACCATTACTGAAGTAAATTAAACAAACAAATGCTTACCTAATCACTTATGCCAGTTTCAGTAAACTCTTGAAGTATGTATTCTATCATTAGTGTGATTAATATTTTCTCTAGTTATTAATTGAGCAAAACATAAGTGCTTAATTTTTAATGACATGACTGCTTGATTGCTTGGGGGAAAGGCAGCTGGATCAATGAAGACAAAAATGTCCATGTTATTCATTTTCCAGCTGACATTTTTAATTGCCTGACTCTAAAATAACAACTTGGCCTACCACAAACATTTTGGAGTCTTTTTAAATTAAAGAAGCCTCTGCCATGCCAAGCAATTTAATGTATCATATCTATAGCTAAGTGTATACTCAGGCATTAAATAATGCAAACATATAATTGAAAAATATGGACTTGAGCAGTGTTCTTGATGAACATACAGTGGCTTTTCTACAGTCTTAGTATTTTCACCTTCAAATTTAGTTTGATTTCAGTCTCTTCCACCTCAACAAATACTTATTGAGCATTTACTATGTGTATAGCAGTCTATTTGGGTATACAGTTGATAAAATAATAGGAAAATCTTGGATTTATAGAAGTAGTTGGTGAAATGAAACCCATATATCCATACATGTACAGGGTGATGGAAACCAGTCCTGAGAGCCTGACCCACGGTGGTAAGAGTGAGGCTGAAGTAGAAGGCCCCCATCTTGGAGACATCATTAGAAACTGGAGACTAATCATGTATGGTTGTCAAGACAGAGCTATATTGTATTAACACATAAAGGACAAATCTGAAAGAAAAAAAGAGAAGGAAAAGAGTGCAACAACATCAGTAACGTCAAGAAAAGAGTTTAGGCAAGTAATTATTGACCAAATTCAAACTTTATTTCCTTCAACGTTTTCAATTTTAAAGGATCTTTTTGAAAATGAAATTTTAAATTGAACTTATCTTCTATAACCCTTTTCTCTTTCTAGTTTCATCTTCTCCTCTTCTGATTTTTCCCAATCATTTTCTCATCAGGTTGACTATATAAAAGAAAAATGTTCAAAAATAACACAATTATTGAGTTATTATATATTTAAATGTGATGAGAAGTTGATATTTGTCTATACTTAAAAGAAACTCCTGCACACTTTTGGGGGGAAAAATAAGGAACTTTTACTTGCAGGGAAGGGGCCACACTTTTAAAAGGAAGAAGCCCATGAAAGAGTCACAATCCATGGTATTTAGAGTTCAGATTATTACATGGCAGTTCCAATTCCAAACGCATTGTGTTTGATCCAGATTTGAAAGAAACCAATAAGTTTTAATAAACAAAAAATACCTCCTATTTTTAATTGGTTTCACAATCTCTTTTCTTTCCAGTTCAGTAAATCCTTATTAAATTCTCTCTGCATAACCTAATTGGTTTTATGGCAGATAAAATAATAGCAAATAATTCCCAGTATTTTTGAGATTCCCCTGTCATCCAATTACAGAGGCATCTGTTCTTTTAGATGTCTTGCAATTCATAGCTGGTATTAGGAAGGTCTTCTACTCATCTTGGGAAGCAATCTCTTTAATTGAGAATTACAGAACTTTTTCCAACCAAGGAAATATATGGGAAATTAAATTTTTTTCCCCTTTAAGTTCATTCTTTTTTTTAAAAAAATTTATTTATTCATTTTAGAAAGGAGAGAGAGAGAGAGAGAGAGAGAAAGGGGGAGGAGCAGGAAGCATAAACTCCCATATGTGCCTTGACCAGACAAGTGCAGGTTTCGAACCGGTGACCTCAGCATTCCAGGTCAACGCTTTATTCACTGCGCTACCACAGGTCAGGCCTAAGTTTGTTCTTTTAGTCAATCTTTCCTTAAGAAGTGCAGATTCAAATAAATAAATTTACTTTGTGATTTTCCCATTCAGCATTATTACTTTGATTTCATAATGGGGTGGAAACACGTGGCTCTAGTGCATAAGATATTGGACACATGCAAATTTTGCAAGTAGCTTCATTGTTCTCTAACTGGCCAATCTTTCCACTCAGCAAGCTAACTTGTAAACCAAGGGCAAGGATCCAGGTAATGCTTGATTTTCCTATGGTTATCAGAACAGTGGTTTGTTCTCTATAAGGGAATTGTAAGGACAGTGGAAAGATCAGCAAGGATATTAGTACATTTCCATTCTTGTACAGTATGGGTTCTTCAGTTAAAAGCCAGAGTATTTCTGGTACTGTGCCTTTTTTTTTTTTTTGGTAATAGCTTTATTGACATACAATTCACACATTGTACAATTCACCCATTTAAAGTGTACAATTTAATAGTTTGTAGTGTATTCAACAAGTTATACAACTATCACCACAATCAATTTTAGAACACTTTCATTACCCCTAAAAACCCTTCCCTTGGCCATCATACCCTAACTCTTCCATTTACCCAAGCCTTGAACAACTGCTAATAAACTTTCTGTCTCAATAGATTTTCCTATTCTAGATATTTTATATACATGGAATCCTATAAAAGGTAGTTTTTGTAACTAGTTTCTTTCCCTTACTATGTTTTCAAGATTCATCGATGTTGTAGTATGTATCAGTATTTTATTGCTTTTTATGTCCAAATAATATTCCACTATATGAGTATGTCACATTTTGCTTATCTATTTAACTTAGAAAGGTAGAAAAAAAGATAACAGTATAACATAATTAATTACTTTTACAAATGCACAAAAAGGCAGATACAGTCAACACAAGATAATTTGAGAACTTCCTCATCGGTCAAAGTATAGTAACATCAGTGGTATAACATAAGACATAGGACAACTTTCTTAATTGTATAGTTAAGACTGGCCTATGATGTTTTTACTGAAACCCCTGTAACATGGTTGTTAAAAATTCCAAGTCACCAGAGGGTTCCTGAAATCCTGACAGACATATAATCAGAACAAAGAGAGTTGCCATCTCTCAACACTTGCTTTGAATGGAGAGAAAAACGTAGCCATGAGATAAAATAATACAGAAAATTAGAAAGTCAGCAACCAAAAATAGTCCAGTCATATACTCAGTTTGCAAAATATCTCTGGCAGAGAAGTGAGACTCTAACAAAGAGACCATGGAGAACAGCTTAGGCATATTTATTTTCTAACTGGAAGTTTGTGCCTTTAGACCACCTTCACCCATTTTGCCCTAAATGGGTGAAGACTATGTATTCTTTTTAGTACTTATCACCATCTGACAATAAATATTTGTTGATGAATATACAAAGATATACAAAATCTTAAGAAAATCATTTAATGTCAGAGGAAAACTCTCAAGATTAATTAGTTAAGAAAAATGCGTATTATAATACCATTACCATGTATATTCTCAATTTTGTAAGTATTATGTATTTATATCTGCATGTACAGAAAAAAATTTATATGAATTTACCAAGATCTTATTTCTATGAGGAAGAATGAGTGGTTTTAAGTACTTTTAACTTTCTACAGTTAATATTTATTACATTGTAAAGGGAGAAATATATTACTAAAATACAAATGAATCAACTAGAAAAGATCATATATCTGAAACACAGGGACATTATAGGGCCCGAGTTCAGGGACTTGGCATAGTGGACACGTGTCCAGGGAAGCCATTCTGGAGCTTACATTGCCCATTATGTGCTTATTCCAAGGGGCTCAAATATAAGCTGAGGTGCCATGTATGTACAATTGGCTCCTCCTTTTCAGCGTATCACTAAAACTCGATCAATTCATACCTTTTTTAGAGCGATGACATTTTAATAACTTAGGGCCTTTCAAATCTCACAATTCACCCATTCCTCATTAACTTGCCTTTTACAAGATTACCAACTTGTTTAAATATATGGTTATGCTCTTTGTACAGTAATGTCTGAACTTTGAATATGTTACTCATGCTTCAAATTTGCTTCCTCCTAATTTTACCAGGTCTCAAATAAAAACAAAAACTCAAAAGCCTAAGCAACAGGTAAATTGTTTTTACTTCTAAATATATCTAATTGAAAAAAAAATTAACCAAAGAGTTGTTAGTTGTTTTCAGCTACTTTTATTTTCAACTTTTGTTTTACAGATGCTACAGAAAGGTTGAACAGTCTAACAATCTATGGATTCAAAATTCGTTTAAACCAACTGAGTTTACGTCAAAGGACTCTGCCTTTAGAAGAAAGAAATGGGTTTACATAATTTTAAACCTCCCTAATAATTAAAATGTTCATTAGACTTTACTGATTAGAGTCAGATTTGTTTCATTCTTAGTTGAGCCCTTTCACTTAATTGGTGCCATAAGATTTAGTCTGCAAAGTACATCACCCACTCATATCTGTATCAGTAAAAGTAGCATTTATCTACTACAGTACCAGCCACAGCATTTGACATGTCTCTAGTTTTCCAGGAAATGCATTTCCATAATTTGGTGAGGGGAGGAAGACTCCTTCTTGGTCTAAATTTCTCAGGCACATACTTGTCTTTGAAAGTTTCGTGAGCATTTCTTCTAACAAACTGATATCTACTGTGTAATCCTTCCTCCCTTCCTCCATAGCCTAATGGAATCTTATATATTTGACTCTTGATGAGTTGTCTACAATTCTGATATCTTTCAACAAAACTTGTGTCCTTTTGCAACAACTCTTCCTTCCTCCATTGATTTTTGTATTTTTGGTCAAGGGGAGACTCCTGACTAAGAGAATAAAATTAGTCAATTTTTAGAAGTAATGAAACGAAATAGATTAGATTCCTTATCCAATATGGTCTAGAAACCTAATAAAGCTTTCAAAAGCCTGCCAAAAAATAAGGGATGAGGTCTGGTCCAACAGACCTTGGAAGAGAGAAGTAACTTCCATTGGCAGTTGGAACAGATGGCATTCTAAGCATGACAGATTTCCCACCACTCTAAGTAGAATCAATATCCAGTAGCAAGAAGTAAATTAGCTGGCAGTGAGTGAGAAGTCTGCCTATTAGTTTGATTTAGGTGTTGGTTGATTTGCATAGTTTTGCCATGATACTTTGTTTCAGTTCATTACTTTTAACCAGATCCAATTGCTACCATCTCAAGGATTTTGTGATGTCTAGCTCACTGAAATAAGCAGAAAACTGGAATGTTTTAAAAAGAAAGAGCAAAAGAATTGAAGGGGCCAAACTACATACATCTCCATTTTGGCTTTCTATCTATATGGGTATTCAGATAAGGCAATTTTATGGGCAGCTCTCTTCTGAGAAAAAGTTGCAAAGTAGATGAAGGAGAATAAGGAAGTATAAGGAGAAGATATCAATATTTATTATGAGTTGACTTTATGCCAGGTGGTTTCCAACTGAATTTTTAAAATTCTGTCTTGTGACAGATCATATGGGTGGTGTCAAAGTCTGACCTCAAATCTATGTTTGGCCAAGTCTAAAAGACATGCTTTTTCAACCTTTCAGCTACATTATGTTGATTCTTGGTCTTTCATTAACACTTAGCTATTTTCTTCAACTCAACATCCTGCCTAAATTCATTCTTAAAAGCTATTCTCCCCAGGAATGTCTATGTGCTCAGCATATGATGCACTGGTTAAATATAGGGGTCCATGGCATTTTAACTAGGAAACCCAATAACTTAATCCAAAGAAATAAATTCCTAATGATGAATTATCAGGCATTCACTCATTTTTCTGCTAATGCAAGAACTAATTCACCAAGCCTATACTATGTGTCAAATACATTCCGCTAAGTACTGGAGAACTAATAGTGAGCAAAAAGTGCCACAGTTTTTGCTTTCATGGAGCATAGAATTTAAATGTAATTAAACACATTGTCTAATTAAATGTAAAAATCCAAATGTTAAGAGAGATATGGGAGAGAATTAAAAGATAGCTATAATATTGAGGGCTCAGTCACAGGCAGGTTCACAGAGGGCAGAAGGAAAGGAAGGAATGGGAGCAGGATAGGTCAGAGGGAGAAGCTGGGTTCTGACAGAAGGTCGTCAAAGGCTTCAGCTGACATGCAGAGAACCCTGAAGCTAGGATGACCCTCAGACTTGTCCTAAGTTGGGATGAGCGGCTGGGTCTTCATATCTCATATCAATCAGTCATTGGGAAGTGTTATGAAGATAGAGTACAATGTGTGAAAATGTATACAACTTTTTCCTTTTTCCTAAATATTTGGCTGAAGTAAGAAAGAGGGAGATAGAATGGTAGTGGCAGGACAATGAGGGCTGCAATGAGCATTTTATTTATTTATTTTTTTAAGATTTTATTTATTCATTATAGAGAGGGGAGAGAGAGAGAGAGAGAGAGAGAGAGAGAGAGAGAGAGAGAAGGGGGGAGGAGCAGGAAGCATCAACTCCCATATGTGCCTTGACCAGGCAAGCCCAGGGTTTTGAACCGGCAACCTCAGCGTTTCCAGGTTGACGCTTTATCCACTGCGCCACCACAGGTCAGGCCCAGCATTTTATTTTTGATGGAAGGAGTTTAGGCAGAGTCCTGGTGAGAAGGAGAAACTTTATGGGATATTGTTGAGGGAGATGATTCTGGGTAGCGTGTTTTATCAGAGACACAAACCTCTTACCGTAAAAACAATAGACGTATCAGAGCTGCCTTGTTCCTTGATTTGGTGTTAATAAGTATGGTACACATAGACTTAAAACTTTAAACTCTTTACTTAAAGATTGCACTTCCAACTTTTTTGATGATATTTACTCAGAGACCTATCTCAGCAAACTGGAGTAATGAATGTCAAACTTTGAAACCTGGGTCATATGCTAAGCATGAGATATAGTGAAATTAGTTTGGCACAGAACATTGGGGAAAATTATTTTAGGATCTAGAATGGTTTCTCAAAATAACACCCAAAATGTGACTATTAATTGATTCAGAACTAGAATTTGTGTCTTTATTGTAAGTATTGGAAATTTACATGCTATAGTTAGAAGTAGTATGTACACCTTGCTATTTCCAAAAAGAGAAGAATTCAAGACATGATAGCTACTGATGATGCAATAGGAAATGGCCTCAGAGATGATGCATTATGGTTTAGCATATCAGTGATGTGCTTATACCTGGAATTAGGAAAATATGAATTTTTAAACATTTTATGACACTAACATGTGTTGCTGTACCATTTCATTAGAAGGGATTTTGCTACTTCCACTTTCATTATGGGTGGCTAATCCCATTTTACTACCAAAACACATTTTTTTTTGAAAAATTTAGATGTTCATTCATTCAAATAATATTTTAAAATTATCTACTGTGGAACTGGCACTATGCTAGTACCAGAGTGTCAGTGGTAGAAAAGAAGGATCCAGAGTAGCCCTGTAAGGGAAGTCAGACAATGTTACATAAAGTAGTAATTAATGCTTACATATTTTTATAAATACTTTAAAAAGAAAGAGATGTCATGGCAGAAAATAACAGAAAAGGAATAAAATGGAAGGAAACCACTTTAGACAAAAAAGATCTGTCCAGGGAATTGACACTGATAGCAGACCTTGGGATAAGTGCGAGCCAGAAAGAAGAAGGTGAAAGAGCATTCCAAGCAGAGGGAACAGCAGGCACAAAGTTCCTAAAGCAGGAAAGAACTAAGTGGGTGCAAGGTATCCAGGAAGACTGCAGAGGAAAGAAGTTGTGTCATAGGGATCCATTAACAGCCACATGGAAAGAGAAAGGTGAATTTTGCTTTCAGTGCCATGGGAAACCACCAGAGAGTTTAAGAGGTGGAAGCTCATGACCTGATCCAGACTTATGAAGAATAATTATGGTATAGCAAAGAGAAGGATTAGTTTATATGAAAAATAATAATGGCATAGTGATTAGAGAAATTAATGTATTAAGTTATATTTTAGAGAAAATATTAGTGAATTGAGTATGGAATGTTATGGAAAGAAATGAATCCTGGATGACTCCCAGATTTCTGGATTGAGCATATGGATGGACTATGTATGGTGCCATTTACCTAGAAGGAAAAGACTTGACCAAAATAGATTGGAGGAGGGTTGGGCTCTAAGTATTCAATTTTGGGCATGCTATGTTGGAGCTGCTGATGAGCCATCAAAATGAATATTTCAGGTAGGTAATGGGATATGCGTATGTTTAAAGATGAAAGCAATGATCTGTGTATCAGAAACAAATTTTGGAGTTGATGACACATAGATGATATATATAGTCTTAGAAAAGGATGAGATCACTTAGAGAAGAAAATAACCAGGAAAAAAAGAAAGCAAACCCTTTACAGAATCTTGAGGAACTCCAAAATTTAGATTTCAGGTGGATGAAAAAGATCTTGGGGCTGAGATGAGAATTCCTCTGGTATAATGACATAATATCTGGTTACATTTTACAATGACATTTAAGAATACAAAATAAGAACAGTTTTCATCTGTAAAACACTTACTGTGTGACAGCCATTTGTAATAGGGGCTCTGCCGACATCACATACTTACTTCTCATAACAATCTTATGTGGCAGGCACTAACATTATTTTCCTATTTTATACTTGAGAAACTTGTAACTCAGAGAAGATCACAGACCTGTCCAAGGTTACATACGAACACAAAGTTAAGCAAAGTCTAGAGCCTGCACATAACTGTGATGCTATTTCACCCCCCAAATTCTCTTTACAAATAGTGTATTACCCTAATTGGAAAATGTTATGGATTCAGGCTGAGTTCTAAGGTGCTCATAACTTACCTATAAATCTATCTTGGCACTGTTTGTATTGAGGAATAAGATATAATTTACCAGATAGGGAAAAGTCAAAATGCACAAGTGTGATCAAAAGGAGGAGTCTCGCAGCATTGTTTGTTCTTCTGAAAGTTTTATGACCAGTATTCAAGATTCCAGTCCCAATGATAGACAGAGGGGGGACTCAAACAAAAAAGGACCAGTTTCTCCATGATTTTCCTCCAGACAGCGGGAACATAAGGCAACATGGTTTTAAGAACACGTGTGACCAAGTGTCATACAGAGGACCATTTCTCCTCATTTCTGGTGAGTCAGCAGCGTGGTTTCCGGTCTGAGCATTCAGGCACAGTGGCCAGGGCAGAGGAGAAGGCTTTCAGATTTTGGATGGGTTGTAAATTCCAAGGTATCAGGTCATGGAGACAGTTCCTTTTGTGATGGCAGCATATGCTTTGTAGCAGCTTCATGGACTCTGTATCAGCTTTATGTCATTTGGGTGGAAACTTTATGGATTTTCAGGATTGGTAAATTATCTGGGAAATGGAAGTAAGAGGGAAAATTATATATAAACCATGTGCATAAGTGATTAAATTATTATTTTTTTTGTTTGTTTCCAAATTTATCCTTCTATACTGTGATGCTATAGATGGAAGCACTCAAACCACATGTTCGCTTCTGGCTGGCACCATGTTATGTTCTGCTGATAAGAGATGCTAGAGGGAGACTGCAAAGTGTATGGAGAGTAGAAACTTGTTGCTTTATGTGTGTTTCCTGCAAATTCCCTGTCTGCTTGCTGTTCTTGGAGGTACTGCCCCAGGCTTACTTTTCATCTCAGCAACAGCAGGACCTTCCTATAGCAGCAGCTGGATCCAGTTCAAAATTTTCTAGCCCTTGGGGAATAAGCTTCTTTGTCCCATTGAGCCAAAGCCCATGCCTTAAACTCTGGGTTCTGTTTTAGTTTTATGGGACTTTTTCCAAGCTTAGCTCTGCTCCCTCTGCCCTCCTTCTTAGCAGTCCTTCCTCAGATGTCTGAATTTCACCTTCACAGTACTCCTTGGTAAGTTTTAACTTTGTCTTTGTTCCCTGACTGTTGTAACGATAGTTACCTATCACAAGTAGTACCCCTATTATCCTATAGAAATCTTTTCTTGTCCTGTCTGTTGCCTAGCTAATAGCTATTTATCTTGTTAACATGTCATTGCATTAAATCCCCCTGTTCAGATACCTGGACCCTGATGTTTGTTTACAAGAACATGTGAAACTCAAGGGCAGGGAGGAACTGCCAGAAATGCTGTGTATGCAATTTCAGGAATACCATTGTTGTAAACCCATATTTCACTTCCTGTTTGATATATCCAACACACCTGTATTAATCTGTGCACCACAGAATCAAGCTTCCTGTCCTGAGCAAACCCATTGGAGGGATTATTTTCCACCTGAAAATATAGACAATAAAAACTATTTAAAAGAGATGTTTATACATGTTTTTCTCTTTGTGCTGCTTTGTACTTCTTAGGTGACATCTGCTTACAAAACAGTAGACTGAAAGCCAGGTGACTTTTGTTTTAGTCTTGGTTCTGTTAGCTAGACATGTGAACCTTAACAGTTTCTGTTAAGTTTTTACATCTCAGATTCCTTTTCATTGGTGTAAAACAATGGTAGTCAACCTGGTCCCTACCGCCCACTAGTGGGCGTTTCAGCTTTCATGGTGGGTGGTAGCAGAGCAACCAAAGTATAAATAGAAAGATAGGTTTAACTATAGTTAAGTTGTTTTATAAAGATTTATTCTGCCAAACTTAGCGAAAATCCATAAGTAATTATTATTATATGCTTTAACTTGCTGTAACTCTGCTTTATAAATTTTATAAAGTAAAGTTACTTCCCTACTTTATAAATCACCATTACTGTGGAACTGGTGGGCGGTTAGAAAATTTTACTAACAGAGATACAAAAGTGGGTGGTAGGTATATAAAAGTTGACTACCCCTGGTGTAAAAGGTGTGAGAAGAAAACTTTGATGGTTTCCTACAGGTCTAACATTGTATGATTTATTTCTCAGTATTTGCAGAAAGTATTTAAGAAGTATGTTTGAGAAGATAGTTGTTGATGAGACTGTATTAGTTTTCCATTGCTGTGTAACAAACCATCATAAAAACAATTCCTATTTATGACTGCTCAGTTTCTTGGGTCAGGAGTCCAGGCATGGTTGGCTGTGCCCTCTGGTTTGGTCAGGAACACTCCAGGTCACAGTCAAGGTGTCAACTGCTATTAGTGTCTCTTCTGACACTCAAAGTCCTCTTCCAAGCTCACACCGGTTGTTGGCAGCATCCAATTCCTTGCAGCTCTTGGACTAAGGTCCCACTTTCAGGCTGACTGTCATTCTCAGATCCAAGAAGCCATCCACCATGACCCTCTCCACAACATGACTAATTGGTTCTTTCATGACAGGAAAATTTCTCGCACTTCCAATCTCTTCCTGCAGAAAAGATTGAGACACTTTTATGGGCTCACCTGGTTAGGTCACCCTACCCAGAAAAATCTCTTTTGATGAATTCAGTGTCTACTTATTTAGGACTGTAATTACATCTGCAAAATCCTTTCATCTTTGTTATATAATGTAACTTAATCATGGGAGTCAAATTGATCATATTCACAGCCAATATTCGAGGGAAGGAGATTATTATCGAGGGAGTATAAAAGGGTGGGAATCTTGGGCAATGACTTAGAATTCTGCCTGCCCTAAGACAGGAGTTACTTACTGAGCTGGGATAGCTTCAGCCTCTGAGTGTACTTGGGATGGGATCACCTGGGCACAGTTAATTTGAATGTCTCTTATTTGATATTTAGATTAAAGCTATACCAATCCAAATGACCTTCTCTTCACCTTCCTCCAAAGTAGACCACAGCTGCTCTGGAACTGAACTATAAGACCACACACTGAGCAGTTGCTTTGGCAACCAACACATATTCTGTCCCATTTGAGCAGTGGTCAAAGTGGTTTTTGCAATGGTATTGCTAAGTAGAGTTGAAACAAAAATGTGCAGCATGTCAAAATCCCAGACATGGCAGAAGCCCAGAACCAGTGATTATCTGAAGAGCTAGCACAAGTCTTTGTACTAAATGTAAATTCACAGTATAGACTCATTGTAATTTATTGTTCAAAGGTATGCATCCCTTCAATCACCATTACTGGTTACTAATCAATTCTTTATATATATATATATATATATATATATATATATACACACACACACACACACACACACATATACACACACATTATATATATATACAAAGAATTATATAATTATATATATATAATTCTTTGTATATATATAATTCTTTATATATATAATTTTTTGTGTGTGTATATATATATATGGCAGGTATGCAGCAAATATTCATTAAATTTTCAAAATGGTTATTTATTGTCTCTGAAAAATACAAAATTTGAATTTCCATGACCTTGAGTTTTCCCAAACCTGCTTTTAAACAGTTTATTAAAAATATGAAAACATCACGTTCCTTTTTGCCCACTAATTATATTTTGACTAAAATGACCCCTGCACCGTTGGAAATCATGTATGGTCCTGTTAAGAAGCAAATCCTACAATTATTCACTATATAATTCACAAAGGTGAGCTTTTAGTCATCCAGGGACCCCCTGCCAACCCCTCCCCCCCAATCATTTAGTAGCTCTGCAGTGAATTATTGAGGGTGTTTAATTCTTATGGTGCATATGAGTAATCTCATGCGTTATCCTTTGAAACTACAACGATTGCTCACTACTCTTTCAGCTCACATCCCAGGACCCATGTTTACTATGCTGTGTTTCACAGACTATTCTTTCTGGTTAATGACTGTTCCTGACTAAAAGGTTTCTACTGCCCCAAACTGGGAAATGAACACATTTTGCCTTCCCTTGGAAGAATCACAGTTTACATTAGCAGTTGAAACACTCTAAATATTCATGAAGCCAGGCACTTAATCCAACCTTTTCTGAACTTATTTGACCAGATACACTATTTTTTTTCCCTCAGTGATGCTATGAATCACCTATGAGTATCCAAGAAAATAGTGTTCCTGGAATGCACTTGAGGGAATGCTATCTATTTAGATCAACAATGCACTTGATAGCAAGAGTTGTATTCACTTCCTCTAGACACAGTCCTTCTAACTGGAGTGGGTAAATTGGGGAATAAACACTGTATAACATCTCTCTTTAATCTTTAATTACTCCTATAAAACAGGTAATCTGACAGCTGTTATACAGATGGTGAAATTTGGAGTTCAAGGAAGTAATATTCACAGACACCTACTAGCCTGTCAGACCTGGGGTCTGTGAAAGCATTAATATGCACCCTCCTGTACAAAACCCTGAAAAGCAGAGCCACATACAACACGTTTGTATTTTTTATTTAAAAAGTAAAACTTCCTTAAAAGGGTACTGGAGAGGTTCTTGTTAGAAAATTAAGTCTGTTTATGAGATTTTAAATATCTTATGTGGGCAGAGACACATAAAAGTTTTTATTAGCCAGGGACACCGAGGTCGGGTTGAAGAGCACCATTTGAAGCAGATGTCAGACCTGAGTACCCTCAGCCTCCTGGGATGAGATGACCACTTTAAGTTTCTGAAAAGAAATAGGTCTCAGGTGTTGTCAGTGCTCAGACTCTATCACTTAAATCTTGGCTGAATATGTGCCTTCTTGTAACATTTTGATTGAATTTGTGCCAACTTGAATTTTCACTATAAAGGAAAAGTAAGTAATCAGTCTTTGCCACATGCATCAGCAATAGATAATAAATACTTTAAGGATTTTATTTCCCTGAAGTGTACTGTACATAGAACAATTCATAAAAACAAGTGTTTAGGGGGAAAACCCTTATAGCCAGCTGACTGAAGACTCCCATGTGTAATGGTAGTCTAGATTTTGAGGACTGTCTTCTCAGTTCTGTATCTTAGACCTTTTTTGGAAAAATTGTTCTGGTATTATAACCTGCTGGAACGATTTTGAATAATGGTGTTAATAAAAGGTGGCTTGTTGAGAGACAGGATTTTATTCATTTTGATGAATAAGGAGAGCAATATTAATATGTGTAAAAATCGCACAGGAAGAAAATCAGGGTATGTTTATGTTTTCCATGAATGTGATGTATTGAGTTGGCTGTCACCTCAAGTATTGTTCAGTTTCAACCACCATGCAAGACATTTCAAGATGAACTTTAAAGTCATATGCTGGCATTAAAAAAATATTATTACCATAGAAAGTGATGAAGAGTACTTTAGCTGAATTATTTGTAATCAAAAATGCCCCAGATACAAGCTTCCTGCCCACTTTCTTTAGGCAAATGCCTCAGTTACCTTGTCATAGAATGACTTTGCACCTTAACTCCACACTAGTCCATCCTGCTACAGCCAGCTCTGTGAACAGCCAATCACAGAAGTGAAAATCCCACAGAAAACACTTTGTTGCACTCTGGTCATTCTTTCCATCAAGCAGGTATGCATACTATTTTAGGATATTTACATTTGTGTATATACTGTAATCATATCCATAAAGGCTAATTAGTTGTTGTTGTTTTTTTACAGGGACAGAGAGAGAGTCAGATAGAGGGATAGATAGGGACAGACAGACAGGAACGGAGAGAGATGAGAAGCATCAATCATCAGCTTTTCGTTGCGACACCGTAGTTGTTCATTGATTGCTTTCTCATATGTGCCATGACCGTGGGCCTTCAGCAGACTGAGCAACCCCCTGCTCGAGCCAGTGACCTTGGGTCCATGCTAGTGAGCTTTTTGCTCAAGCCAGATGAGCCTGTGCTCAAGCTGGCAAACCCGGGGTCTCGAACCTGTGTCCTTCCGCATTCCAGTCTGACGCTCTATCCACTGCGCCACTGCCTGGTCAGGCAAGGCTAATTAGTTTTTATTAAGATTTGTGGCATGGATGGACCTGGAGACTATTATGCTAAGTGAAATAAGCCAGCAGAGAAAGACAAATATCATATGATCTCACTTATAGGTGGATCTAATGAACAAAGTGAACTGAGGAATGGAATAGAGGCAGAGGTGGGGTCACAGGGACCAGAGGGACAGCTGTCAGAGGGAAGGGGGATGAGGGGGTGGGATCAGAGAAGGGGCAGGGATTAGTGAAATTATATATACAGAACACAGATACAGATAACAGGACAGCAAATCCTAGAGGGAAGGGGGGACAAAAGGGTGGGGATGAGGGAGTTATATTAAGTGGACCACTAGAATTCATGTTAACACAATAAATTAAAATTAATAAAAAATTAAAAAAAATATTTGTGGCTTCTGAAGTCAGTTGGTCACCTAGGTGACAGACTATATGGTCTTCATCCAGGTTATGATGAGGTATGAGTATATCTATGTGTATGGTTCAGTGAAGTGGTTTACATTTATGACCGCTCATTAAAATTATCAGGGAATGTGAAAAAAAAAAAAGAATCCTGGTATTAACGGAACAGTTAAGTCAGAATGTCTGGAGTGGAGGTGGGGTGAGAGTGTAGTTATTTACTTCTCTATTTATTTTTAAATTTTTATTATGGAAAAAATTTTTACATATATGAATAGTGGAAAATAATATAATGAACTCAAAATATAATGAGCCATTACCCAGCTACCAACTCATTTCTAAATTCTTTTTTTATTATCAATTTTGATGGGGTGACATCAATAAATCAGGGTACATATGTTCAAAGAAAACATGTCCAGGTTATCTTGTCATTCAATTATGTTGCATACCCATCACCCAAAGTCAGATTGATTTTCGTCACATTCTATCTAGTTTTCTTTGTGCCCCTCCCACCACCACTACACTCTTATCCATGTCTCTTAGTCTTGTTTTTATGTTACACCTATTTATGGAATCATGCAGTTCTTAGTTTTTTCTGATTTACGTATTTCACTCTCTATAATGTTATCAAGGTCCCACCATTTTGTTGTAAATGATCTGATATCATTATTTCTTATGGCTGAGTAGTATTCCATAGTGTATATGTGCCACATCTTCTTTATCCAGTCATCTATTGAAGGGTTTTTTGATTGTTTCCATGTCTTGGCCACTGTGAACAATGCTGCAATGAACATGGGGCTACATGTGTCTTTACATATCAATGTTTCTGAGTTTTGAGGGTATATACCTAGTAGAGGGATTGCTGGGTCATAAAGTAGTTCTATTTTCAGTTTTTTGAGGAACCACCATACTTTCTTCCATAATGGTTGTACTACTTTACATTCCCACCAACAGTGAATGAGGGTTCCTTCTTCTCCACAGCCTCCCCAACACTTGCTATTACCTGTCTTATTGATAATAGCTAATCGAACAGGTGTGAGGTGGAATCGCATTGTACTTTTGATTTGCATTTCTCTAATAACTAATAAAGATGAGCATCTTTTCATATATCTGTTGGCCATTTGTATTTCTTCCTGGGAGAAGTGTCTGTTCATGTCCTCTTCCCATTTTTTTATTGGATTGTTTATTTGTTGTTGAGTTTTATGAGTTCTTTGTATATTTTGGATATTAGGCCCTTATCTAAGCTGTTGTTTGAAAATATCATTTCCCATTTAGTTGGCTGTCTGTTTATTTTGTTGTCAGTTTCTCTTGCTGAGCAAAAACTTCTTAGTCTGATGTAGTCCCGTTCATTTATCTTTGCCTTCACTTCCCTTGCCTTTGGAGTCAAATTCATAAAATGCTCTTTAAAACCAAGGTCCGCCTCTGCCCCAGGCGCTAGAGTGGCTCTGGTCGCGGCAGAGCGACGCCCTGGAGGGGCAGAGCATCGCCCCCTGGTGGGCAGCGTTGCCCCTGGTGGGCGTGCCGGGTGGATCCCGGTCGGGCGCATGTGGGAGTCTGTCTGACTGTCTCTCCCCATTTCCAGCTTCAGAAAAATACAAAAAAAAAAAACAAACCCCAAAAAACTCCCCCCAAAACAACAAAAAAACCCAAGGTCCATGAGTTTAGTACCTATGTTTTCTTGTATGTACTTTATTGTTTCAGGTCTTATATTTAGGTCTTGGATCCTTTTTGAATTAATTTTAGTGCAAAGGGACAAACTGTAGTCAAGTTTCATTCTTTTGCGTGTAGCTTTCCCAGGACCATTTGTTGAAGAGGCTTTATTTTCTCCATTGTGTATTGTTGGCCCCTTTATCAAAAATTATTTGACCATATATATGTGGTTTTATTTCTGGACTTTCTATTCTGTTCCATTGGTCTGAGTGTCTATTTTTCTGCCAATACCATGCTGTTTTGATTGTTGTGGCCCTATAATATAGTTTGAAGTCAGGTATTGTTATGCCCCAGCTTTGTTCTTTTTCCTTAGGATTGCTTTGACTATTCAGGGTTTTTTATAGTTCCATATAAATCTGATGATTTTTTGTTCCATTTCTTTAAAAAATGTCATTGGTATTTTGATGGGAATTGCATTAAATTTGTATATTGCTTTGGGTAATATGGCCATTTTGATTATATTTATTCTTCCTATCCAAGAACAAGGAATATTTTTCCATTTCATTGTATCTTTTTCGATTTCCCTTAGCAATGCTTTGTAGTTTTCATTATATAGGTCCTTTACATTCTTGTTATGTTTATTTCTAGGTATTTTATTTTTTTGTTGCAATCATGAAGGGGATTATTTTTTTGAGTTCATTTTCTAATGTTTCATTGTTGGTATATAGAAAGGCTATGGACTTTTGTATATTAATTTTGTATCCTGCGACCTTACTGTATTGGTTTATTGTTTCTAGTAATCTTTTTGTGGAGTCTTTGGGGTTTTCGATGTATAGGATCATATCATCTGCAAAAAGTGATACCTTTACTTCTTCTTTTCCGATATGGATGCCTTTTATTTCTTTCTCTTGTCTGATTGCTCTGGCCAGAACTTCTAGCACCACGTTAAATAAGAGTGGAGAGAGTGGACAACTCTGTCTTGTTCCTGATTTAAGGTGGAAAGTCCTCAGTTTTATGCCATTTAATATGATGTTGGCTGATGGTTTATCATATATGGCCTTTATCATGTTGAGATATTTTTCTTCTATACCCATTTTGTTGAGTGTCTTAAACATAAAGTTGTGCCTTTTCTGCATCTATTGATAAGATCATGTGGTTTTTGTTCTTTGTTTTGTTGATATGGTGTATTGCATTAACTGTTTTACGTATGTTGAACCATCCTTGAGATTCTGGGATGAATCCCACTTGATCATGATGTACTATTTTTTAATATGTTATTGTATTTGATTTGCCAGTATTTTGTTTAGTATTTTAGCATCTGTATTCATTAGAGATATTGGTCTGTAGTTTTCTTTTTCTGTGCCGTCCTTGCCAGGTTTCGGTATGAGGGTTATGTTGGCCTCATAAAATGTGTTTGGAAGTATTGCTTCTTCTTCAATTTTTTGGAAGACTTTGAGTAGAATAGGAACCAAGTCTTCTTTGAATGTTTGATAGAATTCACTAGTATAACCATCTGGGCCTGGACTTTTATTTTTGGGAAGGTTTTTAATAGTTGTTTCTATTTCCTCCCTGCTAATTGGTCTGTTTAGGCTTTCTGCTTCTTCATGACTCAGTCTAGGAAGGTTGTATTGTTCTAGGAATTTATCCATTTCTTCTAGATTGTTAAAATTGGTGGCATATAGTGTTTCATAGTATTTTACAACAATTCTTTGTATATCTATGATGTCTGTGGTGATTTCTCTTCTTTTATTTTGGATTTTGTTTATATAAGTCCTTTCTCTTTTTTCCTTGGTGACTCTTGCCAAGGGTTTGTCAATTTTGTTGACCTTTTCAAAGAACCAGCTCCTTGTTTTATTAAATTTTTTTATAATTTTTCTGTTCTCTATTTCATTTATTTCTGCTCTGATTTTATTATTTTTTTTCTTTAGCTGATTTTAGGTTGTCTTTCTTTTTCTTTTTCTAGTTCCTTAAGGTGTGAAGTTGAGTGGTTTACTTAGGCTCTCTCTTGTTTGTTCACGAACAAACAAGAGAGTGATATGAACTTCCCTCTTATTACTGCTTTTGCTGCATCCCAGAGATTCTGGTAAGTCATATTGTCATTTTCATTTGTCTGTATATATCTTTTGATCTCTGTGCTTATTTATTCTTTGACCCATTCATTTTTTAAAAGTATGTTGTTTAGTTTCCATATTTTTGTGGGTTTTTTCCCTCTTTTTTGCCGTTGAATTCTAGTTTCAAGGCTTTATGGTCAGAAAATATGCTTGGTATAATTTCAATTTTTCTGAATTTGCTGAATATAATGAACTCAAAAGATAATGAGCCATTACCCAGCTACCAGCTAATTTCTAAGTTCTTTTATCTGTACCCCAGTCAACCTCAAGTTCACTGCCTCTTTCTCTTGGGTTATTTGCACACAAGTCCCGATATCTTATAATTTTAATTGTACATATTTTAGTATGTCTATATGTGTGACTAAAGGAAGACATTAAAAGAGCAATTATAATACCCTTAGAACACTAAAAACTTCACTTGCGTTAAATAATCACATATCCTGTCAGTGATCACAGTTCCCCAATTGTCTCATATTTTTTGTAGTTTTTGGCTCACATCAAGATTCAAATAAGGGATATTCATTGAGATTCATTAATATATCTCTTACTACTGCTTTCAATATAAATATCGCCTTTATTTCTTTTTCTTTCTTACAATTTAAAAGAGAGACTCACGCATTTGCATTGTGGAGTTTCCAAATGGTTATGAGTGATTGAATTTCTGTGACATTATTTAACACATTACTCTGTTCCCTGTATTTCCTTTACATTAGTAGTTAAAGCTTTGAGACTGATAGAACTTAGATTGGCTCACTTTGGAAAGACTAATATGTTGATGTTGTTGAGCATATCCATCATTAGGCAAAACACTTTTTGTTTTTATTTTTGTGATATTAAGAGTCTTTGATGATTGATGTTTAGATTCATTTTTTTAACATTGTTTTCAAAATGGTGATATTTGAATTTAATTATTCTTTCTTACTTCCTAGCTGAAATAAGTTTTATAATGAGAAGCTTTTCATCATCAGCTATTTGATTATACTGAAATACAGTTTGTACCATGAAGAAAAATGTTTGATTATTTCCCTTTATTTATGTTTTCAGATAATGATGTGGTTCCCTGATTTATTATAATGAGGTGCATATTTATGGCATTACTATGAATGCATGAATTTAAACATTTTTGATGTATTTTAATACCTTGAAATCATTTTTTTAATTGTCTTGATAATGGCCAGAGCAGCCTCTTCATTTTGCATTCAGAGACCCTTGAACACAGTCCTGTCATTCTCTGATAGCATTCTTACTTTTTGTTATAAAAGCTCATCATGAACATTCTTGGGAACAGCTATTTCTCCAGAGTCCTAGTTTCTTTACAGAGTAATGCACATAGAGACACACATCTGATTGCCAGGCTTGCTCATTGTTACTGAATTGCTCATTTCCTAGGCCTTTCCAATAGATAGAGCTGGGAAATACATCTATATTTTAATATTCAGAAGTACAGTGCTTTTCTTTAATTTCAAGCTTTTGCAGCCGAATTTTCTTTCTTCCTTGCCAAAAATCTCAGTTCTAATTACGGTAATGTAAGTAGCCCTTTATTTATCACATATGGCACATTGCATTTTTCAAATATGGCCACAAGGCCTCAAAAATGTTTCTAATCCCAAGTGTGCATCCAGAACATTGCTGCTTTTCATCCTGAAGAGTCTGTTCCTTCCACCAAAATTGGGCAGGATTTTGTGTCCACCTCAATGAATAGAATGAGACTGAAATGACATTGCATGCCTTCTGGAAGGCAGGTCCTAAGGAATCCTAAAAGCTTCTGCTGAACTTTATTTCAGGATGCTCACCTTTGGGATCAGCCACCAAATTGTAAAGAATCAGATTCAAGAGAGAGGTCACCTGTAGGTGTCTGGCCAATAGCATCAGCTATGGTCTCAGTTGATAGACAGTATCCCCCACCAGTCCTGTGAATGAAGGAGCCAGCAGACTGTTCCATTTCCCCAAGTGATATGGATTGGAGCAGAGATAAGTTTTTCTCATCTAAAGCTGTCCCAATGTTCAATTCAGGAGCAAAATAAAGGTCATTTTGTTGTTATTACTTTTAAGTACAATCCTTTATCTTACCTTTTTAAAATAGCTTGATGGAGGTATAATTGACATATAAATTGTATAATTTAAAGTGTTCAACTCAGTATGTTTTGACATATGCCATTTAATATGATGTGAACCCATCAGCATAATCAATAGAATGGATCTATCATTCAAACACTTTCCTCCTGTTATTTTGTGATCTATATAATCCTTACCAAATGCTCCTTCTAGCCCCCAACCCCCTCTGTCTCCAGGCAATCTCTGATTGGCTACCTGTTACTATACAGCAATTGAATTTTTTTAATTGAGTTGCACATTCTGTATTCTTTTTTCTGATTTCTTTCCCTCAATATTATTTTGAGATTCATCCATATTGTAATATCTACCAATAATTTATTTCTTCTTATTCCATTCTCACTGACTACTTTCTACTTGTTCCCTACTACCAGAAATTGTGAAATTTACCAGCAATTTCTTGCCTTTCTCATTCCTCTTCTCCAGCATCTATTTAAAATATCTTGTTTATTCCTAGATAGTAGCAAAAAGCAATCAGTGAGCTCGTTCTCAATTTAATTTCAATCAGAGACTCGAACCATCACATACTGTACTTTTTCTATGACAATCATTTTTCTTAGATGAAAACATTTAATATTCACTGCTATATTTTACTCTGATGTTTCTCTAGTCATTTGGTTGTCTGAAGCTTTCTTTAGTAAAGAAAGGATATTCTCAGGTTTTTTGAGGGTTGTTGTAGCTGTTGTTTGCTTGTTTGGCAGATTAATAAGAGTTGTACCCTTTTAACTTTGAGTTATGTTTGGTTGGATAATACAGGGTGGCTCACATTTCCTTTTCCTCAAGTATCTCACACATGTTGCATCATTTTCTTATGCCGTAGAGTCATAACATCTGATGACGATTTGATTTTCTTTTATTTACAAGAGACTTTGGGAAAGGGGGTGCTGATTGATAGCTATAGAAAATTATTTTTCTTTAAAGTTCAATTATTTTACTAGACTATGACATCACTTCTTTTTGGTGATTTTTACATTTATGCAACATACACTTTCAATATGAATTTTCAAGTCTTTTTATTTTAAGTTTTAGGCAAATTTTCTTGCTTGATAGTCACTACCATTATTTGCTGTCTGTCTTTGCTTTGGTTTTCTCCATGGACTCCTATAACAGTAAGTTAAATTTTCATTGCTTTCCTAGCTATCTCCTTATCAAAAATATTTTAAACTTTATCCTATAATTCCTTTTTTAAATTTAATTTATTGTGTTTACATAGATTATAGTGTTCCCTCGAATGCATACTCCCTCCCCTGTATTCCTCTCAAAATCTGCCTTTCCACCCTCCCAACAGCTCCCTCCCCACTTTCTTTCAGGTTTAGTTCCATTCCTCAGTTCACATTGTTCCTTGGATTCCTCAAATGAGTGATGTCATATGACGTTTTTCTTTCTCTGTCTGGATTATTTCACTTAACATAATAGTTTCCAGGTCCATTCATGTTGTTGCAAAAGGTAAGATTTCCTTTTTCATGGCCCCATAGTATTTCATTATATCTATCTATCTATCTATCTATCTATCTATCTATCTATCTATCTATCTATATCTATCTATATCTATCTATATATATATATATATATATCTATATATATATCTATATCTATATATATATACAACTGCTTTTTAATCCTCTTGTCCAGTGATGGACACTTGGGTGTTTCCAGATCTTTGTTATTGTGAACAATGCTGACATAAACATAAGGATGAATTTCTTTTTTTTTTGAATCAGTGCTATGGTGTTCTTGGGATATATTCCTAAAAGTGGGATGGCTGGATCAAAAGGCAGTTTCATTTTTAATTTTTTGACAAATCTCCATACTGTTTTCCACAGTGGCTGTACCAGTCTGCATTCCCACCAGCAGTGCAGGAGGGTTCCTCATTCTCCACATCCTAGCCAGCACCTATCACATGTTGTTTTTTTAATGAGCACCATTCTGATTGATGTGAGGTGGTATCTCATTGTGGTTTTAATTTGCATTTCTCTAATGATTAGTGATGTTAAATATTTTTAAATCTACCTATTGGCCATCTGTATGTCCTCTTTTGAGAACTGTCTATTCATTTCTTTTGCCCATTTTTTGATTGGATTGTTTGTCTTCCTGGTGTTGAGTTTTACAAGTTCTTTATAAATTTTGGTTATTAACCCCTTATCAGGCATATTGTCGAATATGTTCTCCCATTGTGTGGTTTGTCTTTTTATTCTTGTCATCTTACCTTTAGTTGTACAAAAGCTTTTTAGTTTGATATAGTCCCATTTGTTTATCCTGTCTTTTATTTCACTTGCACATGGAGATAAATCAACAAATATATTGCTGCGAGAGATGTAGGTGAGCTTACTGCCTATGTTTTCTTATGGTTTCACGACTTACATTTAAGTCTCTTATCCATTTTGAGTTTATTTTTATGAATGGTGTAAGTTGGTGGTCTAGTTTCATTTTTACGCAGGTAGCTGTCCAATTTTCGCAACACCATTTGTTGAAGAGGCTGTCTTTACTTCATTGTATGCTCTTACCGCCTTTGTTAAATATCAGTTGCCCATAGGGTATGGGTTTATTTTTGGGTTCTCTGTTCAATTCCATTGATCTATATGCCTGTTCTTATGCCAGTACCACGCTGTTTCGAGTACAATGGCCTACTAATATAACTTGATATCCAGAACTGTGATACCTCCCATTTTATTCTTCTTTTTCAAGATTGCTGAGGTTATTCATGTTCTTTTTGGTTCCATATAAATTTTTGGAATATGCATTCTATATCTTTGAAGTATGTCATTGGTATTTTAATTGGTATTGCATTGAATTTATAAATTGCTTTGGATAAAATAGACATTTTAATGATGTTTATTCTTCCTTACCATGAACATAGTATATGCTTCCACTTGTTTGTGTCTTCCTTGATTTCTTTTATCAATGTTTTATAATTTCCAAGTACAGGTCTTTAAACTCCTTGGCTAAATTTATTCCTATGTAATTTATTTATTTTTTATTGCAGTAGTGAAGGAGATTGTTTCCTAATTTCTCTTTCTGATAGTTCATTGTTCGTATATAAAAATGCCTCTGATTTATGTGTATAAATTTTATACCCTGCCACCTTGCTGAATTTATTTATCAGGTCCAGTAGTTTTTTGACTGGGACTTTAGGGTTTTCTATATACAGTATCATATCATCTGCAAATAATGACAGTTTTACTTCTTTTCCAATTTGGATGCCTTTTATTTTTTCTTCTTGTCTGATTGCTGTAGCGAGGACTTCCAGTACTATGTTGAGTAAGAGAGGTGAAAGGGGGCACCCCTGCTTTGTTCCTGATCTTAAGGGGATTGCTTTTAATTTTTGTTCATTAATTATGATGTTGGCTGTGGGTTTGTCATAGATGGCCTTTATTATGTTGAGATATGTTTCTTGTAATCCCATTTTGCTGAGAGTTTTGATCATAAATAAGTGCTTGAATTTATCAAATGCTTTTTCTGCATCTATTGAAATTATTATGTGGTTTTTCTCCTTCCTTTTGTTTATGTAATGAATCACATTGATTAATTTAGGAATATTGTGCCATCCTTGCCTCTCCAGAATAAATTCCTCTTGATCATGAAGTACGATTTTTTTCATGTATTGCTGTTTTCAGTTTGCTAATATTTTGTTGAGGATTTTAGCATCAAATTCATCAGGGAAATTGGCCTATAATTTTCTTTCTTTGTGTTGTCTTTGCCTGGTATGGAATAAGAATTATGCTTGCCTCATTAAAGGAGCTTGGAAATCTTCCTTCCTCTTGAAAATTTTGAATTAGCTTGATAAGGATAGGAGTTAGTTCTTCTTTGAATCTTTGGTAGAATTCACCAGTAAAGCCATCTGGCCCAGGGCTTTTGTTTGTTGGGAGTTTCTTGATAACTGTTTTGATCTCATTTGGTGTAGTCGGTCTGTTTAGGTTTTCTGATTCTTCCAGAGTGATTTTTGAAAGATTATAGTTTCAAGGAATTTTTTCATTTCAGCTAGGTTGTTTAATTTTTTGGTGTACAGTTCTTCATAGTATTTTCGTACAATATTTTGTATTTCTGTTGTGTCAGTTGTTATTTCTCCACTTTCATTTCTAATTTTATTTATTTGAGTCTTCTGTTTTTCTTGGTAAGTCTGTTAAAAGTTCATCGATCTTGTTACCCTTTCAAAGAACCAGCTCTTGGTTTCATTCATCTCTTTATTGTTTCTTTAGCCTCTATGTCATTTATTTACACTCTGATCTTTATTATTTCCTTCCTTTTACTACCTCTGTGTTTTACTTGTTCTTTTTCTAGTTCTTTTAGATATAGGGTTAAGTTGTTTATTTGAGCTTTTTCTAGCTTCTTAAGGTTTGCCTGTAATGCTATGAACTTCCCTCTCTGTACTACTTTTGCTGTTTCTCATAAATTTTTATTTGTTGTATGCTCATTATTATTCCTTTTTAGGAACTTTTTTATTTCTTCTTAGATCTCATTGTTAACCCATTTGTTATTTATATAACGTGCTATTTAGTTTTCATATGTTTGAGTATTTTTCAGTTTTTCTGTAGTGGTTGACTTTCATGCCAATGTGGTCAGAGAAAATGCTTGATATGATTTTAATCTTCTTATATTTGTCGAGACCACTCTTGTGCCCTAACATGTGGTCTATCCTAGAGAATGTACCATGAGCACTTGAAAAGAATGTATATTCTGTTGCTTTAGGGTGAAAGGTTCTGAAGATATTTATTAAATCCAGTTTATCTATTGTGTCCTTTAAGTCTGCTGATTCTTAGTTAATTTTCTTTCTTGAGGATCTACCTAGTGATGTTAGTGGGGTATTGAAATCTTCTGCTATTATAGTATAGCTGTTGATCTCGCCCTTTATATTCATCAAAGTCTGCTTTATATATTTAGGAGCTCCTATATTAGGTGCATAGATATTTATAATGGTTATATCTTCCTGTTGGATTGCTCACTTTATCATTATGTAATGACCTTCTTTATCTCTTACTATAGCCTTTGTTTTAAAGTGAATTTTGTCTGATTTAAGTATTGCTACCCCAGCTTCTTTTTTCATTTTCATTTGCATGAAATATTTTTTCCATCCTTTTACCTTTAGTCTATGTGTATCTTTTGTTTTGAGGTGTGTCTCTTGTAGACAGCATATGTATGAGTCCTGTTTTCTTATCCGTGCAGCTACCTATGTCTTTGGATTGAATTATTTAATCCATTTACATTTAAGGTTATTATTGATATGTAATTGTTTATTGCCAATTTTTTTCTTTAAAGCTATAGTCCTCTTTTACTATATTTTTTTCCCCTTTGTTCTGTTTACAACAGACCCATTAACATTTATTGCAGCATTGGTTTGGTTGTAATAAATTCCTTGAGTTTTTTTTGTCTGGGAAGCTTTTTATTTCTCCTTCAATTTTAAATGGTAGCCTTGCTGGATAAATTCGTATAGGTTGTAGGCTCTTGTTCTGCATTACTTTGAATATTTCTTGCCATTTCCTTCTAGCCTCAAGTGTTTCTGTTGAGAAGTAGGATGTTATCCTTATGGGGGCTCCTTTGTAGATGATAACCTTATTTCTCTAGTGGAATTTAATATTTTCTCTTTATCTCTTAGCTTTGGTATCTTAATTATGATGTTTCTTGGTGTGGATTTTTTTGTGTTTTTTCTTTAATGGAATTCTCTGTGCTTCTTCTTTTTTTTTTTTTTTAAAGGGACAGAGAGAGAGTCAGATAGATAGGGACAGACAAGATAGGAACAGAGAGAGATGAGAAGCATCAATCATCAGTTTTTCATTGCGACACCATAGTTGTTCACTGATTGCTTTCTCATATGTGCCATGACTGCAGGCCTTCAGCAGACCGAGTAACCCCCCCGCTCGAGCCAGTGACCTTGGGTCCATGCTAGTGAGCTTTTTGCTCAAGCCAGATGAGCCCGCGCTCAAGCTGGCAACCCCAGGGTCTCGAACCTGGGTCCTTCCGCATCCCAGTCTGACACTTTATACACTGCGCCACCGCCTGGTCAGGCTATGCTTCTTGAACTTGTGTGACTTTTTTTGCATTAATTTAGGGAAGTTTTCAGCTATGGCAGTGGTTCTCAACCTGTGGGTTGCGACCCTGGTGGAGGTCGAATGACCAAAACACAGGGGTCTCCTAAAGCCATCGGAAATACATATTTTATTTAAAAATGTATTGTATAATAAATATGTATTTTCTGATGGCTTTAGGCGACCCCTGTGTTTTGGTCGTTCGACCCCCTCCAGGTTGCTACCCACAGGTTGAGAACCGCTGAGCTATGGTTTCATTGAACAAGGTCTCTATCCTTTGTTCTTTCTCTTCTTCTTCAGGAACTCCTATGATTTGGATGTTGTTTCTCTTTAGGTTGTCACAGAGCTCTTTTAGAGTTTCTGTAGATTTTTTCAGTCTCTTCTTTTTGCTGTTCTGCATTTGTGTTTTCTTTTATCTTGTCTTCTAAATCACTGATTTGATCCTCTGCTTCATTTAGCCACTATTAATTGCTTCTAGTTCAGTCTTCATTTCTGATATTGTATTTGTCATTTCTGATTGGTTCTTCTTTATTATTTCAATGTCCTTTTTGATGCTTGCTATCTCTTTATTCATGTGCTCATTATGTCCATCCATTGTTGTTCTAAGAACTTTCAACATTCTAATAATTATTATTTAAAACTCTGCATCTGATTGTTTGCTTATTTCCATCTCACTCAGTTCATTTTCTGGGGGTTTCTTTTGTTGATTCATTTGGATTGCACTTCTCTGTCTTCCCATTTTGTCTGTGTTGCCCTGGACTTCCCTGGCTGGGGCCTGGCACAGATCAGTGGGGGTCACTTCCTATGACTGGTTCTTATCCACCTTTTGGGAGCTACAGGTTATCCAGATCTTGTGGCTGCTTTTGCTGGGTCCAGTTTCCATTGTATATATAAGCTACACTCCCCAGCTTGCTTTTATCTATTCTTGGCCTTGGAGAAGTTCCTTTAAAAGTTCAAGTTTCCCTAAATTCCACTTCCTTTTGTCTGTTATTGCTGGCCACTTGTTGGGCTCAGTACTGTAATTTAGTGATTCAGTACAGTATTAGATGTAGCCTACTCCTTAGCCTCAGGTATCATTCTATCCAGACATTTTATTTACTTATTTTATTTTCTTTTATCTTGTTTTTTGTTCTTTTTCAGCACTCAGTAGGGTGTAGTCATAGGGTTCCAGTGGGTGTGGCTTTTGTGCTCCCATTGTGTGGTCTGTCTACCAGGTCACCACCACTATTGCTGCCTGGGGTCCCTCGTGCTTTTGCTGCCACTGAGGGCATGCTTGCGCCCCAAGCAGGTTTGCATGCTGGCCAGAATCCTCAGCTGTTGGTGTGACTTCTGCCCTCGCTGGTGGGCTCGCACATGCCCATGCATTCCCCCTCCACTGACCTTTGGACCTCCACCCCTGCCAAGGGCAGGCCACTCAGCAAGCAGGACTGTGTGTGAGCCCAGACTTCCACAGCAGCAGCAGCGGTTCCCAGCTTTGCAGGCCGGCTTGTGCATGCTTGCTTGAACTTCCACAGCCACGCCATGCTGCCTCTGGCCTGCCTGCCTTGGGCAAGCACTCAGCAGTGCGGGAGGGGTGGTGTAGCTAAGACATCTGCACTCCCTATTTGTGTCCCTAATATGGTGCCTGGCTCTAAGTGCCTTTGTTCTAGATAGGGTAGGGAAGCATTTGGTGGATGAGGCACTTTTTTTCCTTTGCTATTGATGCTGTTTCCAGGAACAAAGTTCACTTTAAATTTGCAGAGTGACACATCCCAGGGGTTAGGGTGTCCTCCTGGAGCTCTAGGAAAGTGGCTGTGAGCAAGGCTCTCTGTACAGTTTCTTTAATACAGAGCCTGGGTCTGAGAGTCTTGCCTTCTTCTCTCAAATCATGTCCAGGCTTTTTACTCAACCAAATATAGTCCATAAGCCCCTTCCAGGCTCCAGGGCTCTAGGATAGGATTCCAGTTTTGGGGATAAGGACTTATAACTTGCTGGATAGCCCTCCCCATTGTGAAAGTCCCTCCCGGCCACTCGCTCCCAGGAATGAGGCAGTCTTTTCCACATCTCCACCTTTTTTGCCAGTCTCAATGTGGGTTCTTTGGTGGTCCTTGGCTGTACAATTATCTTAGTTTAGTCCAAAGTTTGTCTTTCATGATGTGTTCTCAGATTTAATTTGTAATCCACCTTGGTTCTGGGAAGTGGGAGTTGGAGTGTCTGCCGACTCTGTGGCTATTGTGGAACCTCCCCTTCCTATTGTTCTTTTTTATTTTAACCCTTTCCTCCTTTTGATGATATTCTTAAGACATTATCTGTTCTGCCCATTTGCTTTTGATTGATTTCTAGTTTAGACTTCATTTCTAAAATGATTTTCTCTTCTATTCATGTTTATTCCTGAGTTTTGTCCCCTGTCATTTCATATATAGTTTCATTTTTCAATAACCCCATTTCTATGTGTTTCTAATTCTGTTTTATGCTTTTCTTTCAGAGCTTTTATCATTTTCTTATAAATATTTTCTCCCTCCTGAATTTATCAGAGCAGAGTTCTGTGGATATATATTTTTAGAGAGCCTCCATTATATTCTGCTTCTTATTTATTTTTAACAATAACTTTATATAGAATTAACTCATACTCCTGTTTTGCAAATGTTTAAGAGAAATAATTTACCCTATATTTTAGATAAGAAGTGTCAGCCAGGATAGCTCTTCTAGATTCAGGGCTTTAGAATGACTCTTTCTGTTGTTTCCATAAAATGATTTTGAAAAAATGCAAAGTGGTTTCTTTTCTTTTTTAATTAATTAATTTATTGTGTTTACATAGATTCTAGTGTCTTCCCAAAAGCATCCTCCCACCCCCATATTCCCCCAAACATCTCCTCTACCCCCTTTCAACAGCTTTCTCCCCCCTCCTGTTCAGGTTTAATTCCATTCCTCAGTTCACATTGTTCCTTGGATTCCTCAAATGAGTGAGGTCATATGATATTTCTTTCTCTGCTTGGATCATTTCACTCAACATAATAGTTTCCAGGTCCATCCATCTTGCTGCAAAAGGTAATACTTTTTTCCTCCGCATAGCCTCATAGTATCCCATCGTATATATGAACCACAGCTTTTTAATCCACTCATCCACTGACGGACACTTGTAAAAAATGCTGCCATAAACATGGGGGTGAATTTCTTTTTTTCAGTCGGTGATATGGTATCCTTGGGATATATTCCTAAAAGTGGGATGGCTGGGTCAAAAGGCAGATCCATTTCTAATTTTTTGAGAAATCTCCATACTGTTTTCCACAGTGGCTGTACCAGTCTACATTTCCACCAGCAGTGCAGGAGGGTTCTCTTTTCTCCACATCTTCGCCAGCACCTATTGTGTGTTATTTTGTAAATGAGCACCATTCTGACTAGTGTGAGGTGGTATTTCATTGTGGTTTTAATTTGCATTTCTCTAATGATTAGTGATATTGAACATTTTTTCATCTCTCTATTGGCTATCTATATGTCCTCTTTGGAGAAGTGTCTATTCATTTCTTTTGCCCACTTTTTGATTGGATTGTTTGTCTTCCTGGTGTTGAGTTTTACAAGTTCTTTATAAATTTTAGTTATTAACCCCTTATCAGATGTATGTCGAATATGTTCTTCCGTTGTGCAGTTTGTTTTTTTATTCTGTTCTTATTGTCTTTAGCTGTGCAAAATCTTTTTAGTTTGATACAGTCCCATTTGTTTATCCTGTCTTTTATTTCATTTGCCGGTGGAGATTAATCAGCTAATATATTGCTGCGATAGATGTTGGTGAGCTTACTGCTTATGTTTTCTTCTAAGATGTTTATGGTATCACGACTTACATTTAAGTCCTTTATCCATTTTGAGTTTATTTTTGTGAATGGTATAAGTTGATGTTCTAGTTTTATTCTTTTGCAGATAGCTGTCCAATTTTCCCAACACCATTTGTTAAAGAGGCTATCTTTACTCTATTGTATGCTCTTACCTGCTTTGTCAAATATCATTGTCCATAAAGGTGTGGGTTTATTTCTGGGTTCTCTGTTCTGTTCCATTGATCTATATGCCTGTTCTTATGCCAGTACCAGGCTGTTTTGAGTACAATGGCCTTGTAGTATAACTTTATGTCAGGAAGTGTGATACCTCCCACCTTATTCTTCTTTTTCAAGATTGTTGAGGCTCTTCATGTTCTTTTTTGGTTTTATATAAATTTTTGGAATATGTGTTCTATATCTTTGAAGAATGTCATTGATATTTTAATTGGTATTGCATTGAATTTATTAATTGCTTTGGGTAATGTAGACATCTTAATGATGTTTCTACTTTCTAACCATGAACATGGTGTATGCTTCCACTTGTTTGTGTCTTCCTTGATTTTTTTTAATCACTGTTTTATAATTTTCTGAGTACAAGTCTTTAAGCTCCTTGGTTAAATTTACTTTTTTTCTTGCAATAGTGAAGGGGAGTGTTTCCTTGATTTCTCTTTCTGACATTTTATTGTTCGTGTATAAAAATGCCTCTAATTTCTGTGCATTAATTTTATATCCTGCCACCTTGCTACATTTGTTTATCAATTCCAGTAGTTTTTTGACTGAGACTTTAGGGTTTTCTTTTTTTTTTTTTTTAATTTTTTTTTTTATTTATTCATTTTAGAGAGGAGAGAGAGAGAGAGAGAGAGAGAGAGAGAGGAGAGACAGAGAGAGAGAAGGGGGAGGAGCTGGAAGCATCAACTCCCATATGTGCCTTGACCAGGCAAGCCCAGGGTTTCGAACCGGCGACCTCAGCATTTCCAGGTCGATGCTTTATCCACTGCGCCACCACAGGTCAGGCTTTAGGGTTTTCTATATACAGTATTATATTATCTGCAAATAATGATAGTTTCACTTCTTCTTTTCCAATTTGGAAGCCTTTTATTTTTTCTTCTTGTCTGATTGCTGTAGCTAGGACTTCTAGTACTATGTTGAGTAAGAGTACTGAAAGGGGGCACCCCTGCCTTGTTCCTGATTTTAGGGGAATTGCTTTTAATTTTTGTTTATTAATTATGATGTTGGCTGTGGGTTTGTCATAGATGGCCTTTATCATGTTGAGGTATGTTCCCTGTATTCCCACTTTGCTAAGAGTTTTGATCATAAATGAGTGCTAGATCTTATCAAATGCTTTTTCTGCATCTATTGAAATTATCATGTGGTTTTTCTCCTTCCTTTTTTTTATGTGGTGAAATACATTGATTGATTTATGAATATTGTACTATCCTTGCCTCCCCTGAATAAATCCCACTTGATCATGATGTATGATTTTTTTCATGTATTGCTGTTTTCAGTTTGCTAATATTTTGTTGAGGATTTTAGCATCTAAATTCATCAGGGATATTGGCCTATAATTTTCTTTCTTTGTGTTGTCTTTGCCTGGTTTTGGAATCAGAATTATGCTCGCCTCATAAGAGGAATTTGGAAGTGTTTTTCCTCTTGAATTTCATGAAATAGCTTGAGAAGGATAGGAGTTAGTTCTTCTTTGAATATTTGGTAGAATTCACCAGTGAAGCCATTGGGTCCCAGGGTTCTGTTTTTTGGGAGCTTTTTGATAACTGTTTCAATCTCATTTGTTGTAATTGGTCTGTTTAGGTTTTCTGATTCTTCGAGATTGATTTTTGGAAGATTATATGTTTCAAGGAATTTGTCCATTTCACCTAGGTTATTTAATTTTTTGGTGTACAGTTCTTCATAGTATTTTCTTACAATATTTTGTATTTCTGTTGTGTCAGTTTTTATTTCTCCACTTTCATTTTTAATTTTATTTATTTGAGTCCTCTCTTCTTGGTGAGTCTTGGTAAAGGTTCATCGATCTTGTTTACCTTTTTAAAGAACCAGCTCTTGGTTTCATTGATCTTCTGTATTATTTCTTTAGCCTCTATGTCATTTATTTACACTCTGATCTTTATTATTTCCTTCCTTCTACTACCTCTGGGCCTTACTTGCTTTTCTTTTTCTAATTCTCTTAGATGTAGTGTTAGGTTCTTTATTTGAGCTTTTTCTAGCTTCTTAAGGAATGCCTGTAGTGCTACGAACTTCCCTCTCAGGACTACTTTTGCTGTGTCCCATAAATTTTGAGTTGTTGTATGTTCATTACATTCATTTCTAGGAATTTTTTTATTTCTTCTTAGATTTCATTGTTAACCCATTCGCTATTTAATAACATGCTATTTAGTTTCCATGTGTTTGAGTGTTTTTCAGTTTTTCTGTTGTGGTTTATTTCTAGTTTCATGCTATTGTGGTCAGAGAAAATGCTCGATATGATTTCAATCTTCTTAAATATATTGAGCCCACTTTTGTGCCCCAACATATGATCTATCTTAGAGCATGTTCCATGAGTACTAGAAAAGAATGTATATTCTGCTGCTTAAGGATGAAAGATTCTGAAGATATCTATTAAATTGAGTTGATCTAATGTGTCCTTTAAATTTGCTTTTCTTTGTTAATTTTCTTTCTTGAGGATCTATCTAGTGATGTTAGTGGGATATTGAAATCTCTTACTATTATAATATTGCTGTTGATCTCTCCCTTTATATCCATCAAAGTCTGCTTTATATTATTAGGAGCTCCTATATTAGGTGCATAGATGTTTATGATGGTTATATCATCCTGTTGGATAGCTCCCTTTATCATTATGTAGTGACCTTCTTTATCCCCTAGTATAGCCTTTGTTTTAAAGTCCATTTTGTCTGATATAAGTATTGGTACCCCAGCTTTCTTTTCATTTCCATTTGCATTAAATATTTTTTTTTCATCCTTTTACAAACTTTAGTCTATCTGTATCTTTTGTTTTGAGATGTGTCTCTTGTAGACAGCATATGTATGGGTCCTGTTTTCTTATCCATGTAGCTACCTTATGTCTTTGGATTGGATCATTTAATCCATTTATATTTAAGGTTATTATTGATATGTAGTTGTTTATTGCCATTTTGTTCTTTAAAGCTATCTTCCTCTTTTGCTGTGTTCTTTCCTACCTTTGTTCTATTTACAACAGGTCCCTTAACATTTCTTGCAGCCTTGGTTTGCTTGTAATAAATTCCTTGAGTTCTTTTTTTGTCTGGGAAGCTTTTTATTTCTCCTTCAATTTTAAGCGATAGTTTTGTTGGATAAAGTAGTCTTGTTTGTAGGTTCTTCTTCTGCATTGCTTTGAATATTTTCTGCCATTCCCTTCTGGCTTCAGGTGTTTCTGTTGAGAAGTTGGATGTCATTCTTATGGCAGCTCCTTTGTAGGTGATATCTTTTTTTTCTCTAGAAGCTTTTAATATTTTCTTTTTATCTCTTAGCTTTGCTATTTTAATTGTGATGTGTCTTGGTGTGGATTTCTTTGTGTTTCTCTTTAATATAGTTCTCTGTGCTTCTTGAATTTGTGTGACATTTTCCTGCCTCAACTTAGGGATGTTTTCTTCTATGATTTGAGTGAACAAGTTTTCTAATCCTTGTTCTTTCCGTTCTTCAGGAACTCCTATGATGCAGATGTTGTCTCTCTTTATATTGTCACACAGTTCTCTGAGAGTTTCCTCAGATTTTCATTCTTTTTTCTTTTTGTTGCTTCACTTCTGTGTTTCCAATTATCTTGTTTTCTAAATCGCTGATTTGATCCTCTGCTTCATCCAGCCTGCTTTTAATTGCTTCTAGTTTTGTCTTCATTTCAGATATTGTATGTGTCATTTCTGATTGGTTCTTTTTTATTATTTCAATGACCTTTTAATACTTGTTATTTCTTTATTTATGTGCTCACTGTGACCTTCCATTGTTGTTCTAAGATCTTTCAGCATTCTAATAATCATTATTGTAAACTCTGCCTCTGGTAGTTTGCTTATATCTGTCTCACTTAGCTCTTTTTCTGAGGGTTTCTCTTGTTGAGTCATTTGGATTGCACTTCTTTGTCTGTGTTGCCCTGGACTTCTCTGCCTGGGGCCTGGGGAGATGGTGAGGGTTACTGCCTGTGACTGATTCTTATCACTATTTGGGAGCTGCAGGTTATCCAGATCTTGTGGCTATCTCTGCTGGGTCCATGTGCCATTGTAAATATCAGCTGCACTCCTAGGCTTGCTTTTATCTACTCTTGGCCTGGGAGAAGTTACTTTAAAAGTTCAAGTTTCCGCGGCCAGTTGGCTCAGTGGTAGAGCATCGGCCTGGCATGCAGGAGTCCTGGGTTCGATTTCCGGGCACACAGGAGAAGTGCCCATCTGCTTCTCCACCTCTCCCCCTCTCTTTCTTCTCTGTCTCTCTCTTCCTCTCCTGCAGCTGAGGCTCCATTAGAGCAAAGTTGGCCCAGGCGCTGGGGATGGCTCCATGGCCTCTGCCTCAGGCACTAGAATGCCCTGGTTGCAACAGAGCAACGCCCCAGATGGGCAGAATATCACCCCCTTGTGGGCATGCCGGGTAGATCCTGGTCGAGCGCATGCAGGAGTCTGTCTGACTGCCTCCCCGTTTCCAACTTCAGAAAAATACAAAAAAAATAAAAAATCATTTCCTAAACTCAGCTTTCTGTTGTCTTTTATTGCTGGCTACTTGTTGGGCTCATTACTGTAATTCAGTGATTAGGTACGGTATTAGATGTGGCCTACTTCTTCGCCTCAGGTGTTTTTCTATCCAGACATGTTAGTTCCTGTTTTGTGGTCTCTCTACCCATCCACCACTGCTGTTGCTGCTGGCTCCTGCCCATCTCTGTGACCGCCACTGCTCTGGTCGGCCCGCACGTGCCCACGTGTCGGCCTGGACTGTCTCCAAAACTGCCTCGGTTGGCTCATCTCTCAGCTGCCGTTTAGGGGATTGCGCACATCCTCTCGGATCTCTGCCGAGGTCACCCATGCTGACGTTACTGCTAAGGGCGTGTCAGTACCCTAAGCAGGTTAGCACGCCACCCGGATTCCTGCAGTAGCTGGCGCAACTTCCGCCATCGCTGGTGGACTTGCTCCAGCACTCACGCTTCCCCACTCAGTTGTCACTGAGGCTCCGCCTCTGCTGGGATCACGGCCAAGGGTGCACCCAGCCCAGGGCCGGCTTGCCTGCCTGTCCACCCGGCTCCTTGCAGCTCCAGGCGAGCTCCGCCCTTGCTGGTGGGCTCGCGCATGCCCGTGCACCACCCCTCCATTGATTCTCCGGCCTCCATGTCCGTCTGGGGCAGGCCACGCAAGGCGGGCCACTCAAGGCGCAGGAATGTGTGCAAGCCCAGGCTTCCCCAATAGCTGTGGCAGTCTGGAACTCCGTGGGCTGGCTTGCGTTTGCTTGCTAAACCGCAGCCATGTCCTGCCGCCTTGGGCCTGTCTGCCCAGGGGTGCACTCAGCAGTGTGTGGGTGGCTTAGCTTAGACCTCTGTACTCCCTATTTGTGTCTCTAATATGGCGCCTGACTCTAAGTGCCTTTGTTTAACTAGGGTAGGGGAGCCTCTGGTGGATGGGGCACTTTCTCCCCTTTGCTGGTGATATTGGTTCACTTTAAATTTGGGGGAGTGACTCAGCCCAGGGGTTAGGGCAAGGGTCCCCAAACTATGGCCCATGGGCGCATGCGGCCCCCTGAGGCCATTTATCCCGCCCACTGCACTTCTGGAAGGGGCACCTCTTTCATTGGTTGTCAGTGAGAGGAGCATAGTTCTCATAGAAATACTGGTCAGTTTGTTGATTTAAATTTACTTGTTCTTTATTTTAAATATTGTATTTGTTCCCGTTTTGTTTTTTTACTTTAAAATAAGATGTGCAGTATGCATAGGGATTTGTTTATAGTTTTTTTTATGGTCCGGCCCTCCAATTGTCTGAGGGACAGTGAACTGGCCCCCTGTGTAAAAAGTTTGAGGACCCCTGGGTTAGGGTGTCCTCCTGGGGCTCTGGAAAAGTGGCTGTGAGCGAGGCTCTCTGTGCAGTGACTTTAATATGGAGCCTGGGTCTAAGAGTCCTGCCTCTTTCTTTTCTTTTTTTTTTTTTTTTTGTATTTTTCTGAAGCTGGAAACGGGGAGAGACAGTCAGACAGACTCCCGCATGTGCCTGACCGGGATCCACCTGGCACGCCCACCAGGGGCGATGCTCTGCCCCTCCGGGGCGTTGCTCTGCTGTGACCAGAGCCACCCCAGCGCCCCGGGCAGAGGCCAAGGAGTCATTCCCAGCGCCCGGGCCATCTCCGCTCCAATGGAGCCTTGCCTGCGGGAGGGGAAGAGAGAGACAGAGAGGAAGGAGGGGGGGTGGTGTGGAGAAGCAAATGGGCACCTCTCCTATGTGCCCTGGCCGGGAATTGAACCCGGGTCCCCCGCACGCCAGGCCTACGCTCTACTGCTGAGCCAACTGGCCAGGGCCTCCTGCCTCTTTCTCTCAGACCGTATCCAGGCTTTTTTTCTCAGCCTAATATAGTCGTCAGCCCCTTCCCGGCTCCAGAGCTCTACGTTGGGATTCCAGTTTTGGGGATAAGGACCTGCAACTTGCTGGACAGCCCTCCCCTTTGTGTAAATTCTTCTGGGGCCTTCTCCGTGTCTCCACCCCTCCTACCAGATTCAGCGTGGGTTCTCTGGTGGTCCTTGGTTGTAGAATCCTCCTAGTTCAGTCCAAAATTTGTCTTTCACAATGAGTGTTCTCAGATTTAAGTTGCAGTCCACCTTGGCTCTGGGAAGTGGGAGTTGATGCGTCTGCCTACTCCATGGCCATCTTGGCTCCCTGCAAAGTGGTTTCTGAAGTCCAACTCCTCTGCACCATTCCCCACTTTCGTCTGAGTGCTCTTTTCCCTCTGCTCTGTTGCTCCTGTCCTGCTCTGTTGCTGTTCTCCTCAGGGTGCAGCATTGTCTTGTGTGGGGGCTTTGCTTTTATTCATTTTATAAGTTCACAGGGCTCAGGTGTCCCATAACATATCTGATCTTATAATGGCCCCACCCCCCTCATTTGTACGATGCCAGTAAAACCCTCTAGTTTCTGCAGTTTCCAGATGGGTGTCGCACTTTGCAGTGAGTGTTTTGGTCCTTTGGGGCTTGCTGCTTCTCAGAGTGCTTGAAGATGCCTGGCTTTCTTGCTCTTTCTCCCTCACGGGGGTGGGTGTATGTGTGTATGTGCTGCTGCTGGTTTCCCTACCTTCCTGTTCATATTTTGGGGTTCATGTAAGCTACTAGGTTTGTTATAATTGTTGCTTGTGGGTGTTTGAACTTGTTCTATCGGATTTGATTGGAAGAAGAGTGTTTCTCGCTATTTAAAAATCAAGTTTCTCCTCACCAGGTGGTGGCACAGTCGATAGAGTGTTGGCCTGGGGTACTGAGGACCCAGGTTCAAAACCCTAACTCCGTTAGCTTGAGGGTGGGGTCACCAGCTTGAGCCCAATGTTTCTGGTTTGAGCAAGGGGTCATTGGCTTCATCCCTCCCTGTCAAGACATGTATGAGAAAGCAATCAATGAGCAACTAAAGTGCCACAACTATGAGTTGATGCTTCTCATCTCTCTCTCTCTCTCTTCCCGTCTATCTATTCTTGTCTATCTACCTCTCAAAAACAAAACAAACAAAATAAGTATCCTGTTACCATTCTCCCCAAATTCTTGATATTTCTTATTACCAAGTTACTCTGGTGATTACCAAGTACAGCCAGGGTTGAGAAGTTAGGAGCTCTGATCCTTGTTCTACTTCCATCACTTTCTGGCATTGTCACATTTTAAAGTTACTTAAATAATTTGAACCTCAATCTAGTTATCGAAGAAATGATCAGAATAATATCTGCATAGTCTTGCTCATAGACCTGATGAATTATGCAAAATTCATGTATGTGAAAATTCTTTGAAAATGTGAAATTCAGTACTGCCTGTATATTAGCAGTTCATTCTTCAGTCAGCACCGACAGCAGCAGTAGCCATGCCTTTGATCCACATTCAACGTGCTGTAGGAACATTGCAGGGGTCAGGGCAGAACTTACGTCCCCTGCTAAGGAAAGCTGAGCTCTTCCGTTATTCTGAGATACTGTTTTCTTTTGGTCCAGATGGTGGTTCCAAAAATCTGCCCTGTGTTTTGTGGTCCAGAAGAGGGGGGGCTGGCGGTCAGGCCTGCTGTATTCTTACTCAACCAGCACTGCTTCCATCTTTGTGTTTTATATTTGTTCTTCTACAGATGGTTGTATATTTAAAAGGGTTCCACCATAACAACTATGAAAAAGTGGCTTAGAAATATCCTGTATTTGGCAATCCTTAATTTCAGCACATGCTTTGAAGCAAAATTTTATTTTCCCTCAGTGCATCTGTGTCAAACACAATACATGTTAGCTCATCTTTATGCAAAGCTTCAAAATACACCAAACCAACAATAGATCCGCATTACATGATTATAATACTAACTTGAGCAGTGCATGCTGTCTGTCCTGGTGGCAAAGAGTAATGTGCTGCCAAAGAGAGAAGAGAAAGTTTTTATTTTACCAATTTCTGGTACTCTACTTTCAGGAAAACTCTGGAAATAGTTAAGTTTTAATTTTCTGTCTATCAGCCTTTCTTTCTACACTTCTCTCTAACCCCCTCATGCCTCTCTCCTCTGGCCTCTTCAGGTTATACCTTTGTCGCATTTCAACTGAGGGGCAGAACAAAGGTTTGGTCTTCTAAAGTGATTTACTGACCTCCCCTGGCCCCAAAGTACAATTTCCTTTCCATAAAGCGGCTGATCTTTGTCAGCCATTAGAAAATCAATATAATTAAACCAATTTACACTAGTGAATGACTGATGACCTGTAACCATTCTACAACTATTAATATTTTTAAAAGAGGATGCTTGAATTGCTAACTGGAGAATTTTAAACACTGTTGCAAAAAAAAAAAAAAAGGAAAAAAGAAGCAATCTCAGGGATGTATTTGGCACAGATGAGCTAATAAGTGGGTTTTTGGGTTAGGACCACTGCAAAGGATGCAAGATATGCTCTTTGTTTTATAGATAGTACCACCATGTAGAAGGTGCCCCTGGATCTGAGCCACCCAGTGGTTCTGACTAAGGTAACTCTATTATACATTCTCTTGCTTTTTTTCACAGCGTACCCCATAGATTTCTTCAAAGCATTAGATTTTACAGTGCCTACGCAGATTATAGAACAGGTCACTTGTAAATATAGGTTCTTTTACAAGTCAGATGTTTTGAATTGGACTCTCAAGCAGAGACTGCCAGTTGCCTACCCCAACCTTTGTTCTCTCCTAACTCCCTAATGAGTGGAATTCTGATATGTTGGTGGTGATGTGTGCAGCCAGATGGCCACATTTCCCAGTATGTCTAGTACTTAGATTGTAGGCACATATCTAAGGTCTGGCCACAGAGATTTAAGCAAAAGTATTGGATGAGTTCTCCAGAAATACCCTTTATAAAGGAGAGGGGTGCCCTCTTTGTCTTTGCTCCCTTTCTTCTGCCCACTGGCTGGATCTTAGACCTGATTGCTGGAGATATGGGGACCATCCAGATGAGGCAGAAAGGTAAGAGCCAGGGTCCTGATAGCAGTGAGGAACCAAAGCACCAGCTCTGGTCTACCCAGATGTGGACAGCTTTTACTTGAGAGAGCAGCTTCTGTCTTGTTTGATTCTCTATTTTCTAAGTCTTCCATTATTCACCACCAAGCCTGTTACTGTTATAAGCCCCTAGGAACTATTCCCATGTCATTTATAGTTTAAATGACTTAAATTCTGTTTTAAAATGTATAAAGCTTTAGTTTAAGAAATGTATTCTACCAAGACAAAGACGGTGTGTATATGAACAGTATGCGGTAAAAGAAAAGCAGCTGGGAAAACAGACTGGACTAAATAAGTCACCCCAAAGATTAAGAATTGTGGGGACAGAGAGGTTTGCTCCTGGGTCAAGGCACACACTGAAATAGATACATGTTTCTGACTATCTGTCTGTCTTTTCCCCCATTTTCCAGCCTCTGATATAAATAAATAAATAAAAGCAAAAATGAAAAAAAAAAAAAGAATTGTGGGGACAGCCTCTTGGGTGAGAGCCTAGTCAATGTAGTGATGAGTAAGCTTAATGATGTTTGAGGTTTTGTTCATTCCTTTGTATTTATTTTTCTATTGTCTTAAACTTTTAAAAATTTTATTGATTTTAGAGATGCAGAGAGAGTAAAAGAAAAAGAGAGAGAGAGACATTTATTTGTTGTGCCACTTAGTTGTGTGTTCATTGGTTGCTTTCTATATGTGCCCTGACTGGGGATTGAACCTGCAACCTTGGTGTTTTAGTATGATACTGTGACTGAGCTAACTGGCCAGAACCTATATTTATTTTTTGAAGTTATATATCAGGGTAACTATATTGTCTTCAAAATCTTACATCTCACAATTTTAAATAAAAAATAGAGAAGGCTCACAATGTGTTAAATTAATAATGTTTAAATATATAATTCATCATCACATGTTTATGGGACTCCTAATTCTTTTAATTATCTATTCCTGATGATTTTCTCACTTTTAGAAGTTCTCTGATTTTAGTGTATAAAAGCATTACCAAGGGAACTTGTTTAATGGGCTCTAATTGGGTGTGTTTGGGGGGAGACCCTAGAATCTTAATAAGTACTTTGGGTGATTTGTGCGGGTTAATCCACAAAACACACAAGCCAGCACCAGTCTCTGCCTCCATCTCGTGCACACTCAGCTGAAGGCGGCCTTAAGAATTCAGGTGATAAAGCCTGCTGACTTTCCCCATGGAGTAGGTCTCCAAATGAACAACATAGACATCACCCAAGAGCTTTTTAGAAATGTACTCAGCCCTTTCCCAGACCCAGTGTGTCAGAATCTGCACTTTTAGTGAAGTCCAAAGGTTGGGGGTGACAGTAGGATGATTCCCAAGCACATTAGAGTTTGAGAAGTTCTGTCCTCCTGGAAGTTAATCAGCCTCCAGAACAGTGTTTCTTAACCAATGGACTGCCTCCATGTCCTCTAAGGAGCTCTGGAAAATTAGCTTAGTTACACATCAGGGCCACTGAACAATACAACAATACAAAGGTGGGAAATTACTTTGAAAAAAGAGCCAAAGGTGACTCGGATGCACACCACTGGTTAAAAGCCATTGCTCTATGGGGCTTGCCCAGCAACTCAGAACTTTTGGGATGACAAAAATCACTCCAGAGAACTTTCAGATCTCAGCTTTGCTTTGTGGCGTGACAGCCTAAAGTTTTGAGCAGACATTTTTATTACCTCACATAGCCTTTGTCCTTTTCAGCTTCCTCATCCTAGTTGTTACACAGGGAGCACTCAAAGAAGTCAGCAAGTTTTCATCTCTGTCCTGTGTCCTCAGGGAACAGCTGATTTATTCCCAAGTTGTCCTGCCTTTTTAATTTTCCTCTTCTTCTTCTTTTTTTTTTCAAATTGAAGGCTGTACCAGTGTAGGTCAGCAGATTCATAACTCACTCTGAGACTGGGAAAAGGACTCTGAGCTCCTCATTTACCTCAAGAATGGAGCAATAGTTTGTTAAAACCCCAGAGCTGTCAGCCCTCCCTCTAACTATGGTCCCCATAAATATAAAGAAATAATGAAACTTTATTAAAGAACAATCCAAGCATGAATCTTTATTTCATTTAATGGGTCTCGTATTAAAGTAACTTTCAAGACATGCTGATGGAGTAGACAGTTTACTGAAGGTGTTTTAGTTTATAACTGAAAGGGGCTATAAATTATGGCCCTAGATCAGACTGTCCTTAAGGCCATATTAGTAGAACTTTTGTAAGTGACATCTGAACTAACTGAGAGCAAGCAGGTCTTTGTTACAGGCTACCTTTCCCAAATCTAGGAAGAGATAAAGGAAGTTGGGAGGAAACTCTTCTGGTAGGGGAGTTCTTTACCTTTGTGTTCAGTCCGAGCACTGAACCTTGCAGCATGCTCTGGGTTGCCCTCTTTCTGGCTTGTCCAACAACATTAGAATCTACAATAGTATCAGTTTCAGGATGAGATTTCTCCTCTACTATTTAAATTCAGCACCTTGGAGAAGGCCTTCTCCATTCTGAGGGCATAGCCCTGTCACACAGACACCTCCTTGTTGCCTCGGCCCTTCATCTGTTCTTTCAAATGGAACCGTGCTTAAGTGAAACTGCTGCTTTCCATAATAAAGCACTTTTGGCCAAGGATGCTATTCTTATGTCTTTTAAGTAATTCTTGTTTTTCCCTACCCTGTTCTTTCCTCTTACTTTCTCATAGGCGAGAGGACATTTATTTCAAGCTGGGGAGTGTTAGAAGATAACACTTCTGGAAGATGGTTCCTTCCCAAAAGAGAAGGCCTAATCTGATAACTGAGAGAATAATGCCCATTATGCCATCTTGCCTATTTGCCTTGAAAATAATAAATACAATCTCAACAGGCAGTGTTTCCTTCCCTCCCCTCCCCTCCCCTCCCCTCCCCTCCCCTCCCCTCCCCTCCCCTCCCCTCCCCTCCTTTCCTTTCCTTTCCTTTTCTTCTTTTTTTAAAAGAATTTTGTAACAAAGATAAAAATTGTGGTTGGCCAATTAGTAAACCTTGAACACACTTTTAATATTATATAAGTAAAGTTGTGGGGGGGTCAGATTCCTATCTGTGGGATTGAGCTGATTGTGTGTTAGTGTTCAGCACAAAAAGGAATCTCGTATGCAAGTGGCTGGTTATGCGCTGGGGAGAGTTAAAGGAAGTAGCAGCCTCAGGAGGGGATGCTGACTTCACAGCCAGGGCTGGTGGTGGTGGTGGGGGTCATCCTCTGTGAAACTTCACAATGTGATTTTCAGAGGAGTAAGCCTCCCAAACTCTTTAGTCAAATTGGAAGATCACTAGTGATTTTATCCACATGAAGAAACACCTTAATTTTCTGAAGCAGTGATTCAGCAAATTATACTCGGCAATCTTCCCATTTTAGTCACTTGGACTGTGATCATATCACATTACAATAATTTTTATCAAGGGGGTAGACTGACCTGTTACAACATTTTGTGACAACTCATTGCTGACTTACTCCTCATGTGACCACTTTTTGAACAAAAGAAAAAATAAGAATGTAAGAGGAACTGTCTTATTTTCTGATGTAGCATTAGGTAGTCTTTTGCATTTATGGAATGTGCAGCAGTCATAGGCAAATGGGTCACAGAACTCTCTGCCTGGTTCGGCAGTGCCAGGTCTGCCACCCAGCCTGTAGGAGACATGCCTTCTGTGTACCTCATACTATTCCCTAGAGCTATCTTCAGAGACTCCTTATCCATTGCTCCCTGCACCATGGCAACCCGACAAGGGGCCTATTTCAATACATTTACTTTCTCACAACAAGATGCCTTAAAGTGTAATCAAGAACTACTATGATAATATTATTCTTATTTCTCTCTTTGATTCTTAACCCCTATTTAAGGACCTAAGCTGTTTGTGGCTGTGGAACCCAGCATGAATAGAAATGTCCAAGAGGAAAGGCGAAATAATAGAAAGGGAGGGATTTCAGGGCCAAATACTTGAGTTTGACTGGTCCTTCCTTCCCTTAATGGCTGGGAGAAACTCAGATTGTTATCAGAGGGGGCACGTCTTTCTGTTCACTGCAGGATCCCGAGTGCAGAGCAAGGGTCTGCCACCTGATCCTCTGCAAAGATGTGTTGATTAATTGATTAATTGGAAGATCACCTGAGATACTGTCAATGAACACACAGGGGAGGAACTCAATAAGTGCGATTTGCTTTTCTCTGCGCTGCTGGTGTGCGGGCGGTAGGAATCATCCTTTTCTGTAAATGTGCATCACCCATGCAGTGCCTCTGCTCAGAAATGTCAGGGATCAATTCATTTGACAGCTGGGGGTTCAGGGAGACAAAGTCCAGCAGGAGTTGTTGTAGCCACAGCAAAGCCAAGTTTCTTTCTCTTTTATGTTCTCTTCACATGACACCTTTTCAATTCCTTATCTAACTTTGATTTATAATGACATTTTCTGTGGGGAGTGAACTCTAACAGACTTTAGAGGTACAAAAGGATATGAAAATGTAAGGCAGATATAGCTGATTAGTTTGACTCCTTCTGTTTACAATTTTTTTAAAACATTTTTCTTTTTTTGTCCTTACAGGGTCTCAATCTTTGCAAATTTAGATAGCAAAATGCTTAGCATTCTGACTGGCTAATCCTACAGTAGCAGTTACTAGTTGTTCTGTTGCTACCAAGCCATTGTTGAAAAGTTATTTAGTGCACAGAACAGTGCTAATTAGTGCATGGAATATGCAAACAAAATCGGCATTGTAGAAGCACTAAGCAGTGTTCTGTAATGGGTACTACTAATCTAGATTTTTTTCATTCTGGGGACAAGAATCTTGTCTGTGTTAGTCTCCCTATCAAGATACCACAATTTCTTTAATTAGAATTTTAGGGGGGCAGGAAAAACAATTAGTTGAGTGTGCATTAGTTGTGAGGAAATGACAATAGTACATAATGAACATAATGAACTTAAGCTATCATTCGTACACAGTATTGCTGATATATATAGACTTGATGTAAGCTTCCTGCCAGCTTTCTGCTTTCTACCAACTTGGAGAGGATGTTAGTCCTCTTTGTTCTCTCCAAGTATTGCAGAGAGAATGACCTTTAGATCTGATTCTGTGAACATATGGGGATACTGCCCCAGGGCTTATGCTCTAGCCATTCTGGGTTGAACTCTTATTTCAAAGTCCTTGGTTTTATTTTCTGCTATGTGTGGGCTCAAGGTTTATTTGATTAATTTTATTACTATGTAACTTTCATTAACCTCTACAAAATGCTTACTCTTAATTTTTTATTCAACTGAAATAAGCTATTCTTGGTCTTTTTGCAGAGAGCTGTATTGTCCATTACCACAGTCTTAGTTATTTCCAAATCTTGCAAATATCTCTCCAGAACTTCAAACTTACATGTTCAAATGCCAACTGGGCTGTCCTGTAGATCACTCAAACTCAGCATGACTAACACTGAGATTATTATCTACTTTCTCCACCCCTATTCCCAAATTGTTCTAGTCCAGAGTTGGCAATTTGCTGGTGTAGGACTTGGGCAGGTCACTCTGTCTCTGTTTCCTCATGTATAAAAGTGGTAAAGGTAAGTACTAGCTCACAGAGTAGGTGAGAATGAATGAGTTTATTTGTGTGCCTTCACACAGTAAATACTGTGTTAATATTATTTTCATCATTTTTAAAAGTTATTAAAATTATTTAAAAATTATTTAAAATATATATAAAAAGTATTTAAAAATTATTTCCTTGGTGTTCTCTAACTTTGCAAATGGTACGACATTCACCTTGTGGCTCAAGCTAGACACTTGAGCATCATTCTCAATTCCTCCCTGACTCCCTCCCTGGCATAAAAAACTGAGTCCTATGGATACTACTTCCTACACATCTTTTGAATCTCACCTCTTTTCTCTCACCCCAGTGCCACTGCATAATCCTGTATTACTACAATAGCCACCTAGCTAGAGCTTCATCGCCTGCAATACCTTCTTCATTCTTACTCTGCAGTAAATGCAAAACTATATTTTAAAAAGGCAAATAGTACTGAATATCATCCCTGCTTAAAACCTTTTCTTTCTCCTCATTATCTCTCCACTGTCTTTAAAAAAGGGGGTATTCACAAGTCTGAATAATCTTGCCTCTGCTTTCTTCGTTCACCTCATCTCTTACCACATGCTTCCTCTCCCCTCTCTTTTGGGTCTTTGCTGAGACTGTTTCTCATCTCCAGTCTAAGGGCTCTTCTCCTTGCCCACTGTTGCTTCCCCCAACCCCTATTTGGCTACCTTCTTCTCATACTTTAGGTTTCAGTTTATAAATCACTTCTTCCAGGTAAGCTTCCTAGTCTTTATTAGCTGCTTGTGGATTATATACATTGCTCTGACTGCCTAGCATCCGTATTCCCTGGTGGGCTGGTTCATTGCAGTGCCCTTAATTGATTCATTCCCACTGCAACGGTGGCTTTGTGACTACTTAAATATCTAAGAACATAGATATTTGTTCTTCTGGATTAGATATTGTTCTCTGGGTCAAGCACCAGGACTAACATACTATATGGAAATTCAGGTTCTCCCAAGTAGGCCTACAAGGTAGGGGGGGAAGGCCTGGTACTAAGCAGGGGTCTGATTTCAGATTGTTACTAGAATGAGCAATTCTAACACAAATGAATTACCAAGTATCGGTTGTTAGGGAAAAAGCAAAACAAAGTAATAGCACTTATGTCTCTTTCATTAGACTTTATTGTCTTTGAATGTAAGGACTTCAGCTGTCTTGTTTACCATTTATATCTCTTTGTGCTTTAGCATGTCAATCACCCAAAAATATTTGTTTTATAGGGGGATGAAGAAAGACTAAGAAATAATTTTGCCCAGCACTCTGATAAAAGTATAATACCATTTTTATATTTGACAAATGGGTCACCCAAGGTCTAGAAATTATTGACTCACTCTAGGTCACATAGAATAAACTAGAAACAAAGTTTTTTATTCCCTAATCTGTTCTCTTTCTTCCACTCCTTGTTGCCACGCAATTGCATTTGCATGTTTCTAATATGCTAATTTTCCTGCATAGAGATTGTAAAGCTTGCTGTCATATCCTAATTAGAGAGCACTCTATTAAACCTCAGGGCTGAAAATAAAGCCTGCAGTTAGATTAGAGAGGGCCAAAAATATTGCTTTAGGGGTCTGGGCTTGAGCAGCGATTTTCAACAGTTTTTGTCTCATGGCATACATAAACTGATGACTAAAATTCTGTGGTACACAAAAATAATATATTTTTTTGTTAATCTGACAAAAGAAAATAGGTATAATTTTTATTCATTCACACCAAATGGCTATTGTTGTGTTGGCTGTTGTCATATCTTTATATGACAATCTAAGGGAAAAGAGGTCAGTGCCCTTGACAAAACAGTCAGGTATTGCATGTTTTAAAAATTCTGGTGGCACATTGGTTGAAAATGCTGCTCTCATATGAATTGTAAACTGTACTCACTGGGGCCCCTCTCAGGTACTCCAACTGGTAAGAGTTTTGTTAGGACTTCTCACTCATATTTCAATCTGAGAAGCTTCTGTTCATTTATTTTCTTTGAAAATGATTGCTCCGGAGAGTAGTGTAATGATTTTATTCCTTACTGAAGTATCATCTTTTATTGAGCCATTATGGTCAAATTTGCTGCTGCTTTTTTGTCCTTGACCAGCTTCTTTTCTTTGTGGAGTGAGGGTTAATCTAATATATGTTTAAACAGCTAAATGCTATCAGTTATACAAGAAAATAATATATTACAACCTAAAACAATTTGATCAGTCAGATTAAGAAAAATGAACTTTGTCTTTGTATTTTCTTCTATTTCTTTTGAGAAAATACGCAGCTGTGGGGAATTTGGGAAATGCCTATTGCACATGGCGTTCTTATATTCTCTGGGCTGGTTTAGTGGTACATGCAACTGTTGAGTTAAATGAGAATGGCTACAGAACTGCTGAAGCCTGACCTAGAATTGTGGACTGAAGTTAATGGGAATTTGCCTGGGGGTGGGTGTTGATAGTCCTAATGATTTTTGGAAAGCATTGAACAGACTTTTGAAAAATCTTTCAAATCTCCCTATCTCTCTATTCTGTTACTTGTAAAATAAGGGGCTTTACATAGATGGGGATAATACACATTTTATAGATTTGTATGGCACTTTACAGTTTACTAAGTGCTTTCACATTTTTCCTTTTCTGACATTAAGGCTCTTGCAGCTTTGAAATTTTACTACTTTATGTTTTATTGATTTTTAAAAAAATATTCTTAAAGATTTTTTTATATTAAAAACTGACTTATGAACAATTTTAGTTTAGCAATGATATGACCTTCCAACCCCTTGCTTTCCTAGAGGTTATTTGGATTATGATCATGGCCTCTGTTAATGAATAATCTTTTGATGAATAAATAACATGTAAATATCGATCAGGTGCATTTCAAAAGAACTATCTAATTCTGATTCTTAGTGAACAACTAAAGATTTGAATGAATGAAGATTATACAATGATAGCACAAATTGCCCTATATTTTTTCTCATTTTTTCAAAAAAGAATTCCACAAGACCAGGAAAATGACCTGGTGCACGTGGGATTCAGCAACTGTACCTTTTTTATTTCTACCTACAAAATGGCTTTTTTAAAAATAATTTCTAGAAATGACCATTTTGATGGAATGTATTCCTAGAAATCAATAGTGCTGTGAAACATTTTCTCATAATCAATATTAGAGTTGGAAATCATATTTCTTATCCAGATTTTAGTAATCTATAAATCATACTCATGACCCAAACATATCATAAAAATAGGGATAACTAGCCATCACTATAAATATTTAGTAGTTGACTTTTATTTTTAGAAAAAAATAGATTATAATAGTGTATACAAGGACCAGCAATATATTCTCATCTTGTAGGTCTTGAATTGTCAAATAACGGCGATTTTCTATGGTTTAATCTCTTATATATAACATACATAAAGCTCACAAAAAGAGAAATTTGGTAGGTTATGAATTTAGTCAAAATAAACATTATTTTCAACTTTTATTTAATGATAATATCACTTGCCAAATATGGAAAGGTGCTTTTTAGGATAATTTGTATAACAGTCCTGGGATATTTACATTATTTTTTTCCTTTATTGTTATTCTTTTTCTTTAGCGAGCTGGTAACCCAAAATCATTCTGTTGATGTTAGTTTTGTACACAAAATACTAGGGACACCATTACTATGTATAGATAAATAGTATGATTCTTTTATTGACAGTAATACAGTGTGTCCATAAAGTCATGGTGCACTTTTGACCGGTCACAGGAAAGCAACAAAAGACGATAAAAATGTGAAATCTGCACCAAATAAAAGGAAAACTCTCCCAGTTTCATACCTATTCAGTGCAGTTTGATGTGGGCTCACACACAGGTTTTTTAGGGCTCCTTAGGTAGCTATCCCGTATAGACTCTACAGACTGGTCACTGACTGATGGCCTACCAGAACGGGGTTTCTCCACCAAACTGCCGGTTTCCTTCAACTGCTTATCCCACCGAGTAATGTTATTCCTATGTGGTGGCGCTTTGTTATAAACGCGCCGTTATTCACGTTGCACTTTGGTCCCAGATTCAAATTTAGCGAGCCATAGAACACACTAAACTTTCCTCTGTACCATCCACATCTCGACTGGCATGGCCGTGGGCTGCTCTACTGTATACACGATGTTACGTCATCATCTGTGCATGCGCACATGCTGCCACATCATCCAACAGAAACTGGGAGGGTTTTCCTTTTATTTGTTGCAGATCTCACATTTCTATCATCTTTTGTTTCTTTCCTGTGACCGGTCAAAAGTGCACCATGACTTTACGGACACACTGTACATTTGAAAATAAAGGTTAGTAAAAATAAGAATTAAAAAAGTACATGAAGATATATGGCAATGTAAATATTGATTAAAGCATTATGTATTATAAAGAAAAAGTGGAAAACAGAAATGCCAAAATGAAAGGATTAACTAAATGTATGTACGATACAAGGAAAGTTTTATTGCTATTAAAAAGGTGTTGTAGAAGAATATTTATTAACATTGAAAAAATTATCATTATATGTTGTTACAAAATGACAGTATAAAAATTCACACTATACTTTTATGTTATATAATAGAAAGGTATTCAACAATGGAATTGCTAATAGTGCTTTTTTTCTGATTTCGTATGTTATCTTACATTTCTTCTTTTGAGGTCTAAAAAATATTAAAGGATACCTTTTATTCTTTTTTTTTTTTTTTTGTATTTTTCCTAAGTTAGAAACGGGGAGGCAGTCAGACAGATTCCCACATGTGCCCGACCAAGATCCAACTGGCATGCCCCCAAGGGACAATGCTCTGCCCATCTGGGCATTGCTCTGTTGCAGCCGGAGCCATTCTAGCACCTGAGATGGAGGCCATGGAGCCATCCTCAGTGCCTGGGTCAACTTTGCTCAAATGGAGCCTTGGCTGCAGGAGGGGAAGAAATAGAGAGAAGGGAGATGAGGAAGGGTGGAGAAGCAGATGGGCGCTTCTGTGTACCCTGGCCGTGGATAGAACCTGAAACCTCCACACACTGGGCCAACGCTCTACCGCTGAGCCAGCTGCCTAGGACCAGAATACTTTTTATAGTTACAAGAAAAAAAAAATAGGACTTTTTTACTTTCAACTCCCAGAGACATTTTTATTAATGATTTATTTATTTATTTATTTATTTAGTTAGTTAGTTAGTTAGTTAGTTTGCACAGATTCTAGTGTTGCCCCGATTGCATCCCACCTACCCAGTATTCCCCTCAACATATGCCTTTTCCCACTGCCAACAGCTCCCTTCCCCTTTCCCTTCAGGCTTTATTCTGCTCCTCAGTTCATATTGTTCCTTGGATTCCTAAAATGAGTGAGGTCATATGATGTTTTTCTTTCTCTCCGTGGCTTATTTCACTTAACATAATGGTTTTCAAGTCCATCATGTTGTTACAAAAGATAATAGTTCCTTCTTTTTCATGGCCCCATAGTATTCCATTGTATATATGTACCACAGCTTTTTAATTCACTTGTTCACTGACAGACCCTTGGGCTGTTTCCAGATCTTTGCTATTGTGAACAATGCTGCCATAAACATGGGGGTGCATTTCTTTTTTGAATCAGTGCTACGGTGTTCTTGGGATATATTCCTAAAGTGGGATGGCTGGGTCAAAGGTAGTTCCATTTTTAATTTTTGAAGAAATTTCCATACTGTTTTCCACAGTGGCTGCACCAGTCTGCATTCCCACCAGCAGTGCAGGAGGGTTCCCCTTTCTCCATATCCTCACCAGCACCTATCATGTGTTGTTTTGTTAATGAGCGCCATTCTGACTGGTGTGAGGTGGTATCTCATTGTGGTTTTAATTTGCATTTCTCTAATGATTAGTGATGTTGAACATTTTTTTTTCTATTGGCCATCTTTATATCCTGTTAGAAGAGTTATCTGTTCATTTCTTTTGCCCATTTTTGGATTGAATTGTTTGTCTTCCTGGTGTTGAGTTTTACAAGTTCTTTATAAATTTTGGTTATTAACCCCTTATCAGGCATATTGTCGAATATGTTCTCCCATTGTGTGGTTTGTCTTTATATTCTGTTCATCTTGTCTTTAGCTGTGCAAAAGCTTTTTAGTTTGATATAGTCCCATTTGTTTATCCTGTCTTTTATTTCACTTGCCCGTGGAGATAGATCAGCAAATATATTTCTGTGAGAGATGTCAGAGAGCTTACTGTCTATGTTTTCCTCTCAGATATTTATGGTTTTACAACTTACATCTAAGTCTTTTATCCATTTTGAGTTTATTTTTGTAACTGGTGGAAGTTGGTGGTCTAGTTTCATTTTTTTGCAGGTAGCTGTCCAATTTTCCCAACACCATTTGTTAAAGAGACTGTCTTTACTACACTGTATGTTCTTACCTCCTTTGTCAAATATCAATTGTCCATAAAGGTGTGGGTTTATTTCTGTGTTGTAGGTTCTGTTCCATTGATCTATATGCCTGTTCTTATGCCAGTACCAAGCTGTTTTGAATACAATGGCCTTGTAGTATAACTTGATACCAGGAAGTGTGATACTTCCCATTTTATTCTTCTTTTTCAAGATTGCTGAGGCTATTCGTGTTCCTTTTAGGTTCCATATAAATTTTTGGAATATGTGTTCTAAATCTTTGAAGTATGTCAGAGGTATTTTAATTGGTATTGCATTGAATTTATAAATTGCTTTGGGTAATATAGACATTTTAATGATATTTATTCTTCCTAACCATGAACTCGGTATATGCTTCCACTTGTTTGTATCTTCCTTGATTTCTTCTATCAGTATTTTTAAATTTTTCGATTATATGTCTTTAACCTCTTTGGTTAAATTTACTCCTAAGTAATTCTTTTGTTGTTGTTGCAGTAGTGAAGGGGATTGTTTCCTTAATTTCTCTTTCTGACAGTTCATTGTTGGTGTATAAAAATGCCTCTGATTTCTGTGTATTAATTTTATACCCTGCCACCTTACTGAATTCATTTATCAGGTCCATCCAGTAGTTTTTTGACTGGGACTTTAAGGTTTTTTATATACAATATCATCTGCAAATAATGATAGTTTTACTTCTTCTTTTCCAATTTGGATGCCTTTTATTTTTTCTTCTTGTCTAATTGCTATAGCTAGGACTTCCAGTACTATGTTGAATAAGAGTGGTGAAAGGCGGCAACCCTTCCTTTTTTCTGATCTTAGGAGGATTGCTATTAATTTTTGCCCATTGATTATGATATTTGCTGTAAGTTTGTTATAGATGGCCTTTATCATGTTGATATTTGTCCCTTCTATTTCCACATTGCTGAGATTTTTTATCATAAATGGGTGCTGGATTTTTCAAATGCTTTTTCTGCATCTATTGAAATTATCATGTGGTGTTTTCTTTTTTTTATTGTGACAGACAGAGTCAGACATAGGGACAGACAGGGACAGCCATGAAGGAAGATAGATGAGAAACATCAATTCTTCATTGTGGCACCTTAGTTGTCCATGGATTATTTTCTCATATGTACCTTGATCGGGGGGCTACAGCAGACCGAGTGACTCCTTGCTCGAACCAGCAACCTTGGGCTCAAGCTGGTGAGTGTTTCTCAAACCAGATGAGCCTGCACTCAAGCTGGTGACCTCAGAGTCTCAAACCTGGGTCATCTGTGTCCCAGTCCAATGCTCTATCCTCTGTGCCTCTGCCTGGTCAGGCTATCATGTGGTTTTTCTTCCTTTTGTTTATGTGATGAATAACATTGATTGATTTATAAATACTGTACCATCTTTGCCTCCCCAGAATAAATCCCACTTGATCATGATGTATGATTTTTTTCGTGTATTGCTGGATCCAGTTTGCTAATATTATATTTTGTTGAGGATTATAACATCTAAATTTAACAGGAAAATTGGCCAATAACATTCTTTCTTTGTGTTGTCTTTGCCTGGTTTTGAAATCAGAATTATGCTGCCTCATAAAAGGAGCTTGGAAGTCTTCCTTCCTCTTGAATTTTTTGAAATAGTTTGACAAGGATAGGAGTTAGTTCTTTGATTCTTTGGTAGAATTCACCAGTAAAGCCATCTGGCCCAGGGCTTTTGTTTGTTAGGAGTTTTTTGATAACTGTTTTGAGGTCATTTGTTGTAATTGGTCTGTTTAGGCTTTCTGATTCTTCCAGGATGGTTTTTGAAAGATTATATGTTTTAAGGAATATGTCCATTTCACTTAGGTTGTATAATTTTTTGGCACTCAGTTCTTCATAGTATTTTCTTACAATATTTTGAATTTCTGTAGTGTCAGTTGTTATTTCTCCACTTTCATTTCTAATTTTATTTGAGTCCTCTCTCTTTTTTTCTTGGTGAGTCTGGTTAAATGTTCATCAATCTTGTTTACCCTTTCAAAGAACGAGCTCTTGGTTTCATTGATTCTCTGTATTATTTCTTTAACCTCTATGTCATTTATTTCCACTCTGATCTTTATTATTTCCTCCCTTCTACTACCTCTGTGCTTTACTTGCTATTATTTTTGTAGTTCTTTTAGTTGCATTGTTAGGTTGTTTATTTGATCTTTATCTAGCTTCTTAAGATATGCCTGTAATGCTATGAACTTCCCTCTCAGTACTGTTTTTGCTGTGTCCCATAAATTTTGAGTTGTTGTATGCTCGTTATCATTTGTTTCTAGAAATTTTTTAATTTTTTCTTTGATTTTATTGTTAACCCATTTGTTATTTAATAACATGTGATTTAGTTTCCAAGTATTTGAGTATGTTTTAGTTTTTCTGTTGTTGATTTCTAATTTCATGCCACTGTGATCAGAGAAAGTGGTTGGTATAATTTCAATTTTCTTAAATTTGTTGAGACCGCTTTTGTGCCCTAACCTGTGGTCTATTCTAGAGAATGTACCATGAGCACTTGAAAAGAATGTATATTCTGCTGCTTTAGGGAGAAGGGTTCTGAAGATATCTATTAAATCGAATTGGTCTAGTGTGTCTTTTAAGTCTGCTATTTCTTTGTTAATTTTCTTTCTTGAGGATCTATCTAGTGATGTTAGTTGGGTATTGAAATCCCCTACTATTATAGTATTGCTGTTCATCTCACCCTTTATATCTATCAAAGTCTGCTTTATATATTTAGGTGCTCCTATATTATGTGCGTAGATTTTTATAATGGTTATATCTTCCTGTTGGTTTGCTCACTTTATCATTACATAGTGACCTTCCTTATCCTTACTATAGCCTTTGTTTTAAAGTCTATTTTTTCTGATATAAGTATTGCTACTTCAGATTTTTTTTTATTTTCATTTGCATGAAATATCTTTTTCCATTCTTTTACCTTTAGTCTATGTGTATCTTTTGTTTTGAAGTGTGTCTCTTGTAGACAGCTTATGTATGGGTTCTGTTTTCTTATCTGTGCAGTTACCCTGTCTTTTGATTGGATCATTTAATCCATTTACACTTAAAGTTATTATTGATATGTAGTTGTCTATTGCCATTTTATTCTTTAAATCTATCTTCCTCTTTTACTATATTTTCCCCCCTTTGTTCTGTTTACAACAGGCCTCTTAACATCTCTTGCAGCATTGGTTTGATTCTAATGAATTCCTTGAGTTGTTTTTTTTTTTGTCTGGGAAGCTTTTCATTTCTCCTTCAATTTTAAACAATGGCCTTGCTGGATAAAGTAGTCTTGTTTGTAGGCTCTTGTTCTGCATTACTTTGAATTTTTCTTGCCATTCCCTTCTGGCCTCAAGTGTTTCTTTTGAGAAGTCTGATGTCATCCTTATGGGATCTTTGTAGGTGATAGTCTTTTTTCTCTATAAGCTTTTAATATTTTCTCTTTATCTCTTAGCTTTCGTATTTTACTTATGATGTCTCTTGGTGTGAATTTCTTTGAGTTTCTCTTTAATGCCATTCTCTGTGCTTCTTGAACTTGTGTAACTTTTTCCTGCATCAATTTAAGAAAATTTTCAGCTATGATTTGATTGAACAAGGTTTCTATCCCTTGTTTTTTCTCTTCTTCTTCAGGAACCCCAATGATGCAGATGTTATTTTTCTTCATGTTGTCTCAGAGCTGTCTTAGAGTTTCCTCAGACTTTTTGAGTCTCTTTTCTTTTTGCTACTCTGCTCCCCAGCCTTTGTTTATCTTGTCCTCTTGCTGATTCAATCCTCAGCTTCATCCTTCCTGCTTTTAATTCCTTCCATTGTGGTCTTCATTTCCAATATTGTATTTGTCATTTCTGACTGATTCTTTTTTTATTATTTCAATGTCCTTTTTTTGTTCTTGCTATCTCTTTATTTAGGTGCTCATTATATCCATTCATTGCTGTTCTAAGATCTTTGAGCCTCCTAACAATCATTATTTTAAACTGTGCATCTGGTAATTTTTTTTTATCTGACTCATTTATGTCCTTTTCTGGGGATTTCTCTTGATTCATTTGGGTTGCATTTCTCTGCCTTCCCATTCTTTCTGTGTATAAGAAGGGTGTGCCCACAGGAGTCCAATGGGTGTGGCCTCTGTGTTCTCTAAGTGTGGTCTGTCTGCAGGCCCACCACCCCCTCTGCCTCTGCCTCAGGTATTCAGGTATGGGTGTTGCCGGCGCCGGTCTGCTGCAGCAGGCACTGCGGTTTCCACTTCTCCTCCATGGGCAGTGCTCAGTTCACGTGCCTGGAGTAAAAGCCCTGTCAGGCCTCGGCATTCACCTCGACCCATTGGGTGGGGTTGCACTCTGCGCTGGGCCTATAAGCCTTAGCATCGCTGGCGCGGCTGCACACCTATGATCAGCCACAGATGTCTTCCCATTCCCGGCTTTTGCCCTGGCCCTGCAGACTGGGCTGTGCTCACGACATTCTCAAGACCCAGCTCCAGGGGTGGGGCTGCACACCCTCGCTCAGCCTGGCTCTCCTCCTGTTCCCTAGTTTTCATCCCATCCCCGATGGTGGGGCTGTGCTTGTGCACTGGTCCACATGCCCCTGCTTCTGGGTGGGTCTGCGTGCCCCTGCTCAGCTGCGGCTTTTTGCTGGTTCTCCAGCTTTTGCCTGGCTTTCTCCTTGCCCTTGCAGGTGGGATTGCAGCCAAAACCGCTCTTACTCACCTGGCCTGCATCCTGGTCATTCTGCTTTTGTGTGCTTCTCTGCCCCTGTTGGGTGGGACTGAGCTCATGCTGGGCCTCAGTCTTTACCGGCCTGCTTCTGCCCCCACCGACAGTACCGCACTTCTGCCTCCTGCTGCCCACCTGCCCTCTGTTGAGCCCTCAACAGTGTGGGTGGGGCCGCTGCAGCTCAGACTTCAGCACTCAATACTGTATTCCTTAAGGCTCCCTTCTTATAAGTGACTCTGCTCTGAGTGCTGCAGGAGAGCTTGTTTGGCTGCTGTCCTGTTTCCCTTTGCTGGTATTGCTGGTTCCAAATGAAATATTCACTTTATATTTGGAGAGTGACTCAACCCAGGGGTTAGGGTGGCTGTCCCTCGAAGTGTTTCTCCCTGTGTCTCCTAGATTACTCTCTTCCTGCTACTCTGGTGCTCTCATCTCTCCTTGTCCCTCAGAGTCCTGGATGAGTGGTTGTGAAAGAGGTTTTCTATGTGGTCCCTTTAAGAAGAATCCTGGGTCTAAGAAATCTCTATCTTTCTCACAAACAGTATCCTGGCTTGTTTTGCAGCTAAATACTGTCCATACTCCTCTTCTAGTCTCTGGAGCTGCAGGCTGGGGCTTTGGTCCTAGGGCCCCTCTCTGGTAAACTCACTTCCCGCCACACGAGTCCTTCTGGGCTGCCGTTTGTGCCCGGGAGCTGGGCAGCCCTCTCCGCATTTCCACTTTTCCTACCAGTCTCAGTGTGGCTCCTTCAGTGTTCCTTGGTTAAAGTGTCCTCTTAGTTTAGTCCAAAATTGGTTTTTCCAAATGATGGTTCTTATAATTAATTTGTAATCTACTTTGGTTCTGGAAGTTGGTATTCCACCTACTCCATTGCCATCTTGCCACTTTTTATTTTCATTAATTTTTAAAAATTATGCTATTGTGAACTCCTTGTAAATATATCTTTATATATATGAGAACATTTTTTTTTGGAATGAATTCCTGATAGTGTATTGTTGGAGTAAAAAGTTTAAAATGTAATTTCTGTCAATATAATAAAAAAGATTGAATCCAATTAATATAGGGGTGATATATGAAAAGAGAATTTATAGAAGCATAAATCAAATGTTCACTAAAGATATAAAAGTCAAGGAAAATTAAATTAATGTGATTTCCCACTTATCAGATTTATTAAAATTAATGAAGTTGAGATATCATGTTCTGGTAAGGGTATTGGGAAACAAGTGTTTCGTGTACAGTTGGAAAGAATATACTTTGGTACCATGTGTTCTTTTTTAAATTAAGCAAATGAATAAGGCTGATCTTTCCCCAAACTCTCTCAGTTTCTTCAAAACCACAGTAGCTTTAGTTTTAAACCAACTAAGGAATCCCTTCTCTTATCCCCAGAATTTTTCACAGCAATTTTCCTTTCTTAAAGCTCTCTTAATCCAACTGGCTCTCATGAAAGGTGTATATTCTCCTTGTTCTCTAAAGAACACTAGATTATGGTATATGCTTTTACATGTCAGTTTTGCTGTGTAATGACCTTCATATCTCAGAAGCTTTCATTACTAATCTCAAGGGCTTGTGGATCGGTCAGCTCGGGAGGTTCTATTTCAAGCCTGTACTTCAGGATGCATTCTTCTGCCTTGTTTTGCATTCTTATTAGACCTGGATACACAGGACACATTCTTCTCATGGTTAAAAGTAGGAAGGCAGAATCTAGAAAGCAAGCCAAACTATGAGTACACATTTAAACCTCTGAGTGCATCATGACCACTAACATTTCACAAGCCAAAGAGGAAAATATAGACATGCCCAATGTCACTAGGGTGGAAACTATATTCTTCCCACTCTAGTAGGAGGCACTACAAAGTCACACAGCAAGGATATATCACACATGTCCATTTTAATAGCTTCAGTGGTGGGAAAGCATTCACATGCTGTAGAAGAATGATTTGCATAAGGAAGTATTCCCTAATGCATCTCCAAATACACATTTTAGGGCTACACTGGTTCCATGACTGAGGTAGATAAAATTATTTTTCATGTGAAATTTTTGTTTGTTAATAGTCAAAATAATGAACCTACTAAACCATGTTATGTTCCTGTATATTTTACCAATCATGTTCTAATGTATTCTTTCCTATTTGAATCTCACAGTTGCTCTGAGCATTAATGTTTTCAGTATACTGAATAGTTAAATGATTTGGATGGAATTCAATACTTGGGATATTTAGCAAAGCATAGAAATAATTCCAGCATGTAGCTTTTTAAATTGTCTATCCCAAGGTCACAGACTTTGTATGTGGCAAAACCCATCTTGGAACACCCGTGTCCTGTCACCTTCTAACTCTGCCAATGCACATCTTCTGTAATCGGTGGCCAAAAAATGGCCTAATTTCCCCAGAAGCCTCTTCTATAACTACATTAACAAGAAATTAGCCTAAAGGTATAATCAGGTTAAGTACTGACCTTATGACTGAAGAGACTTGTTCATATGGCCAGATCCACATGGCTTAGGGAGTTCAGGCACCAGGCACATTTTCTGTGAGAAGAATGATGAATAAATATTTACCCCAGATTTGGCCTGGGCCATTACCTGACTGCTTCATTGCCTTCGTCATTATCTTGAAGTGTTTTCTCTTCTATTTATTTAATTTAGGAGAAATGAAAATTCAGAAGCCTTTGTTGTAATATCATACAGGGCAAAAATGGTTGTGCCATATAGATTTATTACTTTTGGCCTTTCCTAATGAAGATGGTAAATTAGGCAAAGTTTATCCATCCATCAATGGAACAGTGACTGGATTTGTGAAGAGACACAGATTATGAAAGATCAGTGACGTGGCTGTTTCTGTTTAAATTCTCTAAGAAGGGCATTAATTTGAATAAGTGTAATCTAAGTTTTAGAGCTAGAAAGTTTCTATTTGCTAACCACTTTGGAATTTCATATTTAAGAATGAAATTTAGACTATGAGATGGAAAAAAGAAAAATGATCTCCTTTATATCAGTCCCTCACAAATCTTATATAAGCAGGCCTTTGTTGTTTTAATTCTTTCCTGGAGAAATTTAACTTTTCCTAACTGTTTTAACAGAGAACATTAAAATATAATGACAGAGGTAGTTCTTTTTTCATTTCACTTAGTAGCTACTGTACCTTTGAAACAAAATAAAACAAAATATAAAAGCTATTTTAGATTCTATATTTTATTGTTGAACAAAAATAAGGCATAAAAGATGATCTTGATGTTATTAATGCAAGAAAATTGTTAGGGAAAAACAACTCTTAAAGTGAAGTTGAAAGAGCTTTTGTGGTTAACTAAAACTTTTCTAAAGAAAAAGAAAAAATAAAGTCTTTTCCACAGTAGTAAAATTATAATCTTCCATATATAAATATATACGTATAACTATTTCAGGTTTTCAGAAATTAAAAAAAGTAAACTCACTGTTACATCAATGTCCTCATATTGCCCAAAAGATGTCCCAAATGACAGAGACCCAAAATGTGACTTGCCCTGCATGATCTTTTCTTTAAACAGGGCAACATGAATCTTTAGGAAATCACTAATTTCCATTTTTGAGATTGCACAACAACAATGGAAATAGCTGGGCTTAAAAAATATCTTATCCCTAATGGCAAAAGAAATGTCTAAGAGCTCCCTCCCATTATTGGAGATCCTCAGAAATACATTTAGCTGTCAAATACTCAGTTTTCCTTCACAAATGGTTTTAAAAACCCTATGTAAGATATATGGAGTCATCCTTAGATATATAAGTCTTATGATTGTATGCTCTGGAAAATCAGAAGCATGTGGCAGTCATAATAGATGAAGGACACTTCATGAAGAAAACAAAGCAGCTCAGTAGGAAGTAGATACTTGAAAACAGCAATTTAGAGTTTACAGGCATAAGGTGAGGCTTTTAAGAGGTACTTCTTTGCTAGGTGTGCTGTTAATTCTTTATTAGGCCATGGAAATGCATTGCACTGAAGAAGCAATTTCTCCAAGTAAGTAAATATATGTATCCCTCTCCAAGCCTTTTCAAAAGGTAGTTTTCCCTATGTAAACATTTTTGAACAACTAACTGGTCTTTTAGTAAGCACTCTGATAGCACTGTTTTCTTACATCTAGAACCAACTGCAGAGATATCAAATCAGCACATGAGTATTAAGAAGAATTAGGGGAAAGGTCTTGGGCAATTGCATTAGAGAGGCAAGAATTGAGAAAGAAGGAAAAATAGGAGATGGGGGTCCTAGAGCTATAGAATGATGTGGAGGAACAGGCAGACATGAGAACAGAGAGAGAAAAGGCTATGTGACATTCTGAGCTGGTTGGCAAAGGGTGAGTCATTCAGTAGAGAGTGCACATTTGTCTGTTGCAGGACAACTGTGGAAGCCTGAGAGTGTGTGGATGACTCACTGGCCAGACTTATACCTTTGGGAGCTTCTAATATCAAACTAGAATTCTGAGAGAGGATAGGAAGGAGTTCAGAGGATATCATTCTGAGCCACAATATTTGGCTTTGACTTGGTCTTCCTGAAACATTCTCTTCCAAGTATTTTATTTCTGATCATACCTCAGGGACCTCCAGCATCCAATCCAACACTACTCATTCAACCCTCTGGAAATTCTCTGTAATTAAAGGCAATGCTGACAGCATGATAAATACTTGAGATAGGAGTACCCCGCAAACTACTGGCACTTTTCTCCCTGTCCTTCTACTAATTTCTTCCTGACCCTGTTTTCCTCAACTCTTGACAACATTATCTCTTTCTGCTTTGCTGAGCCTCTTACTGGTCTCTTCTCCATTTTTCCTCGTTAAAACCTAATCCATTTTTTGAAATCCAATTCAAATTCCAATTTCTTGTCTTTTCAGTCAGAATTAATAGTTTCCTTTTCTGTGTTTCTATAAGAATTGGTACTTATATTTTGGAGTGTAATACTTTATGCCTTAAATAAGAGTTCTTTGTACAAATGCTGTCTGTCCCACTGGACAACACACTTCATGAGTGCAAGGCTCAGACCTTGTTCGTTTCCATAGACTACAGAATTCTTTTGCATAATGCCACATACAGTTTATGTTTCTCATATTTGTATAGCCTGATAAATAACTTAAAATATGATTCCTTCCCCAAAAGTATTTGCATTTTAATGGAAGATTTTTTCAAAAGATTCAGTGCTTTTATGATCCAGAGGACTAAATTCTAAGGAAACTTCTAGAAAGTGGGAGATACCTTCTGATGAGAACCTTGTCAGGTACTTTCTAAATCCGACCACCTAGACTCCTTTTTTGCAGTAATCTTGGCTCTAGTGACTAATGACATATTTTGAACATCAACATTATTTTGCAAAGGATTCTTTTGATTTGTTCAGTGTGACTAATCAGGACCACATGGCTTTGTCAGTGCTTAGGCTCCCTAAATGACTGATCAGCCACATAGCTCCAACTCAAATCACAGAATGAATTTCTGGGGATACTTTCTTACAGTGATAATGTATTGTTTATTTACTTATATTAAAAAACAAACTAGTTGTTTCAAAATAGTTTCTCAAAGGTAGTAATGGTAATCAGAATAATCAGTGTGTAATCCTGGTTCTATTCCAACTAGCTGTGAGACTTGGGAATCACTTTCCATTTATTCATTCATTTCATTGACATTTGTTGAACTTCTACTAAATGCTAGCCACTGGAGTTAGTGCTTCGAGATGTAATTGAAAATGGGAGGGCATGGCTCCTCTCTAGAACTATTTTCATAGAACAGTGAACTTAGATAAATGAATATAAGAAAACTATACAAATTATGTAAATATTTATATTTTAATCTTAGAAAAATGGTGATCTTAGTCATCTGAAGACAAAATTTAATATTAGTGTGGTATTCATCACTGTT